>NC_034595.1:25539746-25563977 GCF_900095145.1 Mus pahari | reverse complement strand
GCATACACCAGCAAGATTTTGCTGAAAGGACCCTGATATAGCTGTCTCTTGTGAGGCTATGCCAGTGCCTGGCAAACACCGAAGTGGATGCTCACAGTCAGCAATAGGATGGAACACAGGGCCCCCAATGGAAGAGCTAGAGAAATTACACAAGGAACTGAAGGGATCTGCAACCCTATAGGTGGAACAACAATATGAACTAACCAGTACCCCGAGAGCTCACGTCTCTAGCTGCATATATAGCAGAAGATGGCCTAGTCAGCCATCGTTGGGAAGAGAAGCCCCTTGGTATTTCAAACTTTATATGCCCCATACAGGGGAACACCAGGGCCAAGAATTGGGAGTGGGTAGGCAGGGGAGCAGAGTTGGGGGAGGGTATAGGGGACATTCTTCATTTGAAATGTAAATGAAGAAAATATCTAATAAAATAAGTTAAAATAGAATTATGAGATGGAGGATATAAGAAAAATTATTAAAGAAGAAAAACTTAGCAAAATTCTAGAAGCTGACAAACTGTAATTAAGCCACCATGATACTATATTCAGCTTTAGAAATAATAAACTAGTGAATAGGAAGAGATTTTGATCATACAAGTAATGACAAGCATTGATACTTCCTGAAGGCAAAAGTAAGCAGTTTTAAAAATCCTGATGTTCCTCTATTCTTTACAAAATAGTAATAAAGATAGGAAACATATTGAAACAAGGGTTTATGACAGAGACACAGGGGAAACAATTTGCCTCAGTGAACTACTTGACTTCCTGTGCAGACATGTCATGCCAGAACTTTTCTGATATTTTAGAAAAATTGCCTTTGCTTAAGCAAGGGGCTACGTAGATTTTTAAGAATCAAAGAAAAAGAATAATGGTCTTAGGTCAATTATAAAACAAATTAACAAAGGGGTCCTTAGAACTCCCAAACATCACAGGCTATTGCCAGAGCTATTAGTTACTTTCCCCCAAACTAATATAGTAAGGCCCTATTGGTGAAAATATCATTTACTTAGGTGATGAAACCTGTCCTGCACGGTCTGGCTGCTATGTGAGTCATGATTCAGTTGAAGGCCCTAGTTCTCTTCTTAGAGGGCAGCTGTCAGGCTAAGAATATCCAGGTACTACTTGTTCTAGTTACTTATCTGTTCCATACTTTATTTATAAAAACAATGTTTTTTAGATAATCACCTTTTATAATTTAATACAATAAATATTTTTTACCTTAAAAATAAAAAAAATAAAAGAAATTAAGAGGAAGGAAAGGAAGAATTAAATAAGGGTTAAAGATTGAACTTCAGTAGAAAGCCACATTTGATATAACAGGTAGTAGGAAATAACATTTGATCTATTAATTCTGTGCCAACCTGAAACAGAACCAAATTCAAATAGTCATCATCTCTAGCATTTCTGCAACTGTAAGGTTTTACAACACCAATCTTAAGGGAAAAGATACTGAGTTAAAAGAAAATTGATTGTATCTTAATGCTAATTTTTAGTTCTCATGAAATTGTTGTTTGCCTGCTTTATTCCTTTTTTCAATATTCTTATGTAATCAAGGAAGACTTTAGAAGAAAATGTATTTTTGAAAAGCTGTGTAATCAATGAATAAAATTTCTGAGGAAATGATTAAAAAAAAAAACAAAAAAGCAAAGTTTCCTTCATGTTCAGTGAAGACTACACTTAATGTAGACATAAGGACAAATATTTCAAATGAAGCTAGTAATTGTGCTAGTTTAGTTAAAGGACAGTTTCATGGTTTCCTCCAAGATCTATGACTTTATTTAGCTGTGGGTAAAGTCACTGAGTTTCTAGTACCAAGCATGCTTTCCTTTTGTTGAGAGGGTAAGACAATTAGAGAGCTGCAGGTATGTCTGTATATGTGCCATTACTGCAGCAGCGGGGTTCACCTGCTATGCTGCTTGTTTTTGTAGTTCACAGGCATCATAGATGCATAGGATTGCCAATTACTTCCCTCCTTTGGATGCTTAAGTGGCACGTTCTGAGAGGAGGGTTATAAAGAAGGGTTTGGAGGAAGAAAAAGAAGCTGAGAAATGGTGTAAAAGCTCTGTCGGCAGTTTGTGCCCAACTCCTATGCACTATTCCAGTCCCAGAGGTCACTGAACAATGCCCTGAACACATTAAAGAAAGATCTACTTGTGCTCACTGACAATGATCACTAAAATACTGCTAAGACATTGTATTTTCAAAAACTATCTTTACTTTGAAAAATAATAGTGACCTATGCTAAGGGGAGCATAGTTTTCAGGGGTATTAAATGGTCAATGAAGAGGAAGCTTGAACTATCACACAATGATCTAACAGCTACACTAAGAAGTAAGAAGTAAAACTACCTGCTCAGACCTTGCCAAGGAACCAAGGCTCTTTGTGGGGCATGGAGCAGCCATGCTTCAAATAAAGCTCTAAGAGACTCGTACTCTTTTCAGAAACACAAAGAAAACAATCAGCTAGGGGTAAACCAACCTCTCCATTTCTCTAAGCACAAGCTGTGTGCTACCTAACATAACATATATGCCCACACAGGACACACACACACACACACACACACACACACACACACACACACACGTAATTCAGTTTCATTGTTTTTCCTGTGACTCATACATCTATTCAACATAGAAAGAATAATTACACGCCCAAGTAAGCTATACCAACTAAGTATAGTTTTAATAAACAATAAATTGGGGACAATTCAGAAGCATGCATTTGAAGTTACTTCTAAGAGAAACGAAACATTATAGGTACCACACAATTAAAGAGTCTTCTCTCCTGGCTGCATGTTAACCAGTTATGTATCACCAGATAGTGGAGGGACCATATGAACCTTCGTCTTGCTTCATCTGATAATACTAACAGGCCCAATCTCATGTGATCCACATGCTGGTAACTACAGCTTTCCTGTTGGCAATAATAATATCCAACACAGAGGAAAATGCCACATACCACCACTGTATAAAAGCATTTATTCAGGGGGAAATTAATAGTGTCAACAAGTTATTGTTTGAAGAAAAAGAAGTCTTCCTGAAATTCTAGAGGACTATCTCTTCTTATAATAATTGATATAATTATCATATCAGAAGTACCCATGCATAATGCCAGTGGAAAAAAGTAATCAGTAGCTACCCAGCTGTAAAACCTATGAACCATAACTATCATCAGTCAGGCAAAATAAATCCCAGGATTCAATAGTACCACTTATACTTGGGTGTAACCAATAGCTATTTAATTAGACTTAAGGCTGGCTCAAAAATGAAAATAAAACTCCATAAATGACAGGGAAACAAAAACTAAATCCATGAAATATCAACAGCATGGATCAGTAACAGTGGCACACTCTAGCAGAATCTACCAGGCCTCCACCAAATCAAGTTCAAATCAGCTGCAGATGCCAGGGGAAGTTGTCTGCTGTGCCTCTCTCAATAAAGGAACTGGAACCAGCCCAAGAGAAAGAAGTTTGTGGCAGTCAACAAATACAAAAGGAGATAGAGATACAAAGAACACTTTTATAGCGGACAAGCAGATGCAGTGTTAGAATTTGCCCAGCTGGGTTTTGGTATTTCTTTGGTCTAGTCTTTCTTCATTATGACACTTTGGATTAGTAATATATATCCTATGATGTTGGAGGTGTGTGATCTGCTTTCTTTACTTTGATTTTATAGGCGATTTCAGTTAAGTGATTGGATGAATCTGAGAAGAGACTTTGAACTTTAGACTTTTAAACACTGTAATAAGCTATGGGGATTTTTGAAGCTTGACTATTTTAATGCTAGACTATGTGTTTTACATTATGCTACTGCTAGGTATGGCCCACACAGACTCATATGTTTGAACGAGCCTAGAGAGACCAAGGAATAAAATGTGATGGTTTGAATATGCTTGGCCCAAAGAATAGCACTATTAGCAGGTGTGGCCTTGTTTGAATAGGTGTGTCCTTGCTGGATGAAGTGTGTCACTGTGGTTATGGACTTTGAGACCCTCTTCCTATGTGCCTGGAAGATAATCTTCTATTTGCATTTGGAACAAGATGTAAAACTCTCAGCTCCTGTTCACTGCCATGCCTGCCTGGAAGCTGCCATGCTTCCTCCCATGATGATAATGGACTGAACCTCAACCTATAAGTCATCCCCCATTAAATGTTGTCCTATATAAGAGTTGCCTTCATCGTGGTTTCTCATTACAGCAATAGAAACCCTAACTAAGACAATCTGGCCAACTAGCTACCTAGTTGTCTTTGATGGATCCCAGGCTTACTGTGATATAACACTATGGAAATTCTCACAAAAACAAACATTTTAATTCCCAGGCTTTTTTTCTTTTCTCCCCAATAAGGGTATAGATCAAAATTCTCCCTCTCCATTGTTGTGGTTTCGTTACACATGTTCTCTGGACTGATAGCCTTACTTTGGAGAACTATGAAGAGGTGGCAAGAGAATTATGAGAATTATGAAAGGGGATAAATATCTAAAGGAAGTAAATCACTGAGGGATGCTGTTGGATATATCTTGCTCAAGGCTGCTTACTGCCTCTCTTTCTAGTTTCATTATTCCATAATATGAAAAAAACCTCTGCAGTAGTAGACTCCTGTTGTCATGGTGTTTTGCCTTACCATGGATCAAGAAGTACAACTGCTAAACCTATGCACCACAACATCCTCAACTAAGCTATATTAGGCATTTTATCACAGTGGCAACCTTTTAAGACAACATCCTATGATTTTTCAACATGTTAATTAATTCTCAAGGCATGTGTTTTACAACCCAATATGACATCAATATAGGAAAAGAGTCATTGTCCAAGTATTTCCAGTACAAATTCTTACATTCAGGGACATTAGACATAAATAGGAAGAATATTCCAGAAACAATCCCTAGTAATCAAAATAAAAGTTTCCTGTTGAAGTATTCTAAATATGTGTACCAGTACCACACCAGAAATTGTTGTTACAGTCAGTAGCAATTATAGAAGTTCAAAATGGTTAAAAACATTTGCTATGATTTGACAGAGAAAAAATCTAATAAATAATATTAGAGCTTCTAGTTTAAGTGTCTATTTATTTGTCATTTTTTTCTGTGTCTTATTTTGGTTCTCTTTTAGCTGTGAATCAGTCCATTATTTCTCATGTATTGGATACATGTAATTAAAATTAACATATGAATTGCTGATCTCAGGAAAGCTTCGAGTTCCTCTAAACTTAAGTGAGCAATATCTAATTCTATGAGGCCCTGAGCAGATCACGAGGGTGAATTAAGGAAAACTCTTGCCCGTTTTCTACCTCTCTAGAGAACCGTGAGCAGATAGAGAAAAGTGTACTATGGGTCTCCCTGACTCTCAGGCTTTAGGAATTGGAACGACACTGGGTTTGCACTTCTTCAGAAAATAATGAGATTTTCTCTCATGCACAGCTGTGTCCAACAATTATTTTCTACTGGTGGTGGTGGTAGTGGTGGTGGTGGTGTTGGCAACAAGCTTTCCCTATATATCTCCTGCTGCTCTCAAACACAAGTCTTTCCTGCCTTATTCTCTTGATAGGCACCTGCTATTTCTATCTTCAAGTCTTCAGAGTATATGTGCACTTGTGTGCATCCATGTCCTATTGATTGTTTCCCTGTTACATACTGTTAGCTGACTCATCATCAAAGCCAAAAGGAGACTATTATGGAGAACATTCACTCACATCATGAGAAGGAACAAAATCAAGATATGTCTGGATTTTTTTTCAAAAAGGGGGGGGTGGGAACTCTCTGAGACAGACTTTTGCTCTTTCTTCTATTGGCCCTTATTCAGAGTTTCCTATAAGAATTTACTGTACAAGGTCTGGAGAGATGGTTCAGGGGTTAATAGCACAGGTCCATTTCCAGTATCCATTGATGGCAGCTCACAGCCACCTATAATGCCAGCTGCAGGCGACCCAACAACCTCTTCTGGTGTCCATAGGTACCCACAAACATGTGGTATATGTGTGTGTATATACAAACACACACACACACACACACACACACACACACACACACACTACTTTTTTAAAAAAGAATTTACTCTTCAATGAACTTTAGAAGTAGACCCTTTAAAGGTCTGCATTTGTCAGGGTCCTCTAGAGTAACAGAACTTATAGAATGAATATATATATAATATATACAATATGAATAGATATATATATATATATATATATATATATATATATATATACAGAGAGAGAGACAGAGAGACAGAGAGAGAAAAAGAGAGAGAACAGAAGGAAGAGAGAGCGAAAGGAAGATAGAGAGAGAAAGGAAGAGAGAAAGAGATATGAAAATGTATCTCCATGACTTACATGACTTACATGGCCGGCTGTGAAGGCAAAGTCCAAGAATCCAATAGTTGCTCAGTTCATAAGCCTGGATGTCTCAGATGCTCCTCAGTATATGTTGGAATCCCAAATAAATAGGCTATGAGGCCAGTGAAGGAATGGATGTGCTGCCAAGATGACAGGAATCAGGCAAAGAGAAAAAAGCTACCTTCTTCTATGTCATCATATAACATACAGCAGAGGGTATGACTCAAATTAAAGTATCTTCCCACGTCAAGATCCAGATCAAAGATATGTATATTACTACCTCAGAGGTCTGGAAAAGAAATAGAATCACCAATTTAAAAAAAAAAATCTCTCATAGGAATAGTCTCCATTTATGGACTGCAGTTCTTTTCAAATGTAGTTAACTTGACAACCAATAGTAGTCATTACATGTGCTAATCATTGCATAGCTATTCATCTACTTTTATCATTAGAAGTTTTCTCATGAGAATAAAAAGTACTCAAATGGCTTTCTTAAATTATAGGAATAAAGAAAACTTGAGCTTGATCAATAGCTGTAGAAACTAAGCTGAATTTCTTGGCACTAAATATGGAAATATGGAGTCCTATGAGAAGTAAAAGTATTAAGACATAGTTAAGACTCACATTTTCTCATTGATAAATATTTTTGGGAAACTGTTACATTAGCTTGCTAGAGCAGGTCTATGATCAGTATGACAACCTTGGTTGTCAGCTAATGAGAGCAGAATTACCTAAGAAGCTTGCCTCCAGGTGGGTCTATAAGAGTATTTCTTGGAAGTATTGACTAGGAAAGGAAGGCCCTCCCCAGAGTGGCAGAATTCCAACAGTGCCCCAGATATAAGAAGGTCTAAGGAAAAAGCATTATCCCTCCCCACCTTTACTTTTTGCTGGTAAGAGCATCTAGTCTGTTGCTGCTGTTCTGTTGCAGTTCTTTATTGGCATTGAAACCTAGTTTCTGCCTTCCAATATGAACTAAATATCAATGATTCTTTTGAAACTCTCCAGACTTTGAATGCAAGATTGAGAATACAACTCTCATAGTCTAAAGATACACTGCGTTCTCAGTCTCTCCAATGTGTATGTAAGCCAATCAAATAAATATATCTGTTATAGATATTCATTCGATGAGTTCTGTTCCCTTAGGAAACCCTATTTAAAAAAAAAATCAACTTTTGGTAGATTGGGGTTTTCTCTTTTAAAATGAAATAGAGAAAAAATGAAAAATAAAATTTGAAAAATAATCACAAAAAGCACTTTGATATTTTTGTAGTAGCTCTGTAGGTAGCCCTTGGCTGCAGAAATCCTTGTTTACTTCTTTGCCATAAAGCTGCAGCATGTGCAGCTGGCAGAGAGGTGTCGGGTATACTCCAGCCACCCAGCTGTCATGGAAACTTCAAAAATCTAGGTTGACTGTGTGATTTTTAAAAATGGAAACTGGAGCTCAGACTAGTTTACTTCTTTTCTCAGTCTTTTGGATTGTATTTGTTTTGTTTGGTTTGGTTTGGTTGTTTTCTCCAGGGACCTTCACACTTGGGTATCTGCACATTTTTAACCTAAATTAGACTAGCAATATAAGGTTGCCTCTCTAAAACAATAAATCACCTTTCACTACTCAGGCAAGGGCTCAGTAAGTGCCAGCTTTCATTCAGTTCTTTTCTGAAATGTGCAGCTTTTGTCTAAGTGAATTTCACAAGGAATAGCCTGTTCAGAGAAAGTATAACTAAGACAGATGGCTCCAGCAATCCCAACCATGCTCCACAAAATGATTGGGTAAATGCCCCAACACTTTCACAGGAAAAGAAAAACTCTTCAATGCTTCCTGAGAGATCAAGTTAACCTAACTTACAATCATCTTGCTTTAGAAGAGCAGATGCTGGGGGCCACAGTCATAGACACAACAAGCATATTCCAGTACTGCCCTATAAAGTCGCCATTGTTACAGGGGAATACTGCCACTAATAATTTAATAGTTTCCTTCCTCTTCATGTAAACATAGTGGTTATTTATCAGATGCATGCACTGTCCTTGACTGACCTGGGACAAAACCGTCTTCAGCAAGTCTAAGGGTTTTCCTTAAGAATTAAAGTATTTTAATTTAAATAAGTACTTTAAGCATTAAAGTACTATCTACCCAGGTAGGGAAGAAAGTTAGGATGATGTGAACTGGAACACAGGTCAAGTGAAGGTTGTTCCTAATACACCCATTTCATTTCCTAATCATTCTGTGTAAAAAGAAAGATTTTTCTCATTTCAGTCAGATAAGACTAACACTCAGAAATGTTTTTCAAACTTGCCATATAGATAAAAGCCAACAAAGTGAAGATATAAATCTCTATACCCTCTTTCACAGAAAAGAGAAATAACAGCCTTTACTCTTGGAGTCTCCCTTGTAGTCATAGAAACAGTTGCCAAATACTATGACAATAACCGTCTGTGAAATGCACTGTTATACAGTAGCTATTCTTCAGTCTGCAGTGGGCTCACATAGATGACAGTCTCTTGATCTTACCAATGATCACCTGTATGAACGGATCAAGTTGCAGATCAGTAGTAAGCTGGGATTGGTTGGACTATCGGAAAGTCCTGATTCTTTCTTTCTATCTGTCCTTCCAGTGTGACTTTTTCTGTATTTTCTTCCAAAGACCTTTCAAACCAACTTTTTCAGCAATGGGAAGCAATTCTTATATGGTATATCAGGGCCCTCACAAGCACAAAAGTGAAACTAACAGATATAATGAACCAAATGGATTTAGCAGACATCTACAGAAACTTTTGCCCCAAACCAAATAATATAACCCTCTCTCAGCACCTCACAGACACTTCTCCAAAACTGACCATAAGTGGCTACTATCCACTTACCAGTGCGCATACCATGCATGTCTTCATAATAGCCACAAATAATATAAAATATCTTGGTCTAATTCTAACCAAGCAAGTAAACAACCTATATAAGAAGAGCATCAAATCAATGAAGAAAGAAATTAAGGAAGATATCAAAAGATGGAAAGATGACCCATGCTCATGGATTAGTATGATTAACATGAAAATGGCCATCTTACCAAAAAAAAAAAAAAAAAAAAAAACAGTCTACAATAGAATACTATTCAGCTATTAAAAACAAGGACATCATAAATTTTGTAAGCAATTGGATGGGACTAGAAAATATCATCCTAAGTGAGGTAAACCAGACCCCAAATGGCATGCATGGTATGTACTTGTGGATAAGTGGATATTAGCCATAAAGTACAGAGTACCTGTGATATACCCCCACCGACATAAACAAGTTAAACAAGAAGGAAGGCCCAACTGAGCATGCTTGAATCTCATTTAGAATGGAGAACAAAATAGTTCCCATTTCTAAGGGAAGGGAGGCAGAGGGAGGAACCTGAGTGGGAGATGGAATAGGGGAATTTGGGGAGGGGTTCAGGATCAGGTGTGGGAAGAGACAGGAGAGAAGCCCATCTGACCAGGAGAAGGAATGGAAATCTGCAGCTGGAGGGGCAGGGATCTCTAGGATGTCCCAGAGATCTGAGACTGGGAAGGCTCCCAGGAGTCAAAGCCAATCATCTTAGCTAAAATGCCTAACAATGGAGACATGGAACCTAAAGCAGCCACCTCCTGTAGCCAGGCAGGACTCCCAGTAGAGGGGTAAGGATACCAACCCACCCTCAAAACTTTCTATCCAAAATTTGTCCTGTCTAAAAGAAATAAAGGAACAAAAATGGAGCAGTACCTGAAGGAATGGTCAATCAGTAACCAGCTCAACTTCAGACCAATCCCACAGGCAAGCGCTAATCCCTGGCACTAGTAATGACACTCAGCTATGCTTACAGAATAGTACGCCTATCCTCTGAAAGGCTCTACCCAGAAGCTGACTGAAACAGATGTAACTACCCACAGCTAAACATTGGACAGAGGCTGGAGGATCTTATAGAAGATTCGTAGGAAAGATGGAAGGCCCTGAAGGGGATGGGAACCCCAGGGGAAAACCACTTTTAACTGGTCTGGACTCCTGGGAGCCCTCAGGCACTGAGCCACCAACCAAAGAGCATATACACGCTGGTCACAACCATCTGTAGTGGGATCTGATGCCCTTTTCCAGTGTGTCCGAAGACAGCTACAATGTACTCATACCTAAAACAAATAAATTTTAAGGAAGGAAGGAAGGAAGGAAGGAAAGTAGGGATATTTTTAAAAAGAAGAGAAATGAAGAGCAGAGCTGGAGAGAAGGATCAGTGCTTGAGAGCATGTACTGTTCTTGAAGAGGCCTAGAGTTTAGTCCCAGCACATACATTTGGTGACACAACCACCTATCCAGGGAATCTGAAGAACTCTTCTGAACTCAGCTTTAACTGCATTTATCTTCCCAAACAGATACAAGTATACATAATTAAAAATTAAAAAAAAAATCTTTGTAAAAAGAAAGAAGCAAAACAAAACAAAAAGATATATTACAAATTCATAGTAGCTATAACAATGTGGTACTTCTACAAAAGCAGAAATGCAGACTAATGAAACAAAAGAAAAATCCCAAACATAAGCACACATGGCTTTAGCCATTTCATACTTCAAAAGATAAAAGTATCATCAAAAAATGATGAGAAAACTGAGACACCCACATTTTTTATTTGGTTTTTTTTTTTTTTTTGTTTGTTTTTGTTTTTCCGAGACAGGGTTTCTCTGTGTAGCCCTGGCTGTCCTGGAACTCACTTTGTAGACCAGGCTGGCCTCGAACTCAGAAATCTNCCTGCCTCTGCCTCGCGAATGCTGGGATTAAAGGCCTGTGCCACCACTGCCCGGCTTTTTTTTTTTTTTTTTTTTTTTTGTTTTTGTTTTTCCGAGACAGGGTTTCTCTGTGTAGCCCTGGCTGTCCTGGAACTCACTTTGTAGACCAGGCTGGCCTCGAACTCAGAAATCTGCCTGCCTCTGCCTCGCGAATGCTGGGATTAAAGGCCTGTGCCACCAGGCCCGGCCACATTTTTTAAAAGATGAAATTAGAACTGTATCTTTCACCTAACCACAACAACAAAAACCTCCAAATGGATCCAAAAACCTGAAGCCTTAAACACTCAAACTAATAGAAAAAAATATATAGGCAGTACCCTACAAAACATTTATGTAGAAAGTAAGTTTCTGAATGGGAATCTATTTACTCAAGAATAAAAACCAACAATTCATAAGCATGACTTTATAAATACAATTAAAAATGTTCTGTGCAACTAAAAGTGATCAACCAGGTGAAGAGAGGGTCAATAGATTGAGGAAGATCGTTTACCAGCTATACAACTAATAGTACTACCGTGCAGAACGTATCAAAATTTCAACAAATAGAGACAAAATATAGACAACTTATTCAAAAGATGGGGATGTGACCTAAACTGAGTTTGCAGAAGAAAAACAGCAAAACAGCTAAGAAATATCTCAAAAAATGTCCATAGCAATTAAGAAAAGGCAATTCAAATCAGCTTTGAGGTTTCATCTCACTCCAGTCTGAACTGAGAAGATGCAAAGATTTAAACACACATGCACACACACACACACACACACACACACACACACACCATCACCATCACCACCACCACCAACAACAGCAACAACAATGCTGGATGTAATGGAGGGCATATGTTGGGAGGCTAGGTATAGAGAAGCATCATTCAGTGCTAGTGAAATTACAAGTGGTGTAGCTACTATGGAGATGCATGTAAGAAACTCTAAATATAGCTAAAAAATAAGTCCAGCTAATGATTCAGCTTATCACTTCTTGGCATATGCCTAAAGGACTCAACAACCTGTTACACAGACACTTGTTGAACCATCTTCACTGTTTCTCTGGTTTATAATAGGTAGAAAATGGAAGCATCCTAAATCTCCTACAACCAAAAATTAGATACTGAAAGTATGGTAGTGTACAATATGGAATATAATATAGCTGTAAATTAAAAAGAAATCATGAATTATACAGATACATAGATGGAACTAGGAAGGCTTACACATAATGTGTTAATCTAGACTCAGAAAGACAAACACTTTTTATTCTCTATTACTGGGGTCTTCTACCTCCAAATCTTCAGATATGAGTACATAACCTAAAATAACTGAAAAAAAAACACTGGAAAGTAAATTGGGACCATTGCAAGAATAGGGTCAGTGAGGAACAATAGAGGACAGGGTACAATCGATCTGATCAGGAAAAGTAGGACATGGCTACTCTTTAGGGAAATGGAAGATTGTAAATACAGAAGAAAGAGGTAAGAGGGGAAAGGGAAATATGAGGGTACAAGTGACCAGATAAGAGAAAGGGGAAGTGAGACTCTAGAGAAATGAGCAATGGAGAGAAATACAGAACTAGGGAAGAACTGAGTAACATAACAATAATGATTCTGCAGAAGCTGTGGGGAATAATACTATTTATTATTCACCCCAACCCAGAAAAAGAAGATTAAACACTTAATTCTATGTAAAGGTATGAATATATAGTTATTAACTTTTCTCCTCTTGGCTGACAATTCTCCCCCCAAGAGGTATAAATCACCTAACAAAAACTCTAATACCAGACATGAGAAGTTCTCTTTTGAGTTGTTGGCAAAGGCTGTCTAAGAAATGGTCTTATTGCCATTTTTTGGTTGTACCCCAGATGTGGAAGACACCATGCTATTGTTGAAGTCAACATGCACGTGAGAAAGAGGGCTCATGTGTTCTTGAGCTGGCACTGATCAGAATTCCCCCTCCCTAGTAACTAGTCGTTATACTAGAAGATGACATGCAAGCTTGCAAAGCAACAAAAAGGACAAGAGGACAACTATAATGTTTATGAATCACAACCACAAGCAGCATGGCACACTAACCCTAAATGCACAGAGTGACACACATAGCCGGGCATTAGCCAACGGTTACCTAGTTGGACTTAGGACCTGTTCAACAAGATTGAAACTATGCCTAGTACTAGAAACCTAAATATCTACTCAGTAAAAGGTAGAAGTATGGATATTAGAGAACCTATAACCACTAGTTTATTAAACCAGCCCAATTCCTAACTACATTTTAAATATTTTTTCTTATATCCATAGAAAAGTATAGTCCTCGTGTCACATCTAGGAAATTTCTCTTTACAACACATGAAGACTCACTACTGAAAACCACAAGCATGAAAAATTCAGAGTTGTGAAACCCAGCTCCAACTGATACATCTACAGAATACTATTTCTAACGTCCAGGGAATATTGTAGAAGAAAAGTCAAGCTTGTAAGAGGCAAAGGAATATGGAATTTACCATGAGATGGTTTCTCCCAGTAATATCAGAGGATACATTTATAATGTCTCACTAACATGACTGCACAAGCATTAGACGAACAATGATGACATCAATAGGCATGCTAAAGTGGACAGGGAAAAGGCTCAAAAGCTCTCAATCCTATACACGAAACTACAAGCGACTAAGAAATGCTGAGCATGCCACTATGTTCATAGCAGCCTTATTTATAATAGTCAGAAGCTGGAAAGAACCCAAATGTCCCTCAATAGAGGAATAGATACAGAAAATGTGGTATATTTACACAATGGAGTACTACTCAGCTATTAAAAACAATGAATTTATGAAATTCTTGGGCAAATGGATGTATCTGGAGGATATAATCCTTAGTGAGATAACCCAATCTCAAAAGAAGTCACTAGATATGCACTCACTGATAAGATGATATTAGCCCAGAAACTTAGAATACCCAAGATACATTTTGCAAAACACAAGAAAACCAAGAAGGAAGACCATTGCATGGATACCTCATTCCTCGTTAGAATAAGGAACAAAATACTCATGAAAGGATATAGGTACAGAGACAAAATTTAGAGCTAAGATGAAAGGATGGACTTTCCAGAGACTACTCCATCCGGGGATCCATCCCATCATCAGCCATCAAACCCAGATACTATTGCACATGCCAGCAAGATTCTGCTGAAGGGACCCTGATACAGCAGCCTCTTGTGAGGCTATGCCAGTGCCTGGAAAACACAGAAGTAGATGCTCACAGTCAGCTATTGGATAGAACACAGGGCCCGCAATGGAGGAGCTAGAGAAAGTACCCAAGGAGCTGAAGGGGGCTGCAACCCTGTAGGTAGAACAACAATATGAACTAACCAGTACCCCTTGAGCTCATGTCTTTAGCTGCATATGTAGCAGAAGATGGCCTAATCAGCCATCATTGGGAAGAGAGGCCCCTTGGTCTTGCAAACTTTATATGACCCAGCACAGGGGAATGCCAGGGCCAAGAATTGGGAGTGGGTGGGTAGGGGAGCAGAGTCGGGGGGAGGGTATAGGGAACTTTCGGGATAGCATTTGAAATGTAAATAAAGAAAATATCTAATAAAAAAAAAAAGAAAGAAAGAAATGTTGAGCATGGTAGAAACACTCTTCCCCAAGGAAGAGCAAATCAATTGGTTATCCAGTATGGCATGTCCAGCTCTAAAAGCACACACATGTAACATTATACAGACTAAAGAGGTTATGTTCAAAGTGTATATGCATGCACATTTACATATATGCAGGCAGTAATAATGAAAAAGGGGCCCTTAATTAGAAAGATAGCCATGGTGAAGATCAGGAGGGTTTAGAAGGAGGAAAGGGAAGGGGGAGATGGTATAATTATATTGTAATTTCAAAAATTTTAAAAGGTAACAATAAAATGACAGAAGAATCTAATAGTCAGTCTGAGTTTCTAGAACTTGGTAAGTAGCTTTCACAGGCTCCAGTCAACTAAGGTGATATGAAACCTCAGAACTAGAACAAATCTATTGGCAACTCTCTCAGGCTTGACTGACTTCAGTGCTGAGAATAGCAAGGGTTTGCAAGCCCGGATTATGATATTGGTTCAAATAAGTTTTGTTAAGAAATCCTCTGATGATGAAGGCTGCCTTTGAAGACACCTTGTGACAGAACCTCTGAAGATCTTAAGAGTACAGCCCTCAGAAGCCAGTGTTTGACAAGCTATAAAAATGAAAGGTTTCCTGCCATGAATTTTTTATCGCAGATGTGGCTCTTGGTAATTTAATAGCTCTTCTGATACTTTGCAACAGTTCTGGAGTCAAGCATATGGGTTTAACTAAGCGGGGAAGTTTTGGCTGGAACAGGCAACTCCAAGAATAATTCAGAGACTTTTCATTTCATCATTATCACATTGGCAAGTGGATGGAGGAATCTTTTCAGGAGATGACTGTACATCATAGTAAGAACTTCTATCATTTCTTAGCTCATAAAGGCAAATGTAACCAAGTAACTTCTTACATCTTGTATTCAGTCTTCACAGGGCTTTTGTGAATTAGTATAAAAAAATATCAGATGTAAAGCACAACATCCACAATGTAAAGAGTATCAGTTCATGAAATCAAATTCATTCAGAAGTCAGGTTCAGAGGTATCTTCTAAGCTGCTCTGGACTTGGATAGCCATGAATGGCATCCAGATTCTAGCTAGATGTCACAAATATCCAGCACAGTTGGACAAAAAATATAATATGGTTTTAAACACTGATTCTCCAACTGTTGAGTCTGTGACCTTAAACAAGCATTTTTCATTTTGAGTCTATTCCATAAAAAAAAAAAAAAAAAAAAAAAAAAAAAAAAGGTAAGGTGGTGAGGAGAGGTATAGGAATTTCAGAGGATATTAGAAGAACTCAGCATGGCAATTCATGAGAGCAACCAGCAAACAGTAGGCCTAAGCTGATTCCAATTTGTCTTCTAATGTCAGTCTGACAAAAGCTTATCAAAATAGCTGTCACTGCTACACATGCCTACAACTTGGTCTCATCTGTAATCTTCCTTCCTTACAAAGCAGCTTATTTTTATTGGTGTTCCATGGTATTTTCTCATTATGAATGAATAACTGGGGTTTTTGTTGGGGACTATAGTCCTTGCTTGTGTGTGTGTGTGTGTGTGTGTGTGTGTGTGTGTATCTGTGTGTGTCTTACAAATGCAGGATACTCCTTCACTTATAAAAAAAAATCATCAATTGAAAGATAATGTCAACTTGTGTTTACTACAATCACAGAGCATAGCCTTGCCTACCTCAGATGAAGTCAGATTCTTACATTTGTCTTCTGATATACAAAATAATCTATCACATGTCTTATTTTAAAATAAAACTATGATTATCTTATGAAATTTTTTGAATATTATATCACAGGTGAATAAAGCAGAATAGCTATATAAATATCCCTGCTTGTTGTGGGAAAGAGCCCTACATTGTGCTATTGAAGGTCAAGGACTTTACATGTATAGTATTTTCTTATTGAGGCCTGTTTAAAGTACTCAAGCATAAGCATGGTTTTATGGGGAATTCTTGTGAATGAATTTTGCTGAATATATTGAGGAAGGAAATCTAATGTTCATTCTCCCTCATTCATTTTATATAAGATTGAGGCTCAGAGATAGAAAGTCACTAACATTGCAAAATTGATAGTTGACAAGGTGAGACATTTCTGTTCATTATTACCCTGACTGTATACTTAGAACATGGGCATATCACTGGAGGCCTCTGTGTGATCACTGCAGTAAAGAAAAATAATCAGGGCAAGAAAGAGTGGACTCTGTTTCAAAACAGTGGAAACTCAAAAGGGGGTGCAGGCACAGTGAAAGATGTGAAAGAAAATAAAAGGAGGAGCATGATGAGAAGAAGCCAAGCCACATGACCCAGCCACACAGCTCCCAGCAGGAGGGGAACAGATGCTTAAGCTAATAGCTCCTTCTTTTTTTCCTTTTATTATATCATAGTATTGGGGTTTTTGTTTGTTTCTTTGTTTCAGTTTTGGTTTTCAGGGCATTTTTGCCTACTGGGTTTTTCATTTTATTATTTATTTAGAAAAGGGCATATACATGCCAGATAGCATATCGGGAAATCAAAAGATAATTAAAGGGAACGGATTAAGGTTTTCCAACATGAGGTTCTATCTTAGTTACTCTTCTACTGCTGTGACAAATCACCATACCTGAGGCAATGTATAAGAGAAAGAATGTGGTTAGGGACTTGCTTACAGTTCATAGGGGAAGCATGGTACCAGGCAGGCATGCTACTGAATCAGTAGCTCAGAACTCATCTTAACGATAAGTAAGAGACATACACACACGCACACACACACACACACGTATGGGGGAGCACATAGAAAGAGAGAGAGAGAGAGAGAGAGAGAGAGAGAGAGAGAGAGAACTAGAATAGGTTTTGCAATCTCAAAGTCCACTTCCATTAACACATTTTCTCCAACAATGCCAAACCTAATTCATTTCAAACAACTCTATCAACTGTGGAACAAGACCTCAAACAGGTGAACGTATGAGGGTCAGTCTCATTCAAACCACTACAGGGTCCCAGAGACTGAATTCAGGTCTCAGGCTTCAGATTGAACTCAGGAACTGCTGTTACCTACCCATCAAGCCATCTTGCTGGCCATATTGGTTATTTTCTAAATGCTCGTGTGTTTTTTTTTTATTCTCCTAATTATATTTATTAAATTTTGTTTATGAATTTAATTATTAAGCCAATTTTCTTTTGTTTTATCACTTGCTCATTCTTCTCACCTTTATAACATTCACCTTATTTGGCCTGCTCATTTAATCTCATTTTTGCTTTATTTATCTTTAAATTCCCCCACCTTTTATCTCATCTATAAAGTAAATTAAAGATTTATCAATAATATTTTTAAGCATAGCACACTGTTATATTTCTTGTTTTATGTCCTATGGACATGTGTATATAATTAGTTAAATAGCTTTTAATTAATTTTAAATGTACTTATATGTCTTTTATTTAGTGGTGATACAGTTACAACAGATTTTTTTCTCTCTCTCTGAGTAGTATGTTAAAGTTATCAAGCTGTCTTTCAAAAAAATGAAGAAAAAATGGTCATTAAAATGTCAAGGTCTAAGACATCAGAATAAATCCCATCTCTAAACAGAAACTATAGAAAAACAGAAAAGTTGAAAACATATTTCAAGCTATAACATGAAGAACTGCCAACTAAGATTACTACTTTTTTAAGTTGATGAAGAAATATGGATAATTCAAGCCAGCACAAATAGAAGCAACTCAATCTAATGCTATAGAATACACTGAAAGGAATGTTAAACAGTGAGGAAGAAGAAAGAGAGTCCCAATAAAAAGAACATAGAAACTTCACTGAAGAAATATATAAACAAATCATATAAAATCCACAATGCCCACCACAATAAAGTAGCAAACTCTTAATGCAAGTAGCTGAGGGAGAATAAAAGAGAATAATCCAACCAATAATAAAGATAACCAACCAGATCATAATAATTAGAAAATCCTCTCCCAATAATAACCCTAATTATATGTGCCCTAAAGTCTCCAGTTTAAAGATGTACTAACTGGTAGGAATGTAAAAGAGTAGAGAGATTCCACTATCTTCCTTCTCCAAGAAACACATCTCAAAGTTAAAGACAGATTGAGGGGGGGAAAGTACTATAGGTATTCTAATAACTGATAAAGTAGTTTCAACACAAAATTACTTTGGAGACATAATAAACCCATTTTAGACTAATAAAGAGAAAATTTCACCATGAAGATGTAATATAGATTATCAATATGTTGCATCAAATGCTAAGATCTCTATTTTATTTAACAATCAGTAATTGACATTAAGTACATATGTATTCTGATACGATAATCATACATGCCTTCTCCACTACAATTAATAAATAATCATTTTCCTAATTTCACTTTTGTTGTAATAAAATACCCTGATAAAAAACCCCTTAGGGGAGAAAGAGATTAATTTCAGCTTACAATTCCAGGTAAGTGTTCATCATTATAAAAAGTTCAACGCAAGAACTTCAAACAGGTAGTCATATCACTTTCACAAGTTAACTCATAGAGAGATAAGTATATACATGCTTCACTTGCTTTCTTAAACTCAATCCAATCTCTGCCCTCTTATGCAATCCAGAACCCATTATCTAAGAAATGATGCCAGACACAGTGGGTCTTCCCACATCAAATAACTTAATGTAATCTCTCACTTGCTGGCCAACCCAGTGTACAAAATCCCACACTGAATCTCTTCTCCCAGGTGATCCCAGATTGTTTGGAGTTTACAATAAATCTTGTCATAAGCAGCATCCAAACTAAAAATCCATAAAAGTATGTTAATATGCACTAGAGAATAAAATAAACTTACTAGGCATTTGTAGAACATCACATCTAATAAAATGTGGGAAAAAATTTTTTTCTTAGAAGCCTGTGAAACTTTCCCCTTAAAAGATCATTTTAAATGAATTATTCTTAATATAAATATAAGCAGTGAATCTGACAGCTGTATTTATTTACCTTATGCTAATCCCCAATAACATCACAGAAAAACAAAGATTTATTTAAAACTACACCTCAATAGCTGAGCAGTTAAATGATGTACATTAAACTTCTATGTTAATCTGGCTGCCTCCCAGGCTCATCCCATGATACTTGCATACTATTCTTGAGCTGGCTCTTTGGATATCTTTTTCAGGGCTCCAATTCCTCAGTTCTACACAATCATCAGAATATCCCTCTCTCCTTTGCTAGCAGACATCCCACCCTAGTCTCTATTCTGTCCAGTCACTGGGTAATCAGCATTTATCGACAAGGTAGAGAATAAATGGTAAGAAGTGTTCACACAAGCTTGAGACAGGAGATTTTTGGTATAAGCATTACAAGATTGAAACAAGATATGAGGGCAGAGAAGTCAGCATTTGAATAACCCAGGGATAATCTTTAAACAGCATACAAAACTTTATGACTACAGATCATATTTTGTTTTCTAAAGTGAGTGTTAACAGATACAAAATAATCATATTTATTTTATCACATATGTATATATATGTATATATATGGATGTATATGTATATCACATATGTATATATGTGTATATCTTATCACATCATAGTAAAAATAAATTTTAAAATAAATTACAAAAGGAACTACAGAAACTAGACAAATATGTTTGCAAGCTAAATAACACATTATTGAATCATCAGTGGGTTAGATGTGGAAGAAATCAGGTGGGAAATTCTAAGTCTCCTAAAGTCAAAACAAATGAGAGCCCAACTTGTTATAACCTTTGGAGTATAGGAATGGAAGCTCTGCAAGACAAGTTTACAACTATATGTCTACTTTATCATAAACAAAGATACTTTCAAATAAATAACTTGATAATGCACAAAAGTTCCTGGGATAAATTTGGATGTTATAATACATTCTGATAAGATTGGAGGTATTAGGTAATACTTTAAAATTTATATTCCAAAAAAAAACTAGGAATGCTAGACAAGACAAATATATTACTAGGTACATATTGCAAGCTTCATGTAATGGTTTCTCAGGATACCACAAGTTTTCCAGCCCTGTCTCACTTTGCCTTACTTCATCAAGTCTCTGAAAGTGTGGAGGAGGAAACAGAAGTCTCTTGAGTCTTGACTTTTTTATTGCTTTACAAGCCATAGCTTGTGGGTGAAAATGCCAGATTCAGCAGCAAGCTTGGGGTGGACCCTTAGCCCCTTGTATTAGCAGCAGTTTCATACACAGTTAATGTCCTACAGAAGAAAAACTTGGACTCTCATCACAAAATGGAAGCTTAGCAGGGTTTGGGGCTTGTTTTGAGGCTACCCTTTGTACTCCAATGCAGAGCAGAAAGCTTCTCCATACTGTTACTAATCTCTTTAAAAAATTATAGTGTCTTTTGTCAAGATACTTGATGTAACATTAAGCATTTGTCAACAACCTTGGGTGTAACATTAAACATTTTCTCTTCAAATTGTATTTTTATAATTTTTCTGCCTTACTAACATGCTTTCATTATAGATCTTCATAAACACTATAAGTAATAACTAACACATAATACACTCAAAGTTATTCTCTCTTGAAATTTCTTCCAACAACAACAAAAAAATTAGTCCATTACTTTTAAGTCCAACCTCATGTAAATTCTCAAGACATAGGCAGAAGGGAGCCAGATTCTTTGACAAACTATTCCATGAATGGTCCCTAGTCTAGTTGCTGTTAAACTGTTTGCTTCCCTCTAAAGGTTCTTGATTTGAGCCAACATTATCTGCATTAATTTTAGCACTACTGTCTTACAGTCTCCTTCTAGAAATATCTACTAATTTCTGCTTACAAAATTCAAATTTGTGGGCACCATCCCCACCAGAGCAGAGGTGTTCACCCGGGAGCACTCTCACAACCTGAGCTGGTAAGGGAGCCATCTTTGCTCCAGTACACCCAGGCTCCAGTCCTTGCTGGGGAGAGGGCAGACTGCAGAATTAGAACAGCTTCTGGGACAGACCCCTGTTTCTGGCTCCAGACATCAGGCACCATCCCCACCAGAGCAGAGGTGTCCGCCCAGGAGCACTCTCACAGACTGAGCAGGTAAGGGAGCCATCTTTGCTCCTGTTCGCTCAGGCTCAAGTCTGCACTGGCAAGAGTGTGGACTACAGAAGCTACACAGCTTTGGGAAAGACAGAAACAATCCAGCTTTTGGGACCTACCCTGTTTCGGGCTCCGGGACATCTGGGCACCTTCCCTTCCAGAGGAAAGGTGGCCACCCGGGAGGGCTCTATCTGCCAGAGCAGGTGAGACAGATATATTGTGTCCAGGGTCCCTTGGAGTCTGCCCTGTGCAGGTGAGTGTGCAAACTGCAGAGGCAACACATCTTCTGGGACAAGCCCCATTTTGGGCCTACATCTTCAGCAAGGAGGCAGATCTGAATGCTAGGCCTCTGTGCACATTCCCTGCAAGAGGAGAGCTTGCCTGCAGAGAGTACTCCGACCACTGAGACTCAGGAGAGAGCTGGACTCCCAGGACTACTGACAGAGGCTAACAGAATCACAGGACAAACAAGCTCGAACCAGAGACAACTGTAACAACTAACTCCAGAGATTACCAGGTGGCAAAAGGCAAACATAGGAATCTTACTAACAGAAACCAAGACCAGTCACCATCATCAGAACCTGGCACTCCCACATCAGCCAGTCCTGGATACCACAACACACCTGAAAAGCAAGACTCAGATTTAAAAGCATACCTCATGATGCTGGTAGAGGACTTTAAGAAGGGCATTAATAACTCACTTAAAGAAATACAGGAGAATGCTGCTAAAGAGGTAGAAGTCCTCAAAGAAACACAGGAGAACACAACCAAACAGGTGATAGAATTGAACAAAACCATCCAAGGCCTAAAAAGGGAAGTAGAAGCAATAAAGAAAACCCAAAGGGAGACAACGATGGAGATAGAAACCCTAGGAAAGAAATAAGGAACCATAGATGTGAGCATCAGCAATAGAATACAGGAGATAGAAGAGAGAATCTCAGCTGCAGAAGATTCCATAGAGAACATGGGCACAACAATCAAAGAAAATGCAAAATGCAAAAAGATCCTAACTTAAAACATCCAGGAAATCCAGGACACAATGAGAAGACCAAACCTTCGGGTAATAGGAGTAGATGAGAATGAAGATTTTCAACTTAAAGGGTCAGCAAACATCTTCAACAAAATTGTAGAAGAAAACTTCCCAAACCTAAAGAAAGAGATGCCCATGAACATAAAAGAAGCCTACAGAACTCAAAATAGACTTGACCAGAAAAGAAATTCCTCCTGACACATAATAATCAGAACAATAAATGCAATACATAAAGATAGAATATTAAAAGCAGCAAGGGAAAAGGATCAAGTAACATAAAAAGGCAGCCCTATTAGAACTACACCAGACTTCTCACCAGAGAATATGAAAGCCAGAAGATCCTGGACAGATGTTATGCAGACACTAAGAGAACACAAATGTCAACCCAAGCTACTATACCCAGAAAAATCTCAATTACCATAGATGGAGAAACCAAAGTATTCCATGATAAAACCAAATTCACACAGCATCTATCCATGAATCCAGGCCTTGAAACGATAATAAAGGGAAAACATCAACACAAGGATGGAGACTACATCCTAGAAAAATCAAGAAAGTAATCCTTCAACAAACCTAAAAGAAGACAGCCGCAAGAACAGAATCCCAATTTTAACAACAAAAATAACAGGAAGCAATTNCTTTTCTTTAATTTCTCTTAACATGAATGGACTCAATTCCCCAATAAAAAGACATAGACTAATAGACTGGCTACACAAACAAGACCCAACATTTTGCTGATTACATGAAACCCATCTCAGGGAGAAAGACAGACACTACCTCAGAGTGAAAGACTGGAAAACAATTTTCCAAGCAAATGGTCTGAAGAAACAAGCTGGAGTAGCCATTCTAATGTCAAATAAACTTGACTTCCAACCCAAAGTGATCAAAAAAGACAAGGAGGGACACTGCATTCTCATCAAAGGTAAAATCTACCAAGAGGAACTCTCAATTCTGAGTACCTATGCTTCAAATACAAGAGCAGCCACATACATTAAAGAAACTTTAATAAAGCTCAAAGCATACATTGCACCTCACACAATAATAGTGGGAGACTTCAACACCCCACTCTAACCAATGGACAGATCCTGGAAACAGAAATTAAACAGAGACACATGGACACTGACAGCACTAACAGAAGTTACAAAACAAATGAATTTAATAGATATACAAAAAACATTTTATTCTAAAACAGAAGGATACATCTTCTTCTCTGCACCACATGGTACCTCCTCCAAAATTGACCGTATTATTGGTTACAAAACAGGCCTCCACAGATACAAAAATATTGAAATTATCCCATGCATCCTATCAGATCACTATGGACTAAGGCTGATCTTTAATAACAGCATAAATAATAGAAAGAAAACACTCACTTGGAAACTCAACAACACTCTACTCAATGATAATTTGGTCAAGGATAAAATAAAGAAAGAAATTAAAGACTTTTTAGAGTTTAATGAATATGAAGCCACAACATA
>NC_034595.1:25531015-25539735 GCF_900095145.1 Mus pahari | reverse complement strand
CACTATTGCACATGCCAGAATGATTCTGCTGAAGGGACCCTGATATAGCAGCCTCTTGTGAGGCTATGCCAGTGCCTGGCAAACACAGAAGTGGATGCACACAGTCAGCTATTGGATGGAACACATGGCCCCCAATGGAGGAGCTAGAGAAAATACCCCAGGAGCAGAAGGGGTCTGCAACCCTATAGGTGGAACAACAATATGAACTAACCAGTACCCCCAGAGCTCATCTCCCTAGCTGCAAATGTAGCAGAAGATGGCGTATTCAGCCATCATTGGGAAGAGAGGTCCCTTGGTCTTGCAAACTTTATATGCCCCATAGAGGGGAATGCCAGGGCCAAGAAGTGGGAATGGGTATGTAGGGGAGCGGGGGGGGGATATAGGGGTCATTTGGGATAGCATTTGAAATGTAAATGAAGAAAATATCTAATAAAATAATTAAAAGAAAAAAAACAAAATTCACATTTTTTGTGCAAACTTCCAAAAGCTTTCATATTTTTCCAAACACAACATGATCTAGCTCCTTATAGCAAAAAACCTACTCTGATTACCAACATCTCTATAAGTAAGTTTTGTGTTATTGTAATAAAATAGGATGACAAAAGGCAACTTAAGAAAGAGATTATTTGGCTTAGGATTCCAGACTACTAGAGGTCCATAGTGGTGAAGCATATGGGACAAGCAGGAAACTGTGATTGCCTCTCAACCACACATATAGATACCAGTAATAAAACTGGAAATAGGACTATAAAACCCTCCAAATCTACACCAATAACATACCTTTTTCACCAAGGTGCAATGTTCTAGAATTTCCAAAACCTTCTCAAATAGTACCAACAACTGGAAAAAGTAGATGGGCCCCTGGAATGGGGGGATTTTCATTCCGACCATCTTGTAAGAGGACAGAAAAACAATCAAGAAAATCAAATTATGAAGCCATTCCTGTAATGAACACATAAGTAATAATTTTCAATAATATGCTTGAAGGTTTAATTCAATTACACTTTAGAGGATTTACTATGAGCATTCTGGAGATGTAAGAATATTTGAATATCCACAAATAAGTAAATTTAATATAATACATCAATAGACATAGTACAGAAATTACATGGGTATGTCAATAAATAATTTTTGCCTTTGAAAAAATTTAGTATCTGAGCCTCATAAAAGTTCTGAGGAATCTAGGAATAAAAAAAAAACATACTTCAAGATAATAAAGGCAAAATACAATTCTTAGGGATTATGGCAAGGCAACGAATTAAAAGTAATATCAGATAAGAGAAAGTCACGATAAAAAGCCACTTGCAGAGAAATGAGGTACATTAAACGGAAAAGACTGGGTGGAACTTTCTCCATAAAGAACCTACCTCGTGCATGCAGCCACACCAAGCTACTCATGTTAAATGAGACCCACCAGGGAAGTGTTCAAGGACTTTAAGCACTGGAAGCAAAAACCAAAGAGAGAATCATTCACAGTCCTGGAAGTTCAAAGCAAGAGGCTGAACTCAAAGTGCCTAGTGAGGAGAGTTGAACACAGCAAGAAGGATCCAGATCCAGCACTAGAAATGCAGTACGAGTTTGAAGATTCTCAATGCCCAGTATTCGCGTCTCCAGCCATTGCGGAGAGGGACAAAGTGATCAGCACTGGAGCGGGTTACCAACGTGAAACAGTACACAGGGCAGCATTCTGGTAGCAACAACAGACCCCAAGCAGTCTGGACTGTGAGAAAGGCATAGAATAGTTGAAGACCTCTGAAACTGACATTTTTAAAACCTGCCGACCCATGCCTCTGACAAGGTATAAGCGATTGCAGAGAGTGGTCATTGCATTAGTTTCATGCTTGACCACAAAAACGTCAGTAACAGATGTACCCACCACACATTCTCAGAGACCCACACAGAAATCCCTGCATGAATTGATTGATTGATCCCCAAGGCATCGGAGATAGAGTTGAAATGTGAGAACCCAAGGAAATCAGATGAAGGAGGTCTGGCATAAAGTGATCTTGGGTCTCAGAATTCCTTTTCTCTGGAAGGACATATTGATTTCCCTTTGTTAATTTAGGCCTGGAGCCCAGGTACTCCCCTACCTCACTCTGCCCTGTGAAGGAGGAAGAAAGAGAGGAAGAATAACAGATAAAAGCATGGTTAGGAGGAAGAGAAGAAAGAGGAGGAAAAATGTAATGCTGGCAGAAGCGATGGCAGCGAATTGGGTACAAACATTGACTGACAGAATATCATGTCTTCTTCTGTTTCTCATTTTTATTTTTATTATTTTAAGTTATAGTTTTTTTAATTTAATTTTTAATTTTTGTTGTATTTATTAGTTATAGTGTTGTAACTTCCAACACACTACACAGGCTTTTATGTCTGCCCTTCCTTTGAACTTAATTATACAGTATTCTCTACTGTGTTCATATCTCCAACCAGTAGATGTTCCTTCCCGTTTTTATATTACTGCTTTGTTCCTTCTTTCCCATTCCTTTGTAATGTTACTACTTAAACACTGGTATGCTTAACATTAAAAACATAACCTACATTCTTCTCAGCAAGGGTTTTAGTGCCACTGTCTCTGAAACTCACATAGTGCATAAGTAATACATGCAGTGCTTCTCCTGAAGCCAACACTGGGTTTGAAGTCAGCATCCTCCTCCATGGAGAATAATTCCAAGTTAAGGCTAACTACAAGTCATCAGGAAGACTCACGTGAAATACAAGCAAACAACAATAGCAGTCAGAAAAGGAAGAGTGCTGAAACCTGCAGGACACACACACCACAGCAGTGAAACAAGCACAACAGAGAAACAACAGAAGGGGAGTCATGAGACAGCAGCATACTGTAATCTCTCCCAGGTGCTGGAAACTAAGATGAGATGGCTGAGATGCCCGAAATATATTCTGAACTCTTCTATTTTAAAGGGATCTGTGACTCAAAGACGCATGTGAAGAAAGGTCGGAAGCCAATCAGGACCTGGATAAGAAAGTTGCCAAAATGGGTGTAAAGGTTATAAAACTTGGAAATGTTTGAAAACATGGAGAAAAACTTCAACAAAGAAATTAGTATGTTGACAGGAACCAAACAAAACTTCCGGAAAAATAAAATCAGTCAATCAAATAAAAACAAGGGTAGAAAGCATCAGCAACTGACAGAGTCAAGCAGACCAATGAGATTTAAACACAGCTCTGTTCCTATAAAAATGGCAGAATGAAACTCATTATCTTATACACAAACTATATATGCTTGTGTGAGTGTGGGTGTGTGAGGATGTGTACATGGATGTGTGTGATAAAGTACTGGTGTGAAGAATAATTAACAAACTACCAATTCAATAAAAAGGAAAATAGCAACCCTCAAATGAGTAAATAAATAAAACCTAGATTGAAACGTGGAAAAGTTGATGAGGACTTGGAAGGCGAAGACATGATAAAGGAGTTCTGCTAGTTTCCCATACTAATGAGGTATTATAAAGAAAAAGCACATATTTAACTCAGGGTTATTCTTTCAGAAAAAAAAATATTAAAACTCAAAGCCAGTGAGGCAGGGGGAAACAGGTAACCACATGATAAATCCTACTGAGAACAGCAGACAAATACTTGAGAAAAGTTATTAAAACTACCTAGGAGCAGAGAAGCGACAGGCCACTTTCCTAGTTCATGGATTCTTTGGTTCTGGAGTATATTGGCCAGTCTGTAACATCTTGCATCTGGAAAATTTCCCCAATTGTCTGTACAGAGCCAGCCCATGGCAGGTAGTGAAACTTTGTAATCAGTAGTATGGGGGCATCGGTGGGGGCGGGGGTGGAGGGAGTACGTGTGTGTTTTGAAGCTTCTCAGCATGAGCCCCATGCTCCCCTGTAATTTCTTGTGTGATCCAAACTAACAATGAAGGAGTAATCCCCTGCATTTCTCCCACCCTAAGGCCCTGGTGTTCTAGGCTTGTGCCAACATGCCTTTGCTAGTGAAACTTTTATAGATGGAACACAGTAGGGGAAGTATCCAGTTGGTTAGGGGCATGCTCTCCAGCAGAATTGTGAGATCTTGGTCTCTTCCTCTTCTTCCTTTTCTGTCACTGGTGGAGGCAACTGTGGAGGGTTTAGAGTGGCAGTGACATTAGCAGTACCGGTCTGACACTGGGAACAAGGGAGGTACCTAAAGAAGCATGAAGCATGAACTCAAGTTCATGATGAAAATGTAGAAATGTTGGTTCTGATATCATCATAGGTATCAGCAGCAGCAGTGACAGGGCAAAATAACTAGGGGTAGCAGAGACCAATCCAGTAAAAGGTGGAATCATATTCCTTCAGGCATACTGGTTTCACCTGGACTGCTACTAAAACGTGGTACCTATCCTGGTGGGTCTTTTCACAACAATCAATTGTCAGAACCCTTTGTCAGGTAGGGTTCCCTACTCAGATGATTCTAATTTGTGGCAAGCTAGCATTAAACCAGTCACAATTGAGGCCTTCTACAAGAAAGAGATGTGTTCACAATTCAAGTTTCCCAGCACTTTCAGCAAAACACAGGTCCACAGTAGAGAAGAATAAGACATCATGTTTTTTTCCTAGACCATTATATAATTCTAAAGAAAATAAAAGAGGTAACACCACATTTAAGAAGTACAGCATCTTTGGGATGACTTCTTAAAAAGTGCGAATTAAAAATAAAAAGCCTCTCCACAAGCCTGACATTGAAAGCCTGAATCTATGTCTAAAACAGGTTTTGGTTCTCACTTCTTTACAAGGAAGGAATAATAATGCAAGCCAAGAATAGGATCCTAACTGTAGCAGAAGAATAAGAGGAGACTCTCCTTGGAGAATCTGAAAAGAGGAAGCAAAAAGGAAAGAAAAAGAAAAAGTCCACAGGAACTTCACCATATAGAACCTGCTTGTTACAACTGTGTTTACAAAAGCAATGGCCTGCTTTGCACAACTCTTCTTTCCAATAGGGACACTGCTAAGACTATCTGCCCTGAAATGTCGTTAGTAAATTTTTGGAGACACCCCACATTATGCTCGAGATGCCTGAGACCCCTCATGACAAGGGAGAAAAACTTCCAGGGGTACTGTGTTTTAGAGAGCCTCTTGTGGTGCTCAGTATGAGTACTGTGAGACCGGAAGACTAACTTCTTTGACACAAGCACCTCTTGATGCCATTTCTGCAATTATTCTTAGTGCTTATCATTCTCTTTATCTATCTACTGTTCCTTTCCTTTCTTCCTTCCTTGATTAAACCAGTATTTGGTGACCTTGCAAGACCTAGTAGGAGCTGTCTTGATATCCAGAAACTAGATGTTAACAATAATATTAAGGTGAAGGCCTCTCATGAATTCAAGAGAAATGTATGTTACAGTCACTCGCTCTAGGTGGAAATGAAAGTAATCCAGAGCTGCAGGCAGAGATGAGTAATTCTGCAGCTGTTGCCCCCAGTCTTAGTCTCAATTCTGTGTAATAAAAGTAGGATATTTTTATCATAAAATTGAGGGTTGAGTAATATACAGATATTTCCCAGAAAGTTAGCAATGGGTTCCTTGCATTTAGGGATGATGGTGGCTCCGTACAGGTTGAGTGAGGATGTTTTTGTAGACACAGAGTTGGGATCCAAAAATTACAAAGACTGCAGGGTCAGCCATATGACCTCATGTTTGCTCTTTTATGAAACCACATTGTCTAACATATGTCTGAAAGATACTGATTTTGCATCTGAATACTGCTGCCCCTGACCTCACTGAAGACTGGTGGTCGGGAGATATAAAAAAAAAAAAAATTGTGCTTGCTGTCAAATTTTTATGTCTGGGATTGTATAGTTCCCTTTTTTTTCTGTTCTAAATCTGTACTATTCTGTGTCACAAGAAAATGTTGGCACAGGATAATAGAGAAGCATTTACCCATCCCCTATGAATTTTGTAACCAAATTTCATCATATGATTTCAATAAAAGACTGGGGCTGAGTCAACTCTAGGTGAACATCCTGCCTCCCAAGTTCAAGGGCTCACCTGCCAATACGCCAGCCTGTCAGTATTGTGTCTCGATTGTGTGTTTTCTTATTTGCTTACCAGGTATCCCTACTTGACCCCCAACTCTTGTTGAGGCTGGACCCAGGCAGTAAATGCAGAAAGTGTTTACCTTCTGACTTGGAGTACGGATCCCTGGATAGGATCCTAGAGGCTTAAGTCTGGGAGAAGAAGTAAGTAAGCTTGCTGAAGGGCGAAGTCAATAAAGGTATTCCATGACATTCCCAGGTACCCAAAGAGCAAAAGCAGATGTCCTCCGGCCACTGTCCAATCCCTCGGCATGACCTTAGTCAAGTGTGTTCAACACAAATGTGAACAGGTGGTATGCACACAACTATCTACACATGTCCTAATCTTTTAGCCCATATTGTGAGGGTGGGTCTATCCTTAGGTGAGATCAATTCTTCACATTTTCTTAAATACATTATTTAAGACAGCCTCAGGTTTGCAAATTCTATTTCCAGCTGCAAAAGTTATACTTTAATATTTTCTAATCCTGTGAAAAGAGAGAAGTCTGCAGGGTGACTCAAGTAATTAGGTGGCCTTGAGAATCTCAGTAGATGTAACTTAAACCATTTAAAAAGATAACTGCAAATTAAATTAGTTCATTCTAATTATGCAAAAATGATAAATTCAAATAAGCAAGCTAATTCACTTCTAAATTAAATTTTTTCAATCATTTGGCATCTCAAATCAAAGCAAATGGGTAATGTTACCAATTATATCCATTTAACTCTTAAATTTAAATACATAAACATGTGATGATCTGAATTAAAATTCTTATTTGATATGCATCTGACTTACTACCATTTGCACTTGGGAAGGGAGCTGCATTCAATAAGTAAGCCAGGATCATGACCTTGAAAAATCGAAGGGTGGTCACAGGAGTGCTTTTGCAAGAGTCTAACATCAATGAGAATGTGTCTCTGAAAGAGAATTGAGGTAGATCTGAGCAAAGAAGGGTACACTATGGAAAGCCACATGGTAGTTAAGGGAAGTATTTACATTTCAAATGTTATCCCCTTTCCTATGCAAACCTCCTACCCCACCCCCATCCCCCTTAGCCTGTGTCTTAGTCAGGGTTTCTATTCCTGTACAAACATCATGACAAAGAAGCAGTTGGGGAGCAAAGGGTTTATTCAGCTTACATTTCCACATTGCTGTTGATCACCAAAGGATGCAGGACTGGAACTCAAGCAGGTCAGGAAGCAGGAGCTGATGCAGAGGCCATGGAGGACTGTTCTTTACTGACTTGCTTCCACTTGCTTGCTCAGCCTGCTCTCTTATAGAACCCAAGACTACCAGCCCAGAGATGATCCCACCCATAAGGGAACCTCACCCCTTGATCACTAATTGAGAAAACACCTTACAGCTGGATCTCATGGAGGCATTTCCCCAACTGAAGCTCCTTTGTGATAACTCCAGCTGTGTCAAGTTGACACAAAACTAGCCAGTACACCCTGCTTCTATGAGGGTGATCTGCCACCCATTCAACCACTCCTGCCTCATGACCCAGGCATTCCTCTATACTGGGGCATCAAGCATTCACAAGACCAAGGGTTTCCCCTCCCATGCCAGATAAGGCCACTTCAGCTCCTTCATTCCTTCCCCTAACTCCTCCATTGGGGGTCCCTGTTCTGAGTCCTATGTTTGGCTGTGAGAATCTACATCTGTATTGGTCAGGATTTGGCAGAGCCTTCAGGAGACAGCTATATTAGGCTCCTGTCAGCCAACACTTCTTGGCATCAGCAATAGTATTGGAGTTTGGTGTCTGTATGTGGAATGGATCACCTGGTGGGGCAGTCTCTGAACGGCCTTTCCTTCATTCTCTGCTCCACTCTTTGTCCCTGTATTTCCTTTAGACAGGAGCAATTCTGGGTTAAAATTTTGAAGATGGGTGGGTGGCCCCATCCTTCAAATGAGGTTGAGGAGGCCATGCCTAACCACTGGATATGGTCTCAACAGGTTCTCCCTCCCCTTTGGAGTTCAGTAGGCTTCTTGTATGTTTACGGGCATCTTTTTCTTTAGGTTAGGGAAGTTTTCTTCTATAATTTTGTTGAAGATGTTTACTGGCCCATTTAATTGGGAATCTTCACTCTCCTCTATACCTATTATCCTTAGGTTTGATCTGCTCATTGTATTCTGGAGTTCCTGGAATATTTGGGTTACGTGCTTTTTGCATTTCAAATTTTCTTTGACTGTTGTGTCAATGTTTTCTATGGTATCTTCTGCACCTGAGATTCTCTCTTCTATTTCTATATCTCCTAATCTCTGTCCTAGGTTTTCTATCTCCAGAGTTATTTCCCTTTGTGATTTATTGATTCTATTTCCATTTTTAGATAATGGATAGTTTTGTTCAATTTCTTCACCTGTTTGATTGTGTTTTCCTGTAATTCTTTAAGGGATTTTTGTGTTTCCTCTTTAAGGCTTCAACCTGTTTACCTGTGTTCTACTGCATTTCTTTTATGTATGTATGTATGTATGCATGTGTGTGTGTGTATTTATGTATGTATTTTAATTTATTTACATTTCAAGTGTAATCACCTTACACATTTCCCCCCTCTTTCCTGGAAACCCCCTCTCTCATCCTTCCTCCCCCTGCTTCTGTGAAAGTGTTATTCCCACTCCTCCATTGCTGGTGGGATTGCAAGCTTGTACAACCACTCTGGAAATCACTCTGGTGGTTCCTCAGAAAACTGGACATAGTACT
>NC_034595.1:25525256-25530230 GCF_900095145.1 Mus pahari | reverse complement strand
CTAGTAAGCCATCATTGGGAAGAGATGCCCCTTGGTCTTGCAAACTTTGTATGCCCCGTACAGGGGAATGCCAGGGCCAAGAAGTGGGAGTGGGTGGGCAGGGGAGCAGGGTGGGGGGAGGGTATAGGGGACATTCGGGATAGCATCTGAAATGTAAATGAAGAAAATATCTAATAAAATAAGTTTTAAAAAAAATGTTCTTCCACCTACCCACCCACTCCTGCCTCAATTCCCCTACACTGTGGCATCTATTGAACCTTCATAGGACCAAGGACCTCTACTCCCATTGATGCCTGACTAGGTTGTCCTCTGCTACATATACAGATAGAGCCATGTGTACTCCTTGGTTGGTGGCTTAGTCACTTGGAGATATTGGGGCAGGGGGGTCTGGTTGGTTGATATTAATGTTCTTCCTATGGGGTTGCAAATCCTTTCAGCTCCTTCAGTCCTTTCTTTAATACCTCCATTAGGGACCCTACACTCAATGCAATTGTTGGATATTCATATTTGTAAGGCTCTGGCAGGGCCTCTCAGGAGACAGCTATATCAGGATCCTTTCAGCAAGCATTTCTGAGCATACACAATAGTGCCAGAGTTTGGTGACTATATCTGAGATGAAAACCCAGGTGGGTCAGTCTCTGAATGGCCTTTCCTTTAGTCTCTGCTCTGCACTTTGTATCCATATTTGTTTGCGTGAGTATTTTGTTCTCCTTTCTAAGAAGAAACTAAGCACCCACACTTTGGTCTTCCTTCTTCAGCTTCATGTGTTCTGTGAACTGTATCTTGGGTATTTCGAGCTTTGGAGCTAAAATCCACTTATCAGTAATTGCATACCATGTGCGTTTGTTTGTGATTGGATTAACTCACGCAGGATGATATTTTCTAGTTGTACTTATTTTCTAGTTATTAGTTATTTCTTAGATATTTGCCTAAGAATTTCATGAATTAATCATTTTGGATAGCTGAGTAGTACTCCATTGTGTAAATGTACCACATTTTCTGTATCCATTCCTCTGTTGAAGGACATCAGGGTTCTTTCCAGCTTCTGGCTATTATAAACTAGGCTGCTATGAACATAGTGGAGCATATGTCCTTGTTATATATTAGAGAATATTTTGGATATATTATGTGGACTGATTTCCAGAGTGGTTGTACCAGCTAGCAATTCTACTAACAGTGGAGGAATGTTCCTCTTTCTCCACATCCTCGACAGCATCAGCTATCAACTGAGTTTTTTATTTTAACCATTCTGATTGGTGTGAAGTGGAATCTCAGGGTTGTTTTGATTTGCATTTCCATGATGACTAAGGATGTTGAACATTTCTTTAGGTGCTTCTCAGTCCTTTGAATTTCCTCAGTTGAGAATTCCCTGTTTATCTCTGTTCCCCATTTTTTAAATAGGGTTATTTTGTTCTCTGGAGTCTATTTTCTTTAGTTCTTTATATATTGGATATTAGCTTTCTATGGGATGTAGGATTGATAAAAATCTTTTCCCAGTCTGTTGGAAGCCATTTTGTCCTATTGACAGTGTCCTTTGCTTTACAAAAGCTTTGCAATTTTATGAGGTCCCAATTTTTATTTCTTGATCTTAGAGCATAAGCCATTGGTGTTCTGTTCAGGAACACCATGTGTTTGAGATTTTTCCCCCCTTTCTCTTCTATTAGATTCAGTGTATCTGGTTTTATATGACAGTCCTTGATTCACTTGTACAGGGAGATAAGAAAGTACTGATTTGCATTCTTCTACATGTTGACTGCCAGTTGAGCCAGCACAATTTTTTGAAAATGTTGTCTTTTTTCCACTGGATGATTTAGGTCCTTTGTCAAATATCAAGTGACCATAGGTGTGTGGGTTCATTTCTGAGTCTTCAATTATATTCCATTGTTCTACCAGCCTGTCACTGTACAAATACCATGCAGTTTTTATTAACACAGTTGTTCTGTATTACAGCTGGAGGTCAGGGATGCTGATTCCCTCAGCAGTTCTTTTATTGTTGAGAAGTTTTCTCTATACTAGGTTTTTTGTTATTCCAGATGAAGTTGAGAATTGCTCTTTCTAACACTATGAAGAATTGAGTTGGAGTTTTGACAGGGATTTCATTGAATCTGTAGGTTGCTTTCAGTAAGATATCCATTTTTACTATATTAATCCTTCCAATCCACAAACATGGGAGATCATTCCACCTTCTGAGGTTTTCCTTGATTTCTTTCTTTGGAGACTTGAAGTTCTTGTCATACAGATCTTTCAATTGCTTGATTAGAGTCACACCAATGTATGTAATATTATTTATGACTATTGTGAAGTATCATTTTCCTAATTTTTTTCTTAGCCTGTTTATCCTTTGAGTAGAGAAAGGTTACTGATTTTTTTTTTTTTGAGTAAATTTTGTATCCAGCCACATTGCTGAAGTTGTTTATCATGGTTAGGAGTTCTCTGGTGGAATTTTTGGGGTCACTAAGTATATGATTGTATCATCTGCAAATAGTGATATTTTGACTTCTTCCTTTCCTTGTATCCCTTTGACCTCCTTTTGTTGTCTAATTGTTCTGGCTAGAACTTCAAGTATTATATTGAATAGATACAGAGAGAGAGCACAGCCTTGTCTAGTCCCTGATTTTAATAGGATTCCTTCAAGTTTCTCTTCATTTAGTTTGATGTTGGCTACTGGTTTGCTGTATATTGCTTTTACTATGTTTAGGTATGGGTCTTGCATTCAGGATCGTTACAAGAATTTTAACATGAAGGGATGTTGAATTTTGTAAAATAATTTTTTAGCATCTAATAAGATGATTGTGTAGATTTTTTTCCTTTGAGTGTGTTTATGTAGTGGATTACACTGATGAATTTCCATGTATTGATGCATCCCTGCATCCCTGGAATGAAACCTATTTGGTCATAGTGAATGATCCTTTTGATGTGTTCTGGAATTTGGTTTGCAAGAATTTTATTGAGTATTTTGCATCAATATTAATGGGAGAAATTGGCCTGAAGTTCTCTTTCTTTGTTGGGTCTTTATGTGGTTTAGGTATCAGCAGCATTAACTGTGGCTTCATAAAATGAATTCGGTAATGTTCCTTCTGTTTCTAGTTTGTGAAATAGTTTGAGGAGAATTGGAATTAGGTCTTCTCTGAAGGTCTGATAAACCTCTGCACTATGGGCTTTTTTTGGTTGGGAGACTTTCAATGACTATTTCTATTTCTTTAGGGATTATGGGACTGTTTACATGGTTTATCTGATCCTGATTTAACTTTGTATTTGTTATCTGTCTAGAAAATTGTCCATTTCACCCAGATTTTCCAGTTGTGTTGAGTAGGATCTGATGATGTTTTGAATTTCCTCATGTTCTGTTGTTAAGTCTTCCTTTCTGTTTCTGATTTTATGAATTTGGATACTGTTTCTGTGTCCTCTGGTTACTCTGACTAATGGTTTATAGCTCTTGTTGATTTTCTCAAAGAACCAGCTCCTGGATTGGTTGATTCTTTGTAGTTCTTTTTCTTTCTATTTGGTTGATTTCAGTCCTGAGTTTGATTATTTCCTGCCATCTACTCCTCTGTGGTATTTGCTTCTTTTTGTTCTAGAGCTTACAGGTGTGCTGTTAAGCTGCTAGTGTGTGTTCTCTCCAGTTTCTTTTTGGAGGCACTCAGAGATATGTGTTTTCTTCTTAGCACTGCTTTCATTGAGTCTCATAAGTTGGGTATACTGTACCTTTATTTTCAATAAATTCTAAAAAGTCTTTAATCTCTTTATTTATTTTTTCCTTGACCAAGTTATCATTGAGTAGAACACTGATCAGCTTCGATGTGTATGTGGGCTTTCTGTTGTTTTTGTTGTTATTGAAGATCAGCCTTTTCCAAAGTTATCTTTTTGGAGGCACAGGATTATTTTAATGTCCTTTTATCAGTTGAGATCTGATTTCTGACTGATTATATGGTCAATTTTGGAGAGGGTACCATGAGATGCTGAGAAGGTATATTCTTTCCTTTTAGGATGAAATGGTCTATAGATAACTGTTAAATCCAGATCCAAAACTTCTGTAAGTTTCACTGTGTCTCTGTTTAGTTTCTGTTTCCATGATCTGTCCATTGATGAAAGTAGGCTGTGGAAGTCTCCCACTATAATTATGTGAGGTGCAATGTGTGCTTTAAGCTTTAGGGACATTTCTAACGCATGCCCTTGCGTTAGGAGCATAGATGTTCAGAACTGAGAGTTCTTGCTAGAATTCTTTGATAAGTATGATGTGATCTTCCTTATATTTTTTGTTGACTTTTGGTTGAAAGTTGATTTTATTTGATATTAGAATGGCTACTCCAGCTTGTTTCTTAGGACCATTTGCTTGGAAAATTGTTTTCTAGCCCTGTACTCTGAGCTAGTGTTTGTCTTTGACACTGAAGTGCATTTTCTGTATGCAGCAAACTGCTGGGTTCTATTTACATTTGCAGTCTATTAGTATATGTCATTTTATTGAGGAATTGAGTCCATTGATGTTAAGAGATATTAGGGAATAGTGATTGCTGCTTCCTGTAATTTTTTATGTTATCTTTATGTTTCTGTGGCTATCTTGTTTTGGGTTTGTTGAAAGGTTAATTTCTTGATTTTTCTACGGCGTAGTATCCCCCTTTTTATTTATTTATTTTTTTCTTATAAGGACAACATTTAATTGCAGTTGGCTTACATGTATAGAGGTTCAGTTAATTATTTTTTTTCCAATTTTAATTAGGTATTTACTTCATTTACATTTTAAATGCTATCCCCCAAAGTCCCCTATAACCTCCCCCACTCCCCTAACCACCAACTCCCCCTTCTTGACCCTGGTGTTTCACTATACTGGGGCATATAAAGTTTGCAAGACCAAGGGGCCTCTCTTCCCAATGATGGCTGACTAGACCATCTTCTGCTACATTTGCAGCTAGAGACACAAGCTCTGGGGGTGCTGGTTAGTTGATATTGTTGTTCCACCTATAGGGTTGCAGACAC
>NC_034595.1:25481954-25525245 GCF_900095145.1 Mus pahari | reverse complement strand
ACTGTGGAGTTGTCTGGTCTGTTTGAAACCAAGGTAAACATGAACTGATTAAAAGGAACCTGAGCCTCTGGTCAGGAAAGGCTCTGGTGTCCTTGTTCCTGTTGTCACAGGCCCGTCACTATTGGATTGAGGCAGCTATTGTGTTCCACTCACCAGTGGTCCTAAGATTGCTTGGACAGTCTGCTATGGACCATGGGGGTGCCTGCCCACTCTGAGCCCTAGGTGACCTGGTGCTGGTGCAGACAGGAAGGGATTTGTGCCCCTGGCCAATCCAGTTCTCTGCTTCCCTAGTGCTGTCTCAGTTCCTGTGTGTGACTGGATTGGAACAGATGTTGTGTTCCACTCACTAGTGATCACTTGAGCAGCCTGCTAGGGACTGTGGTGGTATCCACTGAATCCGCACCCTAGGTGATCCGGTGCTGGTGCAGACCGGAAGGGGCTTGTGCCCCTGGTCAGGCCAGTTCCCTGTTGCCCTAGTGCTGTCTCAGGTCCCATGCGCAATTGGGTTGGAACAGATGTTGTGTTCCACTCACCAGTGATCCTAAGATCGTGTGGGCAGTCCTCTAGGGACCGTGGGGATGTCCACCCACTCTGCGCCCTGTGCCCCTGGTCAGGCTGGTTCTCTGCTTCCCTATTGCTGTCTCAGGTCCCGTTTGCGATTGGATTGGAGCAGAAGTTGTGTTCCACTCACCAGTGATCCTAAGATTGCTTGGGCAGTCTGCTAGGGACCGTGGGGGTATCCCCTGAATCCGTGTCCTAGGTGACTCAGTGCTGGTGCAGACCAGAAGGGACTATAGTTTCCCTTCTTGTGTTGGTGTTTTCCATCTATTATCCTTTGTAGGCCTGGATTTGTAGAAAGATATTGTGTAAATTTGTGTTTGTCATGGAATATCTTGGTTTCTCCATCTATGGTAATTGAGGGTTTGGCTGGGTATAGATTCTGGGCTGGCATTTGTGTTCTCTGCATTTCTGTATAAGATCTTCCTAGGATCTTCTTGCTTTCATAGTCTCTTGTAAGAAGTCTAGTGTAATTCTGATAGGTCTGCCTTTATATGTTACTTGACATTTTTCCCTTACTGTTTTTAATATTCTTTGTTTTGTGCATTTGTTTTGACTATTATGTGACTCGAGGAATTTCTTTTCTGGTCCAATCTATTTGGAGTTCTGTAGGAGGCTTCTTGTAGGTTTATGGGCATCTCTTTCTTTAGATTAGGGAAGTTTTCTTCTATAATTTTGTTGAAGATATTTACTGGCCCTTTAAGTTGGGAATCTTCACTCTCTTTTATACCTATTATCCTTAGGTTTCATCTTCTCATTGTGTCCTGGATTTCCTTGATGTTTTGGGTTAGGACCTTTTTGCATTTTGCATTTTCTTTGACTGGTGTGTCATTGTTTTCTATGGTATCTTCTGCACCTGAGATTCTTTCTTCTGCCTCTCATATTCTGTTGGTGATACTTGCATCTATGACTCCTGCTCTCTTTCCTAGGTTTTCTATCTCCTGGATTGTCTTTTTTATTTTTTTATTGTTTCTATTTCCACTTTTAGATCATGGATGGTTTTTTTTCCATTCCTTCACATGTTTGTATGTGCTTTCCTGTAATTCTTTAAGGGATTTTTGTATTTCCTCTTTTAGGGCTTCTACCTGTTTACCTGTATTCTCTTGTATTCATTTCAGGGAGTTATTTATGTCCTTTTAAAAGTCCTCTATCATCATAATGAGATGTGATTTCAAATTAGAGTCTTGTTTTTCGGGTGTGCTGGGGTATCCAGTGCTCACTGTGGTGGAACTGGGTTCTATTGATGCCAAATGGCCTTGGTTTCTGTTGCTTATGTTCTTGCCCTTGCTTCTCACCATCTGGTTATCTCTGGTGTTAGCTGGTCTTGGTCTCTATGACTGTGGCTTGTCCCTCCTGTAAGCCTCTTTGTCAGCACTTGGGAGACCAGCTCTCTATAGGTGAGATTTGGGTACTGAGAGCTGTGGCACAGGATCTGCTCCAGGCACACATAGAACATCCTGTCCCAGGCTGTTTCTTGGTTCCTATGTCCTGATGGCTCTGGGTGGTTCCTTCTTGGGCCAAGAATTTAAGCAGAAGTGTTGCTCTCACCTGTGCTCTCAGGTATGTCAGCACTCATGGGAGACCAACTCTCTCCTAGTGAGATTCTCTATGTGCTCCAGACACATAGAGAAACCAGAAGGATCCTGTCCCAGGCTGCTCCTTGTTTCTTGTGTCCTAAGGGCTTTTGCCAGGTCCTTTGGAGCAGAAGTGGTGGTCTTACCTGTGCTTATAGGTTTGTCAGCACTCCTGGGAGACCTGATCTGTCCCAGCAGGATTTGAGTATGGAGAGGTGCTTAGCTGCGGGGCACAGACCAATATATTTTCTTATTAACTTAATACCCTCCCTAAACTTGTCCTTTTTACTCCTTTCTCTCCTCCTAAATAATTACACTTCTACTTTTCTTTAATATATGCATGTCATATATATAATATATATATATATATATATATATATATACATACATGTTTTAAGTGTCTATATAAAATATAGAAACAAGAAATATACAATATTTGTCTTTCTGAAGATAATCATTTTACTATAATTATATAAATTTTCCTGCAAATAACACAACTTTATTCTTCTTTAAGCTGAATGTCTCTCTCTCTCTCTCTCTCTCTCTCTCTCTCTCTCTCTCTCTCTCTCTCTGTGTGTGTGTGTGTGTGTGTGTGTGTGTGTGTGTGTGTGTGTGTATGTGTGTGTGTGTGTGTGTGTGTGTGTGTGTGTGTGTGTGTGTGTATGTATGTGTGAAGGGGGGAAACACTTAGGTCCACACTTACCTATGGTGAATAGGGCTGCAATATACACTGAGGAGCAAGAGTCTTTGATATGTTGGTTTGGAGTCCTTTGGGAAATAGTCTGGCCTGGTATAGTTGAATCATATGATGTAGCTTCTTTTTAAAATCTTAGTATTGATGTCTGTAATGGCTGGACTAGTTTATATTACTAACATCAGTGCTTATCAGCACTAAAATTTTTCTCATAGGGTCTTTTGGATATAGAATCATACCATCTGCAAATAAGAATATTTTGACTTATTTTCCTAACTTTATTCCTTCTATTCTTTTATCTTACACTGTAGCTAAGACTTTAAGCACTGTATTGAATATGAGTAGAGAAGAAAGTGGAAACCCCTGCCTGTCCCTGATCTTAGCAGAAATGGTTTGGCATTCACATAGCAAAACCTATGCATCAGTTTTTTGTTGTATAGTCTTTACTGAGATATGTTTCCTACATTCTACATGTCTTAAAGGGTTTTATCAAGAAATAGTGCACTGTGAAATTGGATATCCATGTAGAGAAAAATTAAACTAGGTATCATGATGAAAATTAACTCCAAGTAGATTGGGGCCAGAAGCAAATGGAAACACTGAAATGACAAGAGAAAAGGAGAAATATGCTGCATAATATAGGCATAGGTATGGATGTTCTAACTAGGATTTTGGTCATTCAGAAAAAAAAAAAAGAGCAACATTTAGAACTTTGTGAAGTTAAGAATTCTCTGTACACCAAAAGAAACTGTTAATCAAGTAAAGAGGCAGTATACAGAATGAGAGAAAATCTTTCTCAGCTATATATCTGACAAAGGATGAATATCTACAATATAGAAATAACATGGAAAAACAAAACATCAAGAAAGTAACCAACCTGTTCAATATATTGTGCTGTAACTGAACAGAGTTCTCAAAAATATGTAGAACTAAATAGAGAATTCTCAAAACAAGAAATACCAATGGCTAACAAACCCTTTAAAAGGTGTTCAACATCATTAGTCATCAAGAAAGTACAGATTAAAACCACAGTGAGATTCCATCACATTCCTGGTAGGGAGGCTCTTACCAAATACTCAGCTGACATCAGACACTGACAGAGATAGAGAAAAAAGGAATCCTTATTCACTGTTGGTGGGAATGTAGACTGCTACAAGCATTACTGAAATGGGTATGGAAGGGTGTCAAAAAGCAAGAAATAGAACAACCATATTACTCGGCTATACCACTGCTAAGTATGTGCCCAAAGCAATTATATATTTATATTCCACTACAGAGATATTTGCTTATCCATGTTCATTGTTAGTTCATTACAGCCAGTAAATAGAATCAGCCTAGATGTCCATCAGTAGATAGATAGATGCATAAATATGTGTATAATTTCAAAATTGAGTTTTATTTAGCTGTGAAAACAAACAAAATTATGATGGTTTTCAGGAAAAAAAATCAGTTAACTAAGAAATGTGCTCACCATTGTATTCACCAGAAATGTGAAAAATAGCTTAAAATTTTTTAGGTGTGAATATTGAACTTGAAACACCTAAAAAAACTCCATGAAAGGGGAAAGATGCCTGAAAGAAGGAAGCCTAGCAGAACTTGGGTTATAGGAAGTTAAAAAGGAAGAATAGTGGAAGTAAACCGGTTGAAGCAGGAATGTGGCTGGGGGAAGGAGGAAATAAGCATATGCAACGAGAGGATTGTGAAGGTTATGTGAAAAAGCCATATGGAAATCTATTACATTGTAAGCCAACATAAAAATAAGAGTTTTGTTTTGTTTTTTTTGTTTTTTTTGTTTTTTTTAAGTTATATTGTAGCTATCCTTCATGGCTAGACAATGTTGTTCCTAGACGCCATAGTTTATCAAAAGAGAATTCCAGTGTTGTTGGTCAAGGAAGCCGCAGAGGTCACCAAAACAATAAAGGTTCTTGCTATTTCACCTAGTTGCCTACCAACAAAACATGATCAGACCCTATTGGTGAAAACACTGTATACTTTGATTGTAAAGCACAGAAAAATTAAGCTTTAACTAAGCTGTAAGTGAGAGACCAAATCTTTTGGGTTCAAACTCCATCTTAGAGTACTTGACCTAAGGTTGAACTCAAGTTAACTAACAGACTGGTACTTAGCAGTTTCCAGTCTGCTGCCCAATAGGACCTGTGTCTAACACCAGTTTCTAGGTTAAATCCCCCCACCCCACCCCCCAGAAAAACGTATGTCTAGCACCAGTTTCCAGGTTATCCTCCAACAAATCTGTACCCTGAGGTTACATGCCTGTCCCTGGCACTTCCTAACAATCCTCAATCAGGAAGAAAGCAGAAGTTAAATTTATGGTTTGGCTTCCAGCACCAGCCAATTATGATAAATGTCATAATACAACGCCCACCCCCCCACCAATCAGATGTGTACCATGCTAGATACCCCTTTCTTGCCTCTATAAATGCTTGCCTAAAACCAGGCTCACAACTCCACCTTCCTGCTGTATCAGGGTTGGTGGGGAGCCCAAACTCTAGCTTGAATAAAGAGACCCTAATGTGATTGCATCAGAATTGGCTCCTTGGTGGTCTTTGGGGGTTAATGAGTGCTACTACATTTTGGTGTATTGGCCTGGAATTCCAAGATCTCCAGAATCCAAACTGGAGAGTCTCAATACTGGTAAAGTTTGTCTGTGTCTGTGAGCCTGTCTGTGTGTTTATATACAGTAGTTTCCATCTCTTTGTTTGTAAACGCTGAATGGTACCACATCTGTAATTCTGTTCTGGAATTAAAAAGTCCTTAAATATGTACATGAGACCAGACACAGTTAAGGCAGACGTGCTAGGGGACCTCGGCCATGAGGGACCAGAAGATGTTCTGAGTCCTGGGCTCAGAGAACCAAGAATGCCCACCAATCTGGTTCCTTTTGTTCCTTCCTGACAGAAAGGAAGGGACAAAGGTGGGGTTTTTTGTTTGTTTGTTTGTTTGTTTTTGCTTTATTTTTCTTGTATATGACCTCCATCTCCTGGTAGTTTTTAAGGTGGCATATTGCAGTGCAGAGTTCTTGGAATTTTTGTTGTGTTTTGTCTTTGTTGTGGGACGGGCGACTTTCTGATAAATGTTTAACATGGAGAGATGCCTTCAACTCTACTGTGTTAAAACTAGGGAACAGAAATTTTCTGTCACCATTAGAAAACCTTTTTCTCCCCAGGCAACAGGAAGCCCCACCTTATTCAACCCCTCAGGCAGAAGGGTAGGTCTGCCCACAGGCAGCCCCACCACAGGCAGAGGAGGGGGTACACACTGAAGGGACAGGAAGCCAATGGGGGCTGCCTCCTAAGCCTGAGTCTGTCATCCTGCCCTTGTGCCTTACAAGGCTGGTCGATGACCAAGAAAACCAACCTCAGCTATTGGCCCTTTGCCACTAGTGATCTTTATAACTGGAGAACTCAGAACACCCTCTTTTCAGATGCCCAGACTGAAACTGTAACACTGTAGGAGGTAAGAGGAGGCTCTTGGTTTAAGGTCAAATTCTGCTGGCAGGTCTCATGAGGGCCACAAGATGGCCCACTAATATGGCCAAAGTGTATATCTTTAGGGAAGGAGAGAGATTAGAAGAAAAGTGGCTAAGGGGCTTAGTGATAGTGGCAGAGAAATCATTTAATGAAAGAGAATGTGCAGAGGACAAGCAGATGACAGGACAGAGGCAACAGACTCACAACCTTGGCAAAGATCCTGTTGGCAGCCATGGCCAGAGTAGAGGACTGTAGGAGACATCTGAAACAAATGGCTTCTAAAAACCAATGTACTTACTCAGGCTCTGGCACTGGGCCAGTGGCCTCCCTGTATAAGAGATGTCAGAAACAAATAGCTTCTAGAGAAAGAGGTTTGGGGGGCCCTAAAGATCAAAAATGCCTCAACTTGAAAAAGAACCAATGTACTTATTGGAGGAGGAAGAGGAAGAGGAGGAGGACAAGGAGGAGGGAAGGGGAGGAAATACATCAAGGGGGAAGAAAAGCCTATTCAAACCATGGCCTTAAAAGATGCCCAGGGTAACTCTAAAATCAGAGGGGAAACTCACCAACTTCCTAGTTGTAAAGGTCAGAGGGGGCTCTCCAAGTGCAGAAAAAAAATTCTCAATCAGGTCTGGGGATTAAGTCAGCAGTGACTAAGCCCTTCCATCTCTTCATGGATGAGAGATTTGAAACCCCTTTGCCAGAGACTGCCCCATTCCCAAGTTTGTACATTACTGAGCCCAGTCTCCTGATTAAGGATGCTGACAAACTATCACTTGGCCAAAACCTGACCACCTCCAGTGACAGAATGACTCAATACTAGTCTCTCCTTTTAAATGCCACCAGGATAACTTTCCAAGCCCAGCTGTCCTAAGCCCAGCTCCCTTGCTGCTTGACCTAGACCTCAATGGGTCTCTGCACGACTGCTCAGACATTTTGGCCCACGCCCATGGGACCAGATCAGATCTTCAGGATACCCACTTGATGAATGCAGAGGTAACTTTGTTCACCAATGACAACAGCTTCATCCAGGTCAGACAGAGGTATGCTGGATCACTTATAGTCTCAAGGGCTGAGATCATATGGGCAGAGCCACTCCTGGCAGTAATGTTAGCTCAGAAAGCTGAACTAATATCTCTAACCAATGCTTTAGAGTTGAGAAAAGACAAAATGCCTTTACTATTGCTCATGTCCACGGGCCTGTTTATAGCAAGAGAGGCCTTCTGACAGCAGAAGGAAAAACTATTAAAACTAAAGAGCAAATCCTCACCCTACTAAGGGCTCTACGGGAGCCTAATGGCTGGCTATCATCCATTGTTGGGGCACCAAAAAAGGAAAAAGGCCTCCTCTCATAGGACAATAAGACAGATGAAACAGCCCAGCAAGTGGCCCTAGAAATTGGATCCCTCATGCCCTTGATTGCCCTAGACCCAGTAGACCTCATGCTCCCTGATGAGCCCAAATATACTACAAAAGATATGATCTAGGCCAGAAACCTGCCTGTGTCTCAGTGTCATAAAAGATGATAGAAGATTGCAGACTGCAAACTCATTGTGCCAGAAGAAATGAGACTACACATACATCAGAAGACCCACTGCTCCTCCCACATGGATGTCCAAAGAATGCAGGATTTGATATCAGGATCAGAGATGCAATAACTGAGATTGTCAAAAACTATAAAGCTTGCCAGTGGGGCACAAAGCCTAGAGCCTACTGGGGAGAGTCTCGGAAGTAAAACAAAAAATTTAGATATAAATATTTATTGATGTTTATAGATACCTTTTCACGTTGGACTGCGGCTTTCTCTACCAAGAATAAAACTACACCCATTGTGACAAACTCTTAGCATACTACAAAGGTATGGCTTTCCTCAGATGATAGGGCCAGACAATGAACCAGCTTTTGTGTCTCAGGTAAGTGGTAAGTCAGGGACTAGCCAATATTCAGGGGATTAATTTGGCTCCTTGGTGGTCTTTTTGGGGTTCCTGTATGCTTCCTGGTACTACAGAAGCATCTTCCTTTCTGGCCAACCTTCAAAGTGCCAGAGAATGCTTTGCAAGCTGCTTCAGGAAAAAGGTGTAACCAGCTTTTGAAATAGACAAACTACAGTGGCAACCTGCTATGTAAGATTTGCCTACTAGTACAAGTGCAGCACAATTGTTATGGAGGTAACCAACTATTCTTTTTTATTATTGTTTCATTTATTTACATTCCAAATGTTGCCCCCCCCTTCCCAGTCTCCCCTCCAAGAGTTCTTCACACCATTCCCCCACCCCTTTGCCTCTAAGAGGCTGTTCCCCACCCCACCACCTGCCTACCCCCTTACCCACCCACCCAGTGCCAACTCATCCCCCCTCATAGCCCCCTTCCCTGAGGAATCAAGCTCTACAGGATTAGGCACATCCTTTCCCACTGAGGCCCACTGGGGTAAATTTCCATCCCAAATATGCCCCGGCAATGAAAACACAACTCAATTAATATGAATATATGCTGTGCACCTAGATTGGGCAAATCTACCATCCACCACATCTATGAGACTCCTTAGAACTTGCGATTGCTTCAGGCCGTGTGCTTCTGCTCTGCTTTCCTTCTTCTTCCTCCTCCTCTGTATCTTCTCCCTCTTCCATTTTCTCCTTCTTCTCTCTCCGCCTTTCCTTTTATCTGCCCAATCACCAGCTCTGCTTTATTTTACAAATTAAGGTGGGAAGCAGGTTTACAGGAAATCACCTGAGTGCCAACTCATTCCTTGTTCATAGCTGCTCACAGGAGAATGGAATTAACATCAAATATAATTAGCCCCAGGGCTATCTACAACACTTCCCCCTTTCTGCCAATTAAAAGACTATTTTATCTCAGATATAATTGAACATAACTATTACTATTTTGTAATTTATAAAGTACAAGAGACCTAACACCCAGTCCATCATCTTTGTTAATTAAATAGAACCTCTGTCATCTATCCTTACTTAAAAGACTATAGTTCTGCACCTGGCTATGTTTTGGCTTTAGATTGAATGCCATCTGAAAACCATCCTCTCAAATCTGTCCCTCTCAAAGTAAAAAGCCTGGGTTCACTAGGAGACTATGTAGTTCTTCAACCCCATCAGAAATCCAAGAATGACTGATATTGACTGAAAATCTATAGTAAGCCTAACACAGCTTCCAGAACTTAGCCAATTTATAGAGACTGCTGGTCACCTGGACAGTCCCTTACTTCAACATGTTGGAGCATCCGTCTTCAGCCTACTGGCCAGTGTCATCTGACAGAGAAACAGGAATATTAAGGACTAGCCTACTCTGTCTCGGCAGAATCAAGCTGTCCTAACCTAAAACTGTGTCCTTTCTTCGGACAGTATTATGTCTGTAGATGAAATGAGGCAAATCTTGCCTAGTGGCTGTTTTGCCACAACTGGAGTAACTCAAAGATGCTCAGTTTCTTCTTTGAATCCAAGACAGGGAAAGCTGTCAGGAGCAGACTGGTCTCAACAACAAGTAAATAAATAATAAATAATAAATAATCATTAAACACATTCTGTGGACTTCTGACTTTTTTGAAAACCAACTATCTATGTGAAGTAATCTAGACTGTTCTCTGTTGACTACTCTCAGCCATATCTAATTAACTGAAAATACCCTAACAATAAACTCAGAGCCATGAATTTCCGTTTGGCCCATAACTCACAGGCTTAAACATCTCAGATCTGTTTATAATAACAGCAATAGAAGGACTAGGTCTAAGCCCTGTACTTTAAAATTTTTAGTATCAAAGACAACCTATAATAACCACCCCCAGTCCCAAAGCCTAGGGAACTGGGACAATGACTCTTTATACCTTCTTTAAGCTGAATATGAGGTTGAGATATTTTGAAAGGAGGTGGAAGGGTAGGAAAATGGGGGAGTTGGTTGGCCTCAAGAAGGCCACACCAATGATTGTATTAGTTTCTGATGTCTGTGTCCTCACTGGGTCCGGATGAAAATTCAAGATATCTGGAGTGCAGGCAGGTCAGTTCAGCATGTCTGACGATGAAGTTCACCAAGGCTGAATATTCTGTAATATATAAATCTCCAAACAAAATTTTAGTATCAAGATAACCTTTTTGTTTGATATTCTGAAATCTAGTTCTTCAGGGGGTCTCCCTCTATCAAATCTGATTCATATAACTCTGGAAGGTGTAAATACCTTAATCACCTTTCCCAAAAACACAAAGACAAAACCTTTTCCCCAAATCAGCATATCCTTCAGCCAGTAACCAGGAAAACCTGTAGCTTGCCCTCTTTCCCAGAGGAACAATAAAACAATCACAATACTCAAAATCACACACATTTTAGCCTATTTAGGCCTTTCTAATTTGTCATGTCAGGATATTAACCCAAAATTCCCGTGGAGCCCATGTTAGACAGAATATGAGTCTCCTGCAGACTTTACTATACAATCTTTAAAACAATTGCTTCAGGGCCTTCGGGTGACAGTGACACAAAATGGCAACCACCACAGGCTTGGGAGTAAAAGTCCCTCGAAATTTCTGACTGTTGGAAGAGCTAGAAGAAGGACAAAAAGGAGTAGGCGACGGCACAGTTAGCTGGGGTCTGGAGGACGATGAGGACATGACACAAGATGGACAGGCATGATAATTGGGCCTCCACGAACAATCTATGAAAACCGGATATACAGCCTTAAGATAGAGTGTGGGCCCAAGTACCCAGAGGCTCCCCCGTCTGTGAGNTTCGTAACAAGAGTCAATATGAGTGACGTAAGCAGTTCGAATGGAGTGGTGGATCCAAGAGCCAGGGCACTGCTGGCAAAGTGGCAGAACTCCCACAGCATCAAAGTCATCCTGCAGGAACTGCGGCGCCTGATGATGTCAAAAGAGAACATGAAGCTGCCACAGCCACCAGAAGGACAGTGTTACAGCAATTAGTCACCAAGGCCCCGGCCTCCCCTCCCCATCCAACCCAAGTCTTCATTTTCCACAGTAGTGAATTTTCTAGATACATCTGTAGACCTCAAAGTACCGGAGAGGAAGCTCCACTCAGCCTTCATCCCGAGGCACTGTTCTGATACTAACTTCTCGTCCATTTGAAATACCTAAGTTGTGCTGTGTAACATCATCTGTCGAGTGTAACCGCTGTCTGCCTGGTTGAACTTCTGGGATCATGAAGGTGTTGAAATTGGTTTCCTGTGGGAGTGGCGGGCACAGCTAACGCAACTGTGAACAGACACGTCACACAATCACCTGCTGCTGGCCCTTGGCCTGGGTCTGCCTTTGCCCGCCCCGCCCTCTGCCACAGCTGTGTGGTGGCCCTTAGAATAGATGGGAAGGCTCCGGGTAGCAGCCGTGGGACTGACCACTGCTGGGCTTGGGGCGCTTTGGCTGCACCCCTGCTTTCTTAAGTCTTAAGTGATGCCCCATCTAAGCCATGGTCCTCACTCCTCCACTCCCATCCTTGGCCAAAGCTTAGATTGTAACCCTCCCTTCCCTCTGAGATTGGTCGAGGGTGAGGAATTCAGGACTTCCTGTGTCCCCACCTTTATCAAGGGGTGCTACTTTCCCCTCCTCAACTCCCTTGTAGCCCATCACCACCCAACACTTGCTGTTGCCAGAAGCCATCAAGTGAGGTTGGAAGAGCCTGGCCTCCCTCACTTAGCTCCGGACCACACTCACCTGCCACCAGCCTGGGAAGGGAACGCAGGGACCTTGGCCCTGCTGCAGCCCTTGATCTTTGCACCCAGGTCTAGAGGTGAACCGAGCAGTCACAGGGCGACTCAGACCAGCCAGCGCTCAGGGTCCTTGGTGAAAAGATGCCTAGAGAAAGGCCATGCGGAGAGTCCTCAGTGCACACGGTTCTGAGTTGGTTCCTTTTCCCATAATTGCTTTGCTTTTACACATTGAAGAGGNTTGAACAGGGCTCTCGAGTCACCCTGGCCACCCATTGGGTCTGATGTGGAGCCTGGCAGCTGAAACAGGAGGCCCTGACCCTGAAGACTCAGGTTTCAGTATTGCTCCTCAAACCCTCTGCAGGGGCCAGGAGGAGCTCTGTGTCCCCACATTTGCAGATCCGTGGGGCTGGCCTCCTGGCTCACTGCCACGCTCCCCACTCTGTTCAGGCCCACTAAATGTTGAAACGTGGATGCATACTGAAATAAAGGCAATCCGTTGTGTTGCAGAGCTCAAAAAAAAAAAAAAAAAATTTTCCTTTTCTTTCATTTCCCCTTTCCTTTACTCTTTCCTTTACTCTTTCCTTCTTACCTGCTTATAAGAGGCAGCTTGTCAAACCGGGATTTAAACTCAAATTTCCCGTGGATCCCACATTAGACAGAAAAAGCGTTTCCTGTAAGACTTATTAAAGCAATATATCTTTATACCATCTTTAAAACAATTAATTCAAACTTCCACTAATATCTGCCTATAGAAAGCAGATAGTTTATAATTTATAAGCTCTCTGCCTAGAGTAGCCATCCTGTCTGTTGTGCTTTCTACCAGGAGCCACAGACTTTTATTTAATTAATACCTATTATCTATCTGTTATGCCCTCTACCTGGAGCCACAGACTTCTATTAATTAATACCTGTTCATAGCAGTCTATTATCACTGTTCTCTCTACTTGGAATCAGTAACTAATACCCCTATCTAGTTCCAAACCTTTATCTCAGGTTAGTTGAATTCAAATTAATATGTTGGGCACCATTTTGTTGGGTAAATCTCTATCCCAAATATGCCCCCACAATGAAAACACAACTCAATTAATATGAATACATGCTGTGGACCTAGATTGGGCAGATCTACCATCTTCCACATCTGTGAGACCCCTTAGAACTTGTGGTTTCTCCAGGTCATGTGCTTCTGCTCTGCTTTTCTTCTTCCTCCTCCTCCTCTGTGTCCTCCCCCTCCTTCTCTTTCCTTCTTACCCACTTTTCTCCTTCTCTCTCTCCACCTTCCATTCCACCTCCCTTTTATCTGCCTAATCATCAGCTCTGCTTTCTTTTACAAATTAAGGAGGGAAGCAGGTTTATAGGAAATCACCTGAGTACTGACTCATTCCTTGTTCACAGCCACCCACAGGAGAATGGAATCAACATCAAATATAATTAGCCCCTGGGCTATCCACAACAGGGGCCAGACAAGGCAATCTTCTACTACATATGCACAGGGGAGGGGAGTTTGGGGGCAGAGACCAGCCCATGTAAGCTCTTTGGTTGGTAGATTACTCTCTTGGAGATCTGAGGGTTCCAGGTCAATTGATACTATTAGCCTGCCTATGAGGTTGCCAGCTCCTTCAGTCTTTCCCCTAATTCTTCCATAGGGGTCCCTGACCTCAATCCAATGGTTGGCTATGAGTATCTACATCTGTCTCAGTCAGCTGCTGGTAGAGCCTCTCAGAGGACAGCCATGCTAGGCTTCTATCTGCAAACACAACATGGCATCAGGAATAGTGTCAGGGTTTGGTGCCCACCCATGGGATAAATCCCAAGTTGGGCCTGTCACTGGATGGCCTTTCCTTCAAACTCTGCTTCATTTTGTTTCTGTATTTCTTCTAGTCAGGAACAATTCTGGGTCAAAAATGTTGAAGGTAGGTTACTGATCCACTGGGGACCCTGTCTATCTAGGTGAGGTGGTCTCTTCCTGTTCCATCTCTCCACTGTTGGTCATTTTGGCTAATATCATCCTCATTGAACCTTGGGAGACTCTCATATACTAGTTCTCTGGTATTTTCTAGAGATTTCCTCTGCCCCACCACCCCCTGCAGCTGCATATTTCCATTCATTCTCCTGACCCTTCTGGGCTTCTCTCCTGTCTCTACCCATTCCTGATCCTGTCCCCACCCTCCCCACCCTTCCCTGTCCCAACAGGTCCTTTCCTCCCTCTTTCTGCCTCCCATGATTATTTTGTTTAGCCTACTAAGTGGGATTGAAACATCCTCACTTGGGCTTTTCTTCTTGTTAACTTCTTAGGTCTGTGGGTTGTATCATGGGTATTCTGTACTATTGGCTAATATCCACTTATCAGTGAATACATACAATTCATGTCCTCCTCAAACTATTCTGCCATGGACCTGGCCCAGTTGCCCCCTCTCCCCATCAATCCGTGGGAATCAGGGTTTCGGACAGATGGGCATAGAGTCGGCAAGAAGAGGGTGACAAACAGATTTGACACAAGGGAGTGTGGATCTGAATGTAATTTGTCAAATTGAGCATCAGACGTTTTATACAGAAGAAAATAGGGAAGTTAGGTGACACACCAGCAAGGTACAATGAGGTTATCGGATTCTTACATAAAACCGAGGAATGCAAACAGGAAGGACTGGAAGGAACCAGCTGGAATAAAATTCAGTGTTAACAACTGGGATCAAAAGCAGCTCCACCTAAGGTCAGCTTAATCTTAGAAGCCAGGGGAAAGGGCTTCATGCCCTTGGCATAGTTCCTATTCTAGTCTATTGTATAGTCCACATTCCCCCTAGGCCATTGTAAATTCCTGTGTATAGTTGTAGCTCAGCTATCTATAGTTCTAAGTATCTACTCTTGTTCCTCCTTAGACCACAACCTTCCTTCTTCCTAGATAATGGTAAGTTGCTGTGTAGGGCAGTGACTTAGCTATCCATGCCCAGGGTCGGCTCAAGGACTGACTGCCTAGGACTGGTGAAGAATCTTACTTAGCTANATGTCAAAAATTCAATCCTTAGAAGCACTTATAATAAAGCAATATTAAGGGAAAGCACACAGATCCATTTTCCAACTAAAGCAAGGACATTGGAGCATTCGTTATACAGGATTCCATGATTCCAGGAAACAAAATTTCCATGAACTTTTAAACTCAGGACCTCACCCAGGCTTTTCGGCCTGTCAGGCGGGTCACTACTAGAGTGGATGTAGCACTATTCCACAAAATAGAAACAGAAGGAACTTACTAATTCATTTTATGAAGCCACAGTTACTATGATACCTAAACCACGTGAAGACCCAACAAAGAAAAAGAACTTCAGAACTATTTTATTTATGAATATTAATGCAAAAATACTCAATAAAATTTTTGCAAAACAAATCCAAGCACACATCAAAATGATAATTCAGTATTATCAAGTACACTTCCTCCTAGGGATGCAGGGACGGATCAATATATGAAAATCAATCAACGTAATCCACTATTTAAACAAACTCAAAGAAAAAAATCACATGATCATTTTTCATTAGGTACTGAAGAAGCCTTTGACAAAATACAACACACTTTCATGTTAAAAGTCTTGGATAAATTAGGAATTCAAGGCACATACATGAACATAATAAAAGCAATATACAGCAAATCAACAGCCAACATCAAATTAAATGAAGAGAAACTTGAAGCAATCCCATTAAAATCAGGGACAAGACAAGGTGGCCCACTCTCCCTACCTATTCAATATAGTACATGAAGTTCTAGCTAGAGCAATTAAGAAAGATATACTCAAAAGATGTTTCACAAGAAAATATGCTCCACTATGTTCATAGCAGCCTTATTTTTAATAGCCAGAAGCTGGTAACAACCCATAAAATGGATATAAAAATGTGGCTTATTTATACATGGAATACAAGGACATCATGCATTTTGTAGACAAATGGATGGAACTAGAAAATATCATCCTGAGTTAGGTAACCCAGACACCTCCCCCCCCCCCAAATAAAACAACTATTCTTATAGTGAGTTTGAGGCCCACTCTATAGGAGAGATGTGATGGTTTGAATATGCACAGCCCAGGGAGTGGCATTATTAGGAGGTGTGGCCTTGTTGGAGGAAGTGTGTCACTATGGGTATGGGCTTTAAGACCCTCATCCTAGCTCCCTGGAAGCCAGTCCCAGCGACCTTCAGATGAAGATGTAGAACTCTCAACTCTTCCTGCATTCTGCCTTCCTGGCTGCTGCCATGCTCCTGCCTTGATGATAATGGACTGAACCTCTGAACCTGTAAGCCAGCCCCAGTTAAATGTTGTCTTTATAAGAGTTGGTCATGGTGTCTGTTCACAGCAGTAAAACAAGCGACTATAGGCATGGTAGTGTATACCTATTAAAATACCTGTGGCTGGCAATGTTATTATAGGAAAAGGAAACTTCTAATTTCTTTGGAAAATTAGTTATTTCAAATGATGTTTTGCTGGCACACATAGGTGGAAGGATGTCTTGCTAAAGCAGACATGTGAAAGAATGTTGTCGTAAAGGAGACACAAGTAAAAAGATGCTTTGATATGGCAAACATGTGAAAGGACCTGCGATGAAGGAGTATAAATATGACCTCACTGCCAATAAAAAAGGAGCACTGAATGTTGGTTTGATTTGCTCCACCTCACTATTCTTTGCTAACATCACACATGTATTATTTAACCTTATATAGCGTCACTGAGCTCAGCTTGTGATAACAGTCACTGAGGGAAACTTGTCCAAGAACTGCTTGTGAGGCTCCTGAAGCCATGCCACAGGCCAGTTAGTGAGCCTTGTTGTTTCAAGATTGAACTACAGCTGCTGGTGTCTGCCTGCCTAGAGGACTGCCCTCCACCTGCTGAATCATATTTGGTGTTTGCTACCAGACTGAACTGCTGAGAAGGAAGATTTAGCTGGCTTCCAAAGAACCATTGTGGAACAGGTCCACTTCCCCCATATCTTAATAACTTTTCTCTTCTACCACCTCTGCTAGATAGGTAAGCTAGTTGAGAGGTTGATGTTTTTAATAAGGATTAAAAGGTTGCAAAAAAAAAAATTATGCCTATAATTCTAGGCCCTATGAGGGAACCCATCATAATTTGAATAAGTTGACATGGTGTCATATTGCATTTTAAATATTTATGTTTATACTCAGAGACAGTAAACTTTTCATCCTTAATCAGAGAAACTTTTGTCCAGTGAAAAATGATAGATGCAGAAACTTGTGGTTTTTTTTTTCAGTTGCTGAGCAAAAAAAAAATCAAAGGTTGAGTGTTCAACTCCAAAAAGGCATTTCTGCTCATCTCACCTCTGCTAAGTTAGAAAACATTATAGAAGCAGAAGATGAAATATAAGAGCCAAAAGAAAAGACTAATAAGGGGTGCAAATACCGACACTGCAATCACGTTCTTACAACATTTAGATTGATTGTGCTGGACACGCACAAGACCAGGCCTATAAACAGTCAAGTCATGGATCCGGACCAGCAGTCATTGTCTTCAATTAAGTATCAAACTGTGATCCCATGAGACTCTAGTAGACAGTTCCAAAGGCATAGCCACACAGATGGCCTGGCATCTCAAAACAAAACAAGAAACTATGAATATGGGTAGGGGACTTCTAGGGGGGAGGGGGAAATAACTAGTGTGGGAGGTACATAGGAGAGACTGGAGTGAGAGTAAGTAGAATGTGTATGGATGAAATTACCAAAGCATAAATTTAACCAATAAAAAGGCAGTCTATGAAGAATCACTGTATGAAAAGGTCATTGCATAGATGAAAAAACTAAGCCTTCTATGTTGTATTACTACTATAAGTGCCTGAATACATGGCTGGTGTACATTTCAACATGCAAGGCTACTTGCCTCCAAGCTTGATGACTTAAGTTCAGTGTTCACAGTCCCCATTGGTATAAGACAACATCTCACCCTCACAAGTCATCAAATAGATAAACAAATGAATAAACAAACAAACAACTAAGTAAATTTAAAATGAATGTTTGAGATAGCAGATACAATGATACAGAACTACATTTAATAATTTCTACTTATTCATTCAGTAATTTATGCAACAAATATATATTGGCTTTCATAGCAATTGATTCTCAAACAAATCAGAACATTTTCTTAGCTTAATACATTTCCTAGGTGCTATAAAGGCATTAACAATTCAGGAATGTCTCCATGCTTTTCAATTGCTTATTAGTGAATGTCATTGGCTCTCATTCTCACATCATCCAAAGAGCTACCAGGTAAAGATAACTAGTTCAAAGGCTATAAGAAAGTATGAGAAAGGCAGAGACAAGATGAGATGAGAATATAACAAACAAGAAATGGAAGAACAGAGGTGACACAGCAAAAGAAACTTGGTCCCTGTTTAGCTTAGGTTGAGACACATTATCTTCCTGTTTCCTCATCTGATCCTTTCTTTCACCCTCACCTAACCATAGGAACTAGGTTTGAATCCCCCAGGGCAATGGAAGTGAGCCAAATTGCACAAGGATCTTGTGATTATAAACTTGACTGAGCCAGATCAAAATTCTTTGAAGTCTGAACACAAGCAGAGCCCATTTTCAAGGGAGTGTCAAAAAATGAAAGAGTGGGCAATGCAAAAGTAATCATTAAGCCCACAGGATGGAACAACAGAGCCAGGGACTGAGGAGATAATATGAAGAAGGAAAAGTCAAGTAAAAGAGAGACTTGAGAGGAAAGAAAGGGAAAATGCAAGACTTCCACAAAATAAAAGATTCAAAGTAATAACCAGGGACCACTTCTTCGGTTCTGATTCTATATTTTGTTGTATGGGTTATCTTCATTAAGAGTATGAGATTTGAGCAAATAACATCTTTCTTCATTAGGCTTCTTCCCACATATTGATAGTCATTTAAAATCACCAACCAGTCTTAAACCTGTGTAGGTATAACTGCTAAGAAATCAGCCTAGTTCAGGCTGACGTGGCTGTAAGACAAGAATACTCTGTGGAATCAGAAAACCTGAACAGCAGCTCTAGTCCAAGCAGCCTACACACTGGAAACTGAAATGATCATCATGACAGACTTACCAGCAGGAAGGCCACTGAGCATTTCCCATGTCACATGGAGCATGTGTCCAAAGAATATTAATAGACTGTCATCATAGACCAGGGCATTTTAAACTTGTTCCATTTGGTATAAATCAATGACATGTTTTTGATTCTCTTTACTCCCCTTCACCTGATTTAAATCATAACTTCCTAAAGACTAGATTATCTTGACATATTCTTTTTAAATTAGTTCTCCTAATTTTTAGCCAGAATGCAAAAAGTGCACTCATCATGCCCTGGAAAGTCTTTATGATTCTGGCAGTACATTTGCATTACCTGTCCTCACAGAAAAGTGACTTGTTCAGTCAACCAGAAGTTGCATCAAATACAAGTATCAGTATTCAAATGCTGATTCAGTTATTAACTTATTTTACTTTCTTGTTTTTAGAGAAAACAGGGCAATACATTTTCTGCTCTTACAGCCCATACTCTATAGATATTTCTATGAATGCGTATTCCATCATGTGATATGTGTGTGTCTGTGGTATGGTAAGTATATGTGCGTTTACAGTGGTGTGTATGTGAACAGGAGGTGGTATGAATGTTTGTGGTGTGTATATGTATGTGTGCAATATAGTATGTATATGTACATAGTATATATGTGTGGTTTGTGGGGTGACTGGATGGCATTTATGTCTATATTGTTAAACAATGTAATTGCTAATATCAAGTGAAAACAGAAAGATTGTTTGTGCACATGAACATTAATATGGAAAAGATGATAGGACTCATTAAAAGAAATGTAATCTGGGTGCCATAATATTTTGAGGGAAAACTAAAGAAGTATAGCTAGAGAAAGATTCATTCATCGCAGGGTAGAGGGAGGCTTAGGACGAAAGCGTCCCAAGTTTAGGCCCCAGAATTGTTTATTCTAGTAAGAGGTGCAGCATCATTCATCCCCACTCTTTGCTCCCTCCCCACTGCCCTGGTGCCCTTCCAAGGAGAGGCCTCTTGTACTGGCATCTCAACCCCACCGCCCCAACCTCTGGGGACACCAACCAAGGCCAAGAAGGCCAGATGGGACTGCTGGCAAAGGTGCTGCTGATCCAGCTCTTTCAGGTTCCATTCTCTGTCTGCTAATAAGTTGGGTGGTGAGAGGGCCTGGTCCTGATGAGGGCAAGGCTCCTACCCTGAAACAAGCAGCATGCATACTGGCAAGCAGCTGTGCACCTAGCTGCAGTCCTGTGTCTGCCCTGTGCTGCAGCGTGCTGCTAGTTGCTGCCTCCATTTCACACTTCACACACCAGCTTCCTCTCAAGACAGTTATTTGATCACTAACCACTTTGAATATCATGATCATCGGCTCATTTATTTTTTCTATTTTAAAGGGTGGTGTGGGCAGGATGCTGTGGTATTGATTTCCACATTTGCTAGGGCATCCAAGTGTGAGCTGCCTATCCCAATGTCTACCTGAAGAAAAGGTTATTACCATGCTCATTATTTAGCATTTATATAGCTCTTCACACTTACTTACCTAATATTTCTCGGAGCACCCCTGTCAAGTATTAGCGGCGCCCATGAAGAGGCAATAAATTAGGGGTCTGAGAAATATTTTAGAGATGTCAGCAAAGATATAAAATGAATTACCTCAGACATGATACCTCTGGCAGCTTTGGGCAGCTCATTCATTCCACAATTCTAATGCACAAAGATTTTTTAAGGGATTCTTCCTTCTCCTATGGATTACAGCTCAAATATTCCCTCTGTCTGAACTCCTTTTCTGCCTTTCCTATCTAAAATATCCGTCCCTCCCAAAGCATTCAGCATTCTATCCCAGTGTTTTGTGACCGTAATAAAGCATAGTGCTACCTGAAATTATGTATGCATATTTGTGTTCTTGCTTATTTTTTTTTTGTCTTTATGGGGCAAATGTCATTTCAATGACAACAGAGACCTAGTATAAATTGTTCACTGGGTTTTCTGTGGTCAGCTAGTACTGATCACCCTGAATTTGCCACAGAATAGCATATGGCTTGACAGAAGTCACCAGCTCTGTGGTAGCATCCAATGTGGAGCTGCTAATAGCATCACTTGTGAAAGTGAAATGACTTGGGGGAAAAAGTCACAAAAACGAAAAGCAGGCAGAAGAGAAAAGTAAGGAAAGAGAATACATAGTGAAGGAAAATTTATTCGAGCAAAAAAAAAAATTAAAAGATGTTTAAAAACCTGGACTATACTGATAAATGATTGGATGGCTCTGCTGTCCACCTGCTAGTGTTTGAGTCTTCACTCAATTATCTCTTGGCTGTATGCTTTCTGAAATCACAGGATTTCTGTCTTTTCAGTTATGATTAAAATTATGCCTGGGTCATACTTGTTTTTCTGAGAATCAAGAATCTCAGCCAGGTAGTTTAAACAGGTATTTCCAGTACACGGGAGTCAGAGGCAGGAAGACCATAAGGTTAAAGCCACTCTAAGCTACACAGAAAGATCTTGTGTTAAAAAGAAATTAAGAAAACTTCATCTCTATTAATGTCACAGAAGCAGAGGACATAGTAAATGCTCAGTTAATATCATACCCGCTAGCATAAACCTGAAGTTCTTATTGTATTGAGTAATTCAAAATGTATAAGGAATTACAGGGAGAAATTCTGTGTTTGGCCCTTGCAGAGAGGGTGATCATTTTGTAGTGACTTTGTTCCTTCAGTGCCAAAGCCCAAGGTCAATGCTCTCTTCTGGGTATGTACCCTGGGCTTGTTCTGTTGCTTCAGTTTCTTTCCTATTAACTTTCATGCCCATCCTTTCTCATTTAGTCATTTTGCTACCTCGAACTGCTGCAGGTTCTTTGAAACCTATGCACTTATCCCCATTTAAGGATGTGGTGAAACAGACTAAACATACCTGTTTCGTCTGAGTCTTAAATGCTCTGGGCCAAAGAGGGGTGTGTTTCCTTTGGTTGAGTGCCAAGCAATTTGGGGAGTTGGGAAGAATGTTTAATGGCAAAATAATTGCACTTTTAAACTCATTACTTTTTTGGTAGATGAAAATCAGCATATAAGTACGTAGGAGAATGAAAACATACTGCTCTGGCTTCACACACAGACATGAGAGAGGAAATGAGGCAAAGAGAAGTCTAGAAAGGTCTTTCAGAGAAGAATGGCCTACAAAATTCCAGCTCAGGGGTGCTAACTCCACCACCTCTTTCCCTGCTGAGAGAAGGTCCTGTTGTAACAGCCCTTAAAACTGGCACAAAATGAACATTTTATTAGGCTCAATATTTTTCTACTGGCTGAGTCTACCACTGTGCCTTATGGAGTAACTTTATAGGGTGCTGTACCCCAATTAAACCTGGAAAAATGTTCACTGTGGAAGGATACCAGTGGCTATGGCTGTCGTCTTGCTGTCCTTGTTTATTAAGCATTTACTAAGTGTGAGAAGCTGTGCTGCTTTAGAAATGCCCTCATTTAAATGTCCCAGAAGCCCTGTAAAATAAAGACTGCAACACTTCATTTGCATACATCAAACTATGTACTTCAGTCTCTGCTGATGACTGGTGGATTGGTCCCTCCAACAGTGAGCAGACAGACTCCATCTCAAGACTTATGACAGTGAGGAGCTACAAATGAGAACACTGGGTGGTAGTGGTGGTGGTCGTGGTGGTGGTGGTGGTGGTGTGTGTGTGTGTGTGTGTGTGTGTGTGTGTGTGTGTGTGTGTGTGTGTGATTAAACACTATATCATATCATTATTTTGTTACATGACTCACAGTGAAAGTAGGATAGGAATGTACATTCCCTCCCCCTGGTACCAGCTAAAAGACTGAGTTCCAGCATAGGTTTTTCTCTCCCCATGTCAAACGGCATTTCCAAATCTTCTGGATTGACCACTGCAGTAGTTTAAGTAAGAAATATCCCCCATAGTCTCAGGTATTTGTCCCCATTTAGTGGTACTGTTTGGGAAATGGTATGGAACCTTTAGGAGGTGTGGACTTTCTGGAAGGAGTATGTCACTAGGGGTGGGTTTTGAGGGTTTAAGAATCCTACTCCACTTTCAGTTCACTCTCCCTGCTTCACATTTAAGGTTGAAGATATGGTTATCTCTGTCTGTTACTCTTCTTTAAATTGCCTTTTGGTAGCATTGTATCACAGAAAGAGAAAAGTAATGAATCCAAACACGCAGTTTCATTTTCCCCTTGAATCACCTGTTTTAGAGGTACCGAACTGACAGCATTTTCTTTTCTTTTTTCTTTCTCTTTTTTTCTTTTTTTTTTTTTCTTTCAAGACAGGGTTTCTCTGCATAGCCTTGGCTGTCCTGGAACTCACTTTGTAGACCAGGCTAGCCTCGAACTCAGAAATCTGCCTGCCTCTGCCTCCCAAGTGCTGGGATTAAAGGCGTGTGCCACCATGCCCAACAGGGCATTTTCAAAATAAAGATAATACTTATACATTTGATATGCTCTTGAGAAGCAAAATGGTGACACACACCTGATACTCTATCACTTGGAAGGTACAAACCCACATAGGTGGATTAATCTGTTTCTAGCGTGATAAAGTTATTAAATGAGAATTCCTGTGCCAGAAGTAGGTTACCTCTCCATGTGCTGATGTCTAGGAAGGTATATGATGTTTCCAAAACAATATAGGCTATGTCTACTGTTGCATTTTCCATCAGAACCAAATGGTTAAGATTCCTATTGCTGAAGAGACCATATGGTTTGAATACAAAACATACAGTTGATCTTTGACCCTGAGCCATTGGTGTTTTATTCAGGAAATTTTCCCCTGTGCCAATGGGTTAAAGGCTCTTTCCCACATTCTCTTCTATTTTGATTTAGTGTATCTAGTTTTATATGGAAATCCTTGATCCATTTGGACTTGAGCTTTGTACAAGATGATAAATATGGATCAATCTGCATTCTTCTATGTGCAGACTGCCAAATAGATCAGCACCATTTGCTTTTTTCCACCCTGAAGTGTGGTTAATATACTCAATGGAACTTCACTGATGAAAATTAATTTTCCTTTTGCAAGCAGTCATCAGCTACAGATAGGTTGTTAGGAGCCGGTGTCTGTTTCCTCCTCTCAGCACTGGGATCTTTTCTGGCTTGAACCTGTGCAGATCTTGTGCATGCTGCCACAGTCTCTCTCTGTGAGATCACATGTGTGTCATTCCTGTTATGTCTGGAAGATGGCGTTTCCATGGAGGCATCCATTCCTTCTGGCTATTACAATCATTCTGCATCCTCTTCTGCATAGACCCTTGATCCCTGAGGGGAGGAGTTGGCGGCAGACATACATTGATAGCTTTCTTACTACCTAAGTGTACCTAGTTCTCCTAGAAGATAGCTAAGGCTAAGTCTGGGTTAGGGTGAGTCATTTACAAAGGAGTTTGGCTAAGTATCCTCTTGGCTGATCCGATCCCACTGGCTCAGAGAAGTTTAGCAGGGCCTCAGAAACCTTTGAGAACTTGGGGTCCACTACAATCTCATGGTGTCTATCAGAGACTGTGGGTCAAGGGAAGTTGAATTCACTCTTTACTACACTGTGGGAGCCTGTCTCAAAAACCAAACTATAGATATATACACACATAAAATTGCTTTGTGGCTTAAGAAGGAAGAAGCAAGTTTAGGTGGATGGTTCAATATCGGGGTTACTAACAAGAGTATTAACATCAAGATGTCGCTGAAGATGTCATTTCAGAACTCCATCGTTGAAAGTGTCTATAGAGAATCTTCATTATGTGCACCCTCCATAGAACTACCTTCACTACATGGCCTCTCAAACCCTCGGTCCTCTCTGGCAGGATAGCTTGGGCTGGATTTCCTGGTGACTGGGATGAAACTAACAGACACATAGAGGAGTAGAGGAAAAGGGAAGAAGGAAAGAAAGACATGAGACTACACATCAAAGAGATAAAAGCAGTAGGACCAAGAGAGGATCCAGCCTGTGTTCTTCATGTTAAAACAAAATCCCATGACATTTGGCTTACATTCACTAAGATCAACATAGGCTCAGAGGCAGAGAAACATAAAAGGGATGGATTAGAACAGGCTGGAATTGTGAGAAGTCATTTTAGAGGCAATCTACCACACAAAATATGTTAATTGGCTTTTTGTTTCTGTCATAGTTAGCTTACAATTATCAATTTGATACACCTGGGAAGAGGCACCCTCAAAAGAAGAATTTTGTCCATAGGATTAATTGTAGGAATGTCTATGGGACATTTTCTTAATTGCTAACTGATGTATGAGGACCCAGTGAACTATACACTATCTATCCCTAGGGAAGGTCCTGGGCTCTATGAGTAAGTTAGCTGAGAAAGTCAAGGAGAGCAAGCCAATAATAGTATTCATCCATTGGTTGAAATGCATCAGTTCTTGTCCCCAAGTTCCTGTCTTGATCTCCTGCCTTAACTTTCCTAGATGATTGGCTCTCAAACAGAAACAAAAAGCAAACAAAACCATTCCTACCCCGAAATTAGTTTCGATCAGTGTTTTATCAAAACAACAAAAATCAAACCAGAACAATAACCATGGCAGATATTTTGGAAAAACAAGTTAAAAGAGGAAGTGATTTATTTGGCTTACCATGACAAAACTTGGAGTTGAGGTAATATCCTTTTTAAAATCTAAATAAATGATAAAATGAGGTCTAAGTGCAAACTGGGATGAGCGTGCCTTGTCTCCTGAAATACACTTTCTTTGGAAAAAGGTAGCAAAAAATATAGTTTCCCCTTTGTAGCATGTGCACAGAGCTAGCCCACCACCTTTGTTCTGATGTCACAATAAAGGCTGTACTTTAGTCATCTCATTTCCACATTCAAGAACATGCATTTTTTTGTTTTGTTTTGTTTCCTGTGATAGGACCTCACAGGTTCACTCTGTAGCCCAGGCAGATGTGGAATTCATAGCAATCCTCCCACCTCACACTCTCAAAGACTAGAATTTTAAGTATGAGCAATAAAGCCCGAACCAAGTACAAGGGTTTCATTTATTATTATTATTATTATTATTATTATTATTATTATTACTATTACTATTACTATTATTATCATTATTTCCAAACCCATGACTTTGTTTACCCTCATTCTTCTTAAAATTTTCTATCTTCCCTGCTCTGACATACTTTGTTGTTCCAAGAAATATGGATTGTTATGTAGAGGCAAAATTCAAAAGGAAATTGAATTGTAATGTCCTTTCTATGTCCACTTACTTAATGAAGCATAAACATCTTTTTAATGGCGCCGTTCTGACAACCCTAGCCTTTGTAGCCTGCAGTCTTCCCCAGGGTGGGGCACATTCAGAGCTGTAAACTGAGTAAGACTGAGACTCCCAAACCCTGCAGCTTCTCCCATACTTGACCCTACTTTCTGAGTGTTCTGAGTGTTGACACATTTTAACTTGCAGAACAGGATGCTGACCCTTAAGAAAGGCAAACCATGAATTCGACCTATCTTATTCTTCCCTTTACCGATTAAACCAGTGAACATCCTGTCTTCTCTGCCTTCTCTTACCACTTAGGCCAACTGTAGGTGTGCTTAGTACATGGACATCAGCATATCCACAGATGGCCAGTTAATCAGAGCAGGTTCTCGATAGAACAATGCTTCCCTAATCCCAGATCTTTGGGGTTCCGTTAAATGGCCAGTTCTCAGCTTCCTCACTTGGACCTTCATTTTCTAACCTGTCTCATTTGGTCTTGTCCCTGAGTGACAACAAATGCTCAATAAATGTCAGCTATGATGACTGGAAAAGTAAAGACATTTTTTTTTCCCAAAGAGGCTCACTCTTCATCTATGTTCTTAGCAGCTTCATTTTGCTCCTGATTGGTCTGAGCAACTTTTGTTTAACCTGTTCTTAATCCTGGCCAAAGTAAAGAAATCCAAAATGGCCCAGAGTCTAGGGGCAGCCTCTGACTGGAGCCTGGGAAGTATCACTGTTTTTCCCAACTGAGAGAAAGTTGTTAACCAGGGCTTATTTTTCCAAATCATTAAATAAGGAATTGGCTGAAAGAGATCTGGCTCTGCAATTTTCTGGGCTTTGGTAGAAGGAAACAAAAAAGAATTTTAAAATGCTGGCGACTGAAGTAGCAACTGACATATATTCATCTTGAGACAATGGTACTTTTAAAGCAAAGACTGTGGGGAACAGACAGGAAAAGGATGCTTTGGCTGCAAGTTCCTCTGTCATCTCTGTGGATGGTTATGCCTCTGCCTGCTGTTCATCAGCCTTGATTTTGATGGGGAGAGATTTTTAGTCAGCTGCCTCCATCATTCTGGCACAGACAGAAATCCTTTTTTAAAAAAAATGTTACACTTCATCAAAGTGTATCGAGAGACTTCACGGTCATTATCTCAATGGCTGCTCTGATGTGCTACAATTGGCAGAGATACAAACAGTAGGGGGTGCGTGAGAAGAAAGCCAGCATTTCATGTGGAAAGCTGGCGAGCCACGCCAAGCTTCTGTCAACAACTCCGTGGTCTGATCCGAAGCACTGGGCCTGCTGATGATGCGCTTGTTTCTGGAGGAAGTAAACAAGAAAATGAATTCCATCGCGCAACACAGCCTCTTTGTATCTTCAAAATGGTGTGACTGGCCCTGGGCCAGCCACGTTCAAAGTTTGGCTATTTGTGTCATCTGGGCCCCAGTACTGATGGAGGTTTTGATTACAGCTTGGACCTAGCTGTAAGACCCTTCAGGGGCAGCCACTCAGCAAATAAAGGCATTGATTGGTTGTTGGGTCAATTTAGCCATAAGGGTGCAGAGCATGGTTCTTTTGAAAAGCCTAATGGATTAGCAACACAACCAGGCCTAGTGAAGGCCTTATTTTTCAAGTAACTTCATGATGGTGTCCCAGCTTGGCACAGATCTCTTCCCCCAGAGCAGCTCTGGGGCCTTTCTTCTTGTCAATACTGGGGCTCAAAGGATTAGACACAGCGGGTTTTACAATTTAATGAAAACAGCTGTTGAAACAACAATTAAGGCAAACAATAGTCTGCATGGAAAACTATTAATTATGTAAAGTTATGCAGAAAGTGGAATAATCTTTTCTTCAGAGCCCTCTAAGCTGACTGAGAACAACCTGGAGCCACCTTGCCTTCCATGGGTCTTAAGTATCAGGAAGTGGGGTGCTTCTAAGAATGGGCTCCATTGCTGCACGTGGGCGGATGTGCAGTGTTCACAGAGACTAAGGCTGAGCTGGAGATTAAATATTCAAAAGACTATCCTCTAAACTTAATTTACCTTGGGCACTGAGCCTTTTCAGATCAGCTTAGAGAGTTTTCATAAGTGTCTAAGATTGGATTTGAGCATTAACAGTTGGGATCCCCAACTTGGGCTTTAAAAAAAAAAGCAAAAACCAAACACTTCTACAAAATGCCCTCCTCCAGGCCTAATCTGAAGCAAACAGCTCTTGGGAAATGGGGTCTCTTGTTCTTGAGACAAAGTCAGTTTTAATTACATTATGACAGTCCAGTTTGGACTAGCAAGCCCTCCTTTTCCACCTTCGTTCCCTCCTCCCAGCTAAATGCAGGATTCATCTCTCCTTCTTCTGCTTGCTTGGACTTTAAATTCATCGCTTCTCTCTCTGAAATTTCTACCCTTGACTAACAGTGCTGGGAATTGACTTATGGCCCTTTGCCCACCCTGTATTCCACACCCCACTTTCCTCCCTGTGCGGGAATCACCAAGCCAAGAAGTCCCATTAAGAGAGTTATTAACTGCATGCATAGACATTGCCTCCTGACACAGTCAGATTGATTTCTTCTCACTATAACTGCTTTTTACACTCTTTCCAGCAACCCCAATACCTTTTATTTGACTATATTGTTTTAGAAAGGCCTTTGGGAATTTAGCTAATTTCATGCTGGAACTTATTGAGTGGGATTTGACACTCTTTGATAATTCCAATAAACCGGTAGTCAGGTCTTACTCCCTTTAGGGGAGGAATGAAAACTTTATTAATAGTAGGATCTCTATTCTAAACATGTCACCCACATTTAGCAGTACATCTGTGGTAATGTGCAGCTGGCACAGTGACTGAGCCGAACTTCCCTGAAACTTCCAGAAAGCTGTCCTTGGCTATCAACAGCGAGACAGTGCCTGCTTTTTCCTGGAATTCGCCATTATGTTTCTATCTACCTTTTAGATAATAAAACTAATTTCATATACTGATTTCCTAAAGTTAATAAAATGAGTCACCCATAAGAACCCTGACACACATATTCTAGGAGAAACTGTCTCTGTCCTTTCTTCATCTAGAACACCAGATTCTCCTTTTCTGAGAATCGGGTAATCAACTTGTGACTCTATCTCTATAAGCCCCAGAACATGATCAAGTATGCAAATAAAATTGATTTTTATGGTCAGAAACAATAATCCAATTAACATGTATTTGTATAATGCCTTTAACAATCACTCTGAACTTAAGCCCACATCCACCTTTGAAGTATAACCCCAGCCCAGCACCATATCCCAGCATGCACCAGTTCGCACTTTGCACAGGCACTCACAAAGCTGCATCAGAATTGCAAAAGCAATTATTCCAGTTATCCAGATGTGATTTTTTCAATCATTCTAGGAATTTCTTTAGCAGGTCTTATTCCATAGCTACTCGCAGCTCTCACACTGGCATGTTGCTCACAGATCCTCGTTATTAATTCAGCGCATGGAGCTTAATTGGACAAGGCTAGAGCGAATTTGACAAACATCACAGCAGCAGAAAAAGCAATCACTCTTTCAAGATGAAAATTTGTTTGATGTCTTACTGTGTAACTCATTTACTCTCCTCTGGAGTCATGTGATCTGAATGTTAATCAGCTATTGATTGGTTTCTCTCCTTGGACAGTCAGGTGACTTGAATATTAATGGACCAGCCCTCGTAGCTGTACTGTTAGGCAACCTTGTGATTGGCTGCTGGGTTACGATACGGAGATAAGTGGGTGCTTGATGAGCACTTGACAGAACTTCACAGAAAATTAAGGCCCTAAAATAGCATGAGAAAGTCTTGTCAAATCAAGCATGATTATCGTTGAATGCTTAAGGAATTCATCATCTGCATGAAATTGATACACTCCAGCGGCGGCAGGCCCTGCCGTCAGCGGGGACTCATCAGATCTTTATTTATATGTGTTCACCAAATCACATTAATTCTGAGAGCTAAAACATGCTAAGGATGAAGGTTATTTTCTGTTCAATCTAATTTATCTATGACAATAATCATCACTAATAATGTGTCAAATTGGATTGCAGTCATTTTATGCATGCATGCTGATTTGGAAAATAGTGTTAAACCATCCTGCAATAATTAACAAACGGTAAAGGTACGCCGGGTCTGAGTCATCAGCACATCTAGATGGAAAATTAACTTTTATAGAATGGATTTATACATACATGTCCTTATTTAATTCAGAATATAAATTATTCCTGGTAAAAACGGACATCATTTTTATAGCACCATTAAGACCAATAACCATCAAGGGACTTGCCATCTTCATTGGTGCCGTTCTTCAATTTTCCTCATTTTCCACAGCTACCTTGCTAATGGGTGCCACCTTCACATTCCTGGCAAGTCCATGCTGTGGTAGTCCATAGTCACACTGAGAGATGAATAAATACACCTCAGTTTGCCCCTTAGTCATGGGTGAAGGGACATCGTGGGTGGGGTTGAAAGGTAGGCAGTGGAGTTTGCAAATCTCATAGGGAATTGAGACCTTCCCAATATTTCTCTTCACAAAAGGACAACAGGAACTTTACAGATTAACTCATACAGGATTAGTGTTTCATGAGGAGTCATTTAAGCCTAAATTGTTTTGGAGGAAATACCTTTTGTAGAGCAGATTCCCCCCCCCATTCTTTTTAAAAAATAACCTTCCTGTTTATAAGAGTAATAAAACATTAAAGAAATATATATGCCGTTTAGCAAACTACAATGTTTGAGAAAAGAATTACACTCTGTAAGAAGGGGCAATATATACAATTAAATTGGGGTTTCACTCCCACAGCTTTCTGCACACTGGATCTTAATCCTTGGGCAGCCAGAACAGCCCAGATCCCTCCTTCCCCTCAGAAGGTCTTTTTATTGATTAAATGAATCTGCTCCAAAGGCTGGCTCCCAGGCTCTCTCTGATCTAATCCGATCTGATTTTATCCTATCACTTCAGCAGGACATCAGGGAATTAACAATAAGCAGCTTTAGCACAAGTGTTTAATAACTCAACACAATCCCCGGATGGCTCAGAGCTGGCTGCTCTGGTTTCCAGCCAGTCCACTGCCTTGTGACAGACTGGCCCTGCTTTCCAACCTGAGGAATTTTCATGCACTACCAAACTAATCGCTTCAAGTTTCTTCATAAATCACACAAAGAAGATTTCGGCATCTTAACAAATTGAGGAAAAGAAAACAAGCCAAGCAACAATAGAAGGGGTGGGCAAGAGAGGGTAATGTAATATGTCTCAGGAAAGCAGCTGGAGAGCCTAGCCATTCTGTGGAAGGGGACCAGCAAAAGAGAAAGAGAGAATGTGAGCAGTGGAGGGGAGGGGGGAATGTGAGCCCCGTATAATCATTTATGTGTATAAAATGTCACACTGAAACCCATGTCTTTGTATGCTAACCAGAAACTTAATTTTAAAAAAAAATGAAAAGAAACAAACAAACAAAAGCAATCTAAAGAGAAGAGCAGCAGAAGATGAGGAAGTGGGTAGGAGAGGCTTGACCCTCTAGCTAAAAGATGTGGGAAAGAGGCAGGAGTTTAAATATTGCAGAAGAATATGTAAGGTCAATGAACTTCTTCCCTTTCTTTCAATATGACTCACATCTGCTTACATTTTAACAAGAATGAAATAATTTGACAGGCTCACACCTAAGGCATCCAAGCCCTCAAGAACTTTTTTTTTTCTTCCCACTGTGAAAGAAACAATGAGGTTTCAACAACAGATCTCTTCTTCTTCCTGGTTTAGCCATTGAAGTATGTGCCAAGCATGCAATTAAAGGAGGATTGTGTGTCCTACATGATGCAGAAGGCCAAAATGCAGAGCTAAGTCATCAGACTGCCCACCCCTGGATGTCAGGCTGGTCTCCATGGGTGCTTAAAGTGGTCCCTTGATAACAAAAGCTGACTGCCAAGTTTCTTGTTTTCCCAAGGCTGCTCCTGAGTTCATGCATCCCTGTCTCTCAGTGGCAGCAGTTCCACTTCTTCAAAGACATATGAAATCTATAGATTATATAATAATAATATTATTATTAATAATAATCTATAGATTATTACTACTCAAAACAGAAATACCCCATGCAATAACTTTTCATTGTGGATCCCAGGATCCAGCTGGGAGTCTGTGAGACACTGGAAAGGGAAATGGGCCTTTGAAAGCTATGTGATAATTCGTATGGTGGGGTGATGTGGGAGCGGGGAATATCACTCTAGCATATCTAAAACAAATCAACTTTTGGTTATTCTATTTAATACCTACAATATGCCAGATTTGCCTATGAAAGTATATTTCCTAACAAGAAAGCAATCTCTCTCTCTCTCTCTCTCTCTCTCTCTCTCTCTCTCTCTCTCTCTCTCTCTCTCTCTGCCAGGCACTGTTCTATCTACTGCCCTGATGCTTCTACAATTTTGCAACATACCAGCAAAATAACAAAGTCCCTGATAACTGAACATCCTGGGGAAAGGCAGTTTCACAAGACCTCCGGGGGAGCGTAGATCACTCACAAATGTACTCAACATAGATAAGATGGATCTGTGGCATAGCTCCCAAAGACAAAACTTTCCCCACCACAATCCATTTGAGTCCCTGCTGGAAACAGTCTCTGATCATATGATCTACTAGGCATGGCTGTGAAGCTCATATAAATCATGTTATTATTTCCTCTCTGGAAATGCCCTTTGCCTTCCTGTTTGCTTCTTTTGGTTCCCTAGATAGATGATGTCATAACAATAAAATCTCTGTGAACTTCTCCAAAGCACTTTACTGTTTCCAGACCAGAGGACTATAATTGTACCTTGTATAATTAGAGGAAAGAAGAGGTCCCTAGCCAACAAGAGTAGCCCTGTTTACATCACAAAGAGATAGCAAGATGTTCTCAGGAAAGTTCTAGCCAAAGTTTCAGAAGACCTGTGTTCTCTAAAGTTCGTCCCTGGATTAGGAGCAGCAAGAGGCAGAAGAATGAAGGGCCGCCCTGGACCCAGAGTCCTGTTAACATTTCCGCCCGAACATAATGCGAGGTGACCTGAGAGCTTGTTGTTGGCTCAAGTCCCTTCTTCTGAGAAGTGAAGCTCTCCTGAGTGCTGGGCATGTGTTCTACTACAAAACCACATCCCCAGCTCTTCTGCTAGAATGCATCAGATCTCCCACTGCCAATCCTTGTGACCTAATGGCCCTTAGAAGTCCCACAGCTCCATGCTTGCATGCAAACAGTCAGCATCAGGGCAGAGGGTAAACACATTCTTGACCTGAAGGAATACAAGGCCCAGCCTCCTTCCTTAGGAAGTTCGGTCCCTCACAAGCTTGCTTTTCTCTTGTGCTTTCTGTTTGGGCTGTTATAGCCAGAACACTGAAAACAAATTGCTGGAGAGGTGAAAGAAAAAGGAAAGAGAAGATGTCAGGAACAAACAGGAACAAGACATCAAACCACTGTTTAAAAAAAAAAAAAATTACCCATAAAGTAAAAAGACTTTGTGTATTTGTTTATTGTCAACATGTAGCCAAATTCAGCTACTAAATGAGCATTTTGTTTCACAAAGTCTGCAAAACTATTCAGCCACTAACCCTCTGCAACTAGAAAACTGCCAAATAAAATATGTCAAGATTGTAGTCCTCAATAAAATTTTAAAAATCAAATGATGTGTATACTCTATTTCATAATTAAAGCATTTACTCTTTCAGAGAACATACCGATTAACTTACTTAAGCCCAGTGCTGGGCTGGTACTGTGCTTGTCAAAAGCAGAGGAAAAAGAATCTGCTGCTCAGTGGTCCATTCAGATGGTAAGAGTGTGTTTCTCCCCTCCTGGCAGGGCACCATCTGGTTAATCTTCAGACAAAACTGCTGGATGAGAAGAAAGGAAAAAGGCACAGGGAAACACACACACACACACACACACACACACACACACACACACACACTGAATTTGCAAACACCTTCCCTGAGGCCAGAAGGCATGTGCACAGACAGGATGAGAATCTGCTTCTCAGACATCCAATCCCAAGGATTATGAGGTGCAGCATCCTGTCTCACTTTGGTAAGATGCATCTTTTTAAATCCTAAGACTGACCATTTGTGTAGTGTATAAATAGCTACAGAGGACTGTTTGTGTAACAGTAAAGAATGACATCTAACTCTGGCTAGAGACACACCATTGGCTATTGTCTTCTTCCTTAAGACTTAATCTTGCTGATAGGTTTCTAAGGCTAAAAAGGACCAGACCAAGAAAGACCACTATTAGAAAGCAAGCTTTTCCTTAAGCCATATGACAGAGACACCTGGAATAAGGATGCCTTCAATGTGATACTGTAATACTTCCCAGAATTTCTCCCCCAACTCTATCCCAGCACAGTCCCTAGGAGACACCATGAAATTTGGCTGCGCTGCCCACCTTTCTGAGTAAGATACTACTCTTTTCTATAGACCAGGCTGGCCTTGAACTCATAGATCTTTGGCCTCTGCCTCCTGAATGCTATAATTAAAGGCATGTGCCACCACTGCTCCACAAGTCATTACTTAATTTCTTTTATTAATGATATTAAGAATCCCAAGAGAAAAAATTCCCAATTCCTTGTCATCATCTTATGAACACAAAAAGACTCCCCAAAATTTCAAATAATATTAGTATATGTTTGTTTATTATAGATTCCCTTCACTGAGCTAGCCACTTACAGATGGTTATCTCTACTTTGTAAAAGGGGACGCCAAGTCTCAGAGACATGAAGTGACTTATCCAGGTGGTTATGCGAGGAGCAGATAGCAAAGCAGGACTTAGCTTTAGGCTTCCTTCTCAAATGACCACTAAACTAAAAAGGATACTGCACTCTCTGAGGCAGTCAAATGTGGCAGTTTTCTATGGAGCTGGGTGATATCATTCTCTATCAACAGTGAGTTGTTGTATTCTTCTACCTGGCAGCAGAACAGAAGAGAAGCCATTCTCTCATATTCAATGTTCAACGTTATCATTATTTTCAGACTTCTGGGTTTAGAGGGAATGTGGAGCCTGCTCAGGTGGGATACAGCAACACACTTGTGATCACCTCCCTTCTTTCTGACAAGGCACCTGTAGATGCTAAAAGGTAAACATGTACCTATGGCTTCCTGTTCTTGCCAGCTTTCCCAAGCCCTCACATATGCACACCTCAGTTCTCAATAAACCCATTTTCTTGGTGGAGAATCACTGTCTCACTTTAGCTACCACTGAGACATTCTGGAAAAAAAATGGTAATCTAACACTGTCTTATCAAGCATGCTACAGTGTAGCTTCTCCCAGACTTTATCTCACTGTTAGAGGAGCCAGCTGTCCCTAAGTGGAACAATGCCTATCTGAAAGTCAGATGTCCCTAAAGTCATGTGTTCTAACATTGTGCATGTTGCTTGGCATTCTGGTTTCACCACGGAATATCTATTCACATATATTGGACTCTAGTCAATCTTGATAAATATTTCTGTTACGTGTTATATGTTCCCCAAATTCATAAACTGAACTCCTAAGCTGTCCTGCAGAGCATGTCTGTACTGAGAGACAGAATTGCAGGTAACCTGAGTAAAAGGAAGTTCTCATTAAAAAGGAAGGCCCTAATGTCAGTATGATAGGTGGCCTCATAAAGAAAGATTAGGACACAAGGAATGTGTATACAAAAACAGATCATGTGAGGACATATAAAAGAAGCCAATCATCACAACTAATGAATGAGGACTCTATTTTTATGGGTTATTTTATTTATTTACATTTCAAATGTTATCTCCATTCCCAGTTTCCCCTCCACAAGCCTCCTATCTCCCCCTCCTCCCCACTGCCTCTATGAAGGTTCTCCCCCAACCCACACACCCACTCCTGCCTCAGCAACCTATCATTCCCCTATCCTGGGTCATCTATAAACCAAATTTGCTGGTCTTTGGGATCTCTTGAACCTAAAGCCTGAGAAGGTTGTTAAGAGCTCTCCCATCTGTGGTATTATTTTATGGCAATTCAACATAACTTCACATGCCCTTCTTTCCATGCTACTGATCTTCCTGCTGGGTATATCCATCCCTCTGTAATTGGGATATCTCCAGTGTTCAAACCAACACTAGCTCTCCTTCCCTGTGAGCCCCTCCCTAATAACTGTGAGCAAGAAACAGTTCATCTACAACTAGGAAGGAGTGCACTCATCAGATGCCTGTACAATGCCAATCAGAGAGAAGACACCCAAGGGTGATGGAAGAATGGAAGGGAGCACCGATAATGGTAGTAATCACCATTTCCACTACAGGTTTGTTACATCCCAGAACTCATCTTAGGCACTAGACAGTTTGTCCACTGATCTAACAGGATTCTCAAGGGAAACAGAAAAACAGAAAGAATATAGGTAAAAATGAGATTTAGTAGGGTGACTTGTAGGCTGTGAGCCAGCTATCTCAACAATGCTGTCTCCCAAGGAAAAAAATCCAAGAACCCAGAAGCTGTTTGGTCCTCAAGGCAAGATGTCTCAGATGATCTTTAGCAAACATCCCTAAGAAATCAGTTCTAATTCCAGTGAAGGAATGAACTTGCCAGTGAGACTGGGGGAAACAGACAAAGAGCAAAAGCTTCCTTCTTTCATGTCCTTTATATGAGCTGTGCTAAAGGTATAGCCCAGTTTTAAGTTGGGTCTTTCTAACTCAAATGATTCAAATCAAGAAAATTTCCTCATAGGTATAGCCAGCAGTATAGGTTTTAGATAATTCCAGATATAATAAAGCTGACAACTAAGAATGTGTATCATATACCAACTATCCTCTCAATATATATGACAGAATTATCTGCACTTTATTATTAGAAATCACTGCCATGCTAAGATACACTGACATGCATGTGTTTGTATACAGCTAGAGACTTAAAATCAACACATGGCTTCAGGGGTTACATTTTGAAGAAGAGATCTTTTGAGAAAAAAAGAGAGAAGAAAGAGAGAAGGGGAGAATGATAGAAAGTGGGGAATCACTGATTGTGTCAAACTGGGCAAGATACTAAAATTCTTTGAATTTTTAGTCTTTTCATCGTATCTTAGGAAAGGTTTGAATGAGGCTATAAACACAAAGGAATGATAGTGCAGAGCTGCTGGACTCTAATCTAGTGTCTGAAAAGTAACCAAGTAATCACAGCTCAATGACAAGGGGGCTGCATCCACAGACAGACTCATGTTCACAATGAGGAACCCTAAAGAGAATATCTTCTAAGAGAGAGAAGACAGGGTCAGGCAAGGATAAGATTTGGAACTAAATGTTTCTGTGCCACCTGAGACAGACAGGAAGAGTGTTACTGTACTTCTTATATCCTACAAACCAGTTTGGGTGTCTAAGGATACGCAGAATGGAGTTGTCCTTAGTTAAGAATCCACAATGTGATAACAGTCTTGATTGTTCCATAAATCAATGTCATACTGAACTCTCATCAGTTTATCAAACCTAACACATGAAGCTGAGATTCCTATTGTTTTCGGAGTTTGAGTTTTGCTTTAAACTTCCACAATGAGAACCATAATCTTTCTTTTTTCCCTTTGATTCAGAAATACATTGAGTATGAAACAGTTACTTAACAGGGCCTCATAATGACACATGTCTGTCCTGTTCCTGCAAAGCTTTTTTTCTGATGACTCTCAGATGACCTACTTACCTCGGCTGGGAGCAGTGTGCTTAAGGTACATGGAAAAAAAATCAACTGCAAACAGAAAGGATGTGTTTTACACAGCCCTCTTCAGAAGACTCCCCTCCGTCACTGTAATCAGTTCTATTATGTCAGGTACAGTTCTTAATTATCTCCCTGTGACATTCAGTTTCAGCACATAGCTGATAATAAACTGATGGATTATCAAACAAGATTTCTGCATTAGCAAATAACGACATGTTTTGTGTTAAGGGAGAAAATGTTCACTATCTCTATCTAGCTGGCTAAATATTTACATATCACAAGCTTTCTATGGGCCTGCTCTATCAAATCTGATTTTAGAAGGGGTGAGCGTGGGGTTAAATGAACAACAGAAAAGCATCCTGTGCTGTTGATACACTTAGCTAAGGACAGGTTTTACTCAATCAAACCCAAATCAATTACGGCCCTCTGGTGTCCAGGAGATCCTTGGGTATTAGTGACTGAAGAACCAGCAGACTATGGTAACAGAAAGTCAAATGATTGCCTTTAAAGAAAGCAAAAATGAAAGGTGATGGAAACTCAAAGTTTAAACATAGCTGGTGGTGGTTTTTCAGAAATGGGAGGAACTGTGCAAAACTTGTGTCAGTATGTCACCTTACATTTTTCAAAGGCCCTAGCATTCTCCATTTTACAACTGACACCAAGTGATACCTAGAGGTTCTATACAACAGTCCCAGAAGAGAAACCTCAAGCTTAAATCCTATGCCTCATGCCATCATCTTTATATGTTGTCTCTGTCTCTGTTCTTCCACTCAGGAATTCGTTCCTGAAATCCTGAAGAGAAAGAGGAACACCAAGGTATTTTAATGCATGCTTCATTTTGTTTTTAAAAACATTGCATGCTTGGAATTTAAATTGGCAGCACCTGTAGTTGAGTTATTATAGACAGACAAGGGTCTAACAGAAAATGGAGCAGTGTTTGCATGAATGTTTGCTTTTAAGACAGAAAAAAATAGTTGTGGAAATTGTATGCTGGTCAGCTCAAGCCTATCACTATCTCAGGTAAGAGCACAAAGCATCATGTCAGATGACCTGATTCCTTTCTACTAAGGGAAGATCCTGTAAAAATAGAACGGCAAAGGACACAGGGCTCCTATGTGTGGTAAAGTCAGAAACACTTTTGACCTAACTGACCACATGCAAAACAATCCTGGCCCTACCTTCCCCACCAACAAAGGCCCCCAAAGGTGCTTGAGCCTGCTGTTATCAGTATGCATAAGCTTGTCATCACACCAACACACTTAATGGTAAAATGGACATATACGCAGTCTACCCCGCTTGTGCTTGAGGACAGTAGTGTATGTCCATAGTGAGCACCCAATAAAGAGCAAGTGAAACAATTAACATAATATAGTACAGATATGATGCTGCCTCATTTCTCTTTTACAGTGGTATTCTATCTATAAAATATATTAAATATGGACTAGTAGAGTCATATTTGACTCTGTAATAATTGGAAGTATAAAATGAGACAGAGGATTTGTAGGAACACATGTAATACAATAGTCAATTTATTTCTAGTAATCTTTATGTATCTAACAATATAACTGATAAAATTATTTTCTCCCTCTTTCTTCTGATACCAGAAGGAGTACCACTTTGTAGTCTGAAGTATAATGAATGCTTTAGTCTTTTTCATTTACTATTTAAATAGAGTCTTACTTTATCTGGTGTTACCACTTTGGATTATTTTTCTTTTATTTTTAACTTATTTTATTAGAAATTTTCTTCATTTACATTTCAAATACTATCCCGAATGTCCCGTATATATTCCCCCCACCCTGCTCCCCTGCCTACTCACTCCTACTTCTTGGCCCTGGCATTCCCCTGTATGGGGCTTATAAAGTTTGCAAAACCAAGGGGCATCTCTTCCCAGCGATGACTGACTAGGCTGTTTTCTGCTATATATGCAGCTAGAGACACGAGCTCTGGGGGTACTGATTAGTTCATATTGTTGTTTCACATATAGGGTTGCAGACCCCTTCAGTTCCTTGGGTAATTTCTTTAGGTTCTTCATTAGGATCTCTGTGTTCTATCCTATAGATGACTGTTGGGCATCTACTTCTATATTTGTCAGGCATTGGCTGCTTGTGGACGTTGTACATCGTGGTGCGCACTAGGCTCCGCACCACGATGTACAACGTCCACAAGCAGGTATCCATTCCTCTGTTGAGGGACATCTGGGTTCTTTCCAGCTGCTTGTGGACGTTGTACATCGTGGTGCGCACTAGGCTCCGCACCACGATGTACAACGTCCACAGCAGTGGATATTCTAGGTTTCTGGGCTAATATCCACTTATCAGTGAGTGCATATCAAGTGAGTTCTTTTGTGATTGGGTTACCTCAAGGATGATATCCTCCAGATACATTCATTTGCCCAAGAATTTCATAAATTCATTGTTTTTAATAGCTGAATAGTACTCCATTGTGTAAATGTACCACATTTTCTGTATCCATTCCTCTGTTGAGGGACATCTGGGTTCTTTCCAGCTTCTGGCTATTATAAATAGGGCAGCTGTGAATATAGTGGAGCATGTGTCCTTATTACCAGTTGGAACATGTTCTGGGTATATACCTAGAAGAGGTATTGCTGGATCTTCCGGTAGTACTATGTCCAGTTTTCTGAGGAACCTCCAGAGTGATTTCCAGAGTGGTTGTACAAACTTGCAATCCCACCAGAAATGGAGGAGTGTTCCTCTTTCTCCACATCCTCGCCAGCATCTGCTGTCCCCTGAATTTTTGATCTCAGCCATTCTGACTGGTGTGAGGTGAAATCTCAGGGTTGTTTTGATTTGTATTTCCCTGATGACTAAGGATGTTGAACATTTTTTCAAGTGCTTCTCAGCCCTTTGGTACTCCTCTGTTAAGAATTCTTGTTTAGCTCTGTGCCCAATTGTTTAATGGGGTTATTTGAATTTTTGGAGTTCAGTTTCTTGAGCTCTTTGTATATATTGGATACCAGTCCCCTATCAGATTTAGGATTGGTAAAAATTGGTTCCCAATCTGTTGGTGGCCTCTTTGTCTTATTGACAGTATTTTTTGCCTTACAGAATCTTTGCAATTTTATGAGGTCCCATTTGTTGATTCTTGATCTTACAGCACAGGCCATTGCTGTTCTGTTAAGGAATTTTTCCTCTGTGCCCATTTCTTCAAGGTTTTCCCCCACTTTCTCCTCTATATATTTCAGTGTCTCTGGTTTTATGTGGAGTTCTTTGATCCACTTAGACTTGAGCTCTGTACAATGAGATAAGAATGGATTAATTCATATTCTTCTGCATGCTAACAGCTAGTGGTGCCAGCACCATTTGTTGAAAATGCTGCTTTTTTTCCCACTGGATGGTTTTAGCTCCTTTGTCAAAGATCAGGTAACCATACGTGTGTGGATTCATATCTGGGTCTTCAATTCTGTTCCATTGATCTACCTTTCTGTCACTGTACCAATACCATGCACTTTTTAATCACAATTGCTCTGTAGTACAGCTTGAAGTCAGGCATGGTGATTCCCCCAGAGGTTCTTTTATTGTTGAGAATAATTTTTGCTATCCTAAGTTTCTTGGTATTCCAGATGAATTTGCAAATTGCCATTTTTAATTCAGTGAAGAGTTGAGTTGGAATTTTGATGGGGATTGCATTGAATCTATAGATTGCTTTCAGCAAGATAGCTATTTTTTACTGTACTAATCCTGCCAATCCATGAGCATGGGAGATCCTTTGTCCCTGTTCCTGCTGGCACAAGCCCCTGCTGGATTGTCTGGAATTGATTGTGTTCCACTCACCCGTGATCCCAAGGATCTGTGGTGTGGAGAGTCCTCTGGAGCACTCAGCTGCCTCTCTGGGGTTCAGAAGAGAGGATTTTTTTTTTCTATGTTGTCCCATATCCAATATTCTCAGGATGGGAAACAAACCAGTACTTCATTCTATTTAACTGCCACTTAACAGTTAAGAGAATGGATGTTCCATAGGATACTGCTATATCTCTCCCTATTAATGAATATGTAGCCTTTTTCCAGTTTAGGATATTGTCACCAGTCATGACACATGACACAAACATTTGTGTAAGCATTCTATTATAGACATGGTACGTGTTTCTGAAATGTCTTCTTTTAATTTAACAGCTGCTGCTATAAAGATTGTTTATATTTCCACTATGGTTCAGGCTAAAACTTCATTTCCCTTTAGCCACACTGGCGATTCTCAAATGTATAAATTTTTGTTAGTTTGATACTGTTCCTGTTCTAGAAAATTGCATGTATTCCATGTTTCTGTTTTTTTTTTTTTTTACTTTTTTTAACTTGAAATTTTTCATAAAATATATTTTAGTCATATTATTTCCCTTCCCACAATTCCTCCCAGATTCTTCATATATCCCTATTGACCTCTACATACACACACACACACATACACACACACACACACACACACACACACACACACACACACACACACAGGAAAAAGAATATGAAATAGAAAAAGAAAATCAATGAAACAAAAATTAGCAAAACAAAAGTTCAAACACAGCTAGAAAGCATTGGCATATGTTATGTATTGGCCAATTGCTCCTGGAAATGGGGATTGCCTTAGAGAATGGTTGACATACCCAGTAACATTCCAATGTTGTCCCGTGACAGCAGGCATCTGTTGCAAATAATTTCTTGCTTAGGGGTGGGATTTTGTGTCCTCTTGTTCTAATGTCTGGATTTTGTCTGGTTTGAATACGTATAGATCTTGTTTGCGCTGCCACAGTCTCTGTGTGTTCATACATACACCAGTCTTATAATGTCTGGGAAACAGTTTTCATGGAGGCAATTACCGTTTCTGGGTCTTGTGATCTTTCTACCCCAATAGCACATCCTCCAACAATGCCAATGATCCAAATCCTTTTCAAACAATTCCACAAGCCGAAGACCAAATATGTGAGCCTACAGGGCCATATCATTCAAACCACCACACAAAACCTAAAAAAGAAAAGAATTAAAATAAAATTTCTGCCATCCACAGAGAAATGTCCTAGGCTGCTGTGGAGGAGATAAAGCTGTGGAAGGAAACTATTTTTTCCCTTACGTTGCCCTTCTCACCTCTATTTCCTTCTGTTCTATTTCCTAGCCTTTGGAAAGGACTATTACTCAAACCAGGAGAATCAGCTATTATGCAAAATACAAGCCTCTGGGCTTGTTCCTCTTAGATTTTCCATACCATCCCTAACAACTTCCCAAATGAATAGCAAGTGTCCAAAAAAGTGTGAGAAAGCACAAGAAGCAAAATTGTTTGTTCAGGTTAATCAATGGATAATAATTTAAGTAGTTATCTCTCTCACTGAAAGGAAGAACGTAAAAGCATAAAGTCAAGAAAACTTCAAGCCATTCTTCTCTCTCTCTCTCTCTCTCTCTCTCTCTCTCTCTCTCTCTCTCTCTCTCTCTCTCTCT
>NC_034595.1:25478155-25481944 GCF_900095145.1 Mus pahari | reverse complement strand
CTCTCTCTCTCTCTCTCTCTCTCTCTCTCTCTCTCTCTCTGTCCCTCTGTGTGTGTGTGTGTGTGTGTATGTGTGTGTGTACTATTTAAAGCTATTACAATGAGAGTACAATCATATATTGAAGGCATAATATTAAAGCAGCTTGTTAACAATGGAATGTCCATTAGAGATTATGACTCAATCCTTCGTTGTATGCTATAGATGGGATGTATCAGTGCATACTTCCTAGCCTAGGAAGTATGTTGAAACCTCATCCAGTGTTATGGAAGGAAAATCTCTACTTGAGGTCAACCTGGGACACATAGTGAGTCCCCTCTCCCCAAAAGAAAACAAAAGATGGTAAAGTGGATAAAGTGTTTGCTGTGTAGGAATGAGGGCTAAACTTGGGTCCCAAGCAATCACGTAGGGGCCAGCCATGGCTGCTTATAGCTATGAGTTCCTATAATTTCAATACTGGGAAACAGAAACAGGAGGATCCCAGGGTCTTGCTGGCCAGTTGATCTAGACAATGAATTCTAGCTTTAGTAAGAGATCTATCTCAGAAGTTGGCTAGTGATTGGCAAATATCCCCAATCTCCATCCCAAAGATGGAGTCTCCACAAGTGCAAATGGGGTTCCACATACTGTAGCATATACCCTGCCCCAAAGATTAACATGATGAATTAGAAAGAAAGAAGAAACCTGTTGTTGACCTCTGGCCTAAACACATATGTTCCTGTGCTCGAGGACTCATGCACATACACGCATGCACACATAACACACATGTAGGAGCACTGTCACCCACACAAATTCATGCATACATATCTATATACACTAACCAAAACAAAAATAAAACTAAAGAGAGAGAGAAAGAAACAAAGGCACAGTACAGAAGCTCTGTTCAAATAATGGAAGAAATGATGAGCTATATCAGAACTGGTAGGAGTGCCAAGGGTCAAAACAATACAACCAGGGACAAGGGTAGAAGATATAGGACTGGATTCCTTACTATTCTCCTATGACAAAATCCCCTGACAAAAGAAAACAACTTTTAGAAAGAAGATCTTGGCACAGAAAAATGTCTCAGTAATTAAAAGAACTACTGACTGCTCCTCCAGAGAATCCAGAGTTGACTCCTAGCCCCCACACAGCAGCTCACAACTGTCTGTAACTCCAGTTCCTGGGGTATGATGTTCTTGTCTGGCTTCCAAGGGCAGCAGCTAAGCACAAGCAGACAAGCATACATGCCGGAAAAACACCCATACACCTGAAGTAAAAGAAAAAATAAATCTAGGACTTATTTTGTCTAACACTGTAAGGGACATTGTCCATTATAATTGCTCGTGGTTTTCGAAGGTTATTCACACATGAATAGATCCAAAAGCAGAGAGATGAGTGTTCATGCTCAGTTGTACCTTATTTTCCTCTTCTTATTCAGTTCAGCATTCTATGCTGTGGGAAGTTGTCACCCAGACTCAGGTGGGTTTTCGGTCTTCAATTAAACCTCTTTGGAACTGTCCTCAAAGACCCCCAGATGTGTGCCTTATTAATCAAATAGACAGTTTAACTGACCAACACAAATCCACCCTCAGACAGCTTGAGAGCCAAACCACCGTACTCTAGAACTACCTGCCACAGACTCAGTCATCTTATAATACAAAATAGATTCATCCCAACTTCAAAAGTCACTATTGGTGATCTATTCCAGCACTTCAGAAGTCCATACTCTCCTCTGAGACACAATAGGATCCAACTGTGAGCCCTGTAAAAATAAAAATTACATACTTCAACATACAATGCTACAGAAAGATTATTTCTATTCTAAAGGTTGAGAATGGGAAAACACACACCAAGGGAAGATTAGGCAAAACAAAGAATAAACACTCATAGATCAAACATCAAATGGTACAGCTCCATGTCTGGCATCTGGATTCCTGGTGGAACCATCTGGACTCTAAGAGCCATGGATATTTCTTCTCCTTCAGTTATGCTACTACAGCACACACAGCCTCTCTTCATACCCACAGTCCTTAGTAGATGTCCCAGCACCCTTGCCTTTCCAGCATCCTAGAGTTCTCATTGCCATTTAAATTTTTTGTTCACAGATTTATATAATAACTTCTTAGAACTTCCTTCCTTGCAGGGAATCTGACCCACATATGCGTTGCCTTGCATGAGCAACTTGAAGCAACCTTGCTGCAAACATTCATGGCCTTATAACTCTTACATTTTACACTGCTATAAAACCATTTAGATGATACTGCCAAATTCTGCTATCAGATAGAGATGTAGTATGATTCCCTTCTATCAGAGATTTAATAGCTTCTGTAAACCTTAGTAGATAATCCCAATAAATGACTTCCTATGTAAGTGTTTTTCAGCAGACAACTATTTTACTCTTATTATCAGTGCAGACACTTTAATTTTAAATGAATTTTTTTTTTTTTTGCAAGCTTGAGCCTTTGATGGGTAGGGTCTTGCTTGCTCTTTTGACCATCACAGTGCAATGTGTGAGAGTTCTCTTTTATGTCACTAACTGCTTTAACCACTGTAGCCTCTTTGTTAGCACTCTGTCTTCTTGCCCTGTCTCCAACTTTCATCATGTTCATTTTCCATTCCTGACAAACTTCTCATTTTTCATATCCCCCTTCCTTAAATACTCATTATAAATCTCAGTAAATGCAGTGAGCAAAGGCTACACCACAGTGTGAATGTTGTGAATTTTGTCTCGAAATTTCCTTCACCAAATAATTTAGTATATTGCTCTGTGTTGGGGAAGGCTGGAATACGTGGGTACACATGTGTGTATGTGAATATGAATAGGTACATATGCTTGAATTGCCAAAAGACAATCTAAGGTATCCTTCCTCCTTGGGTGCTGACCTCCTTTGGGGGGCTGGAGGTGGGGTGCTAGTGGTTTCACACAAAAAACTTTCTCTGGCCTTGAGATTTCCAGTTAGGTAAGGCTGCTTAGTGAGTCTCAGAAATTTGTTGACTTTGCCTTCTTAGCATCTCTGTGATTAGAAGCACACCTAGCTTTTTAAGTAAGTTCTGTGGATTGAACTTGAATCCTTGTATGATAAGCATGTTAAATACTGAATTATGTCCTCAGCCCCATAATCAATTATGTTTTAATTCCGTCTCACTCAAATATACAAGACAGAAGCAAAACACAGTGATATACTTTTCCAGAATAAAATGTGAATGACCTCTATCTAGCCTGATTCCTAATAGGGACCTTACTTGCTTCCAAAACTTTGTGAACACAATCTTGACTGTCCACATTTCCATTGGCATTGGAATGTACTCTATCTCTCCCTCTCTTTTACACACACACACACACACACACACACACACACACAGGAAATGAATAAAAAAGAGAGAAACATTAAAAAGGAAGCATTTGGTTTGGGCTTTACGTTTAAGGAAACACAGTTTCCTGTGTCAGATAAAGAGTGGAAACAGGAAACACAGGAAATGTGAAAGAGGACTCGGTGTGTGTTGAAACACTGTCCAAGAACTGGAGTAGTGTGAGATTTCTGAATGCTTGTGAGAAAACTTGAGGAAACAAAGACAAAAGTCAGATAGCCTCTATTTCTGGAAAAGCACAAAATTGTCCTTGGATTATCCTTTCATATTCTTCCTACGAGTAGCAGATAAGAGAGAGTTTATTTCAGATTATTCATTAGAACTGGCTAGTGTTAGATACTAATGCACAAGCGAGCAAGATTCTGCTGAAGGGGCCCTGATATAGCGGCCTCTTGTGAGGCTATGCCAGTGCCTGGCAAACACAGAAGTGGATGCTCACAG
>NC_034595.1:25475710-25477605 GCF_900095145.1 Mus pahari | reverse complement strand
AGGCTGGCCTCGAACTCAGAAATCCGCCTGCCTCTGCCTCCTGAGTGCTGGGATTAAAGGTGTGCGCCACCACGCCTGGCTGCCCTTGTTATTGTGTACTTTACCCATGTGAATCCTTTTAGTCCTCAGAGTATAAATTGTTGGACACTCTGAATAAAGTTGGCTCTTGCACGAGTCTTTAGTCTCTGTGATTTATTGGCTCCAGTTTCCCAGCTCCCACGTTCTGTGGAGCAGTAAATAAATTGTCTTCCTTGTTTCCTCAGTTTTATTCAGTTTGGGATTCAAGCTCCTGATATGGCACCACTAACATTGAAGGTGGATCTTCTTTCCTCAGTTAGAACTCTGAGAAAACTCCCTCACAGATATTCCCAGATGTATGTACCATTAAGCACCATGGGAATTTCTTAATCCAATCAACCTAAATTAACTATAACAAAGAGATAGAGACAAAAGTGTCAGTATCAAACTAAGTTCATGAGTAGTCTAATGATCTTTGCATACTGTACCACATTGCAAATATATGTAATAAGACTTCCTTATGAATCTGGGAGATGTAAACAGAGAAAAAGAGTGGCAAGTTAATGGGTAAAAGAAGTTGAAGTCTTCTGAGTGCATCTTGGAGGAATCATTGAGGCTATGTCTTTACATTCCTCTTTCTTAGCAGTTTATGTTCATGTGGCTAAGGTTGACTCCTGGAGACTTGTACTCAACAGACTTCGAAAGACACAAGGAAAAGGTTTCAGCACAAAAGGTAGAAAAGACACCTAATCATCTATTGTAGTGCCAGGGAAGTGTTAGTGATCCTCCAAAACTCCAGACAGGAGCTGATCTGATGCAACTCACAGCAGGGTCTTTATTCTCTTTGAGCTAGCTCTGGCAGCTCCATTGCATCGCCATCACCCAGGATAATCTCAGTGGTGTGGGGGAACTCTGAATATCTACTGGGACAAGGCTTTATAGTAAACAGCATGTGGGGACAGACAGGAGCAAGTGTGCAAGCATCTATTTGGAAAACTACTGTGGACTTTAACCTAAGTGGCTGGTGCTGGGAGTCATATCATATATTAATTTCTGCTCCCTTCTGCATAGGTGGTCGTTAGTCAGGGAATAGGCTTGTAACCTGGGGGTGCAGGTTTGTTGGGGGAATAACCTATAGATGCTGGCCTTGTTGAGGGTGCAACATGGAGATGCTGGTCTTGTTGGGGATTAACCTAGTGACTGGAACTAAGCTTGGGTTTTGTTGGGGGACAACTTGGAAACTAATGCCTGGTACTAGCCTGTTAGTTTACCTGAGTTTAAACTTATGTCAGGTTCGCTAAAACAGAGTCTGAACTTAAAAGATTTGGCCTCTCAGTATCTGTTATCTCCTGAGGTAGTAAAACAAAAGGAGATCTAATATTACAAAAATATCATGAATTAAAGAATACCAGAGCAAGCTAATCCAAGTTCAGTTTCATGTCTTCTAAAATTAATCCCCAAAAGATACAAATCAACCACAGGCATGCACACATAAATTATAATAAAGACTGTTGGTATGCAATTTGATTAAAGTGCTTTTTGGTAAGGTGCATAATGATGCATGCATGATGCAGGCACATCTAATTGGTTATAATTAAAATAATGATGTGTGTTTAAAATAATGATACATTTAAGAATGTTAAATGCAAGTGGCTGAAGAACCTGTAATAAAAAGTCAAAGCAGTAACTAGTTTTTGATTGCCTGATTATTCACAGAGGCAACACTCTTCATTTAACACTCCATTCAGGTAATGTCACCAGAGAAGAACTCTAGTGAAAGAACAGCCTCCACTTCCCCTCTAAAGATGTGCCTCACCTTTCAGTTCTCTCTCTCTTTCTCTCTCTCTCTCTCTCTCTCTCTCTCTCTCTCTCTCTCT
>NC_034595.1:25463252-25475685 GCF_900095145.1 Mus pahari | reverse complement strand
ATATATATATATATATATATATATATATATATATATATTTCCCTCAAAGATAACGTTAGGCAATTATTCAGACTATGAGTAAGGATCAGTGACTTTTTTACATTCTATTTTGTGTGCATTTGATATATTATTTTCATAACAGAGGAATAACTACACTGGAATATAGTTTGTATAATATTGGTTATGTTGCTTACTCTATTCAAAGAACAGAACTTATTAATAGGTTTGTATGCCTCAACCCTGGTCTAAAAGTTCTTAGAAATTCCCTTCATATTAGTGAGCAAGAAGCAGGTAAAGAAATATTTGTAACATTTGTAGCCCAGATTAGGCAAGGCCAGCTATGAAGACTGTTCTTCACCTCAGATGATTTCCATCACACTAGAGATATTTTTTGGCCTCATGCTTTTCTTTCCCTGACATGCCTCTGCTTCAAGTTCAATCAGTGTCTCCTGTCTGCCTCATGATTTTTAAGAGTAAGGTCTTCATCCATACACCAGGATTTCTCAAATGAGCAGCCAATGAGCCAGTGCCCCACAGCCTAGATAGCTCATTACCTTCTGTCTTCGGCTGCCTAGCTGTGACCACCAACTGAGCTCAGTTCAACTGCTGCATAACCGTGAAGGCAATTAGTGTTCTTGAGCCCCAAGCTCTGTATTCATCATATGACCATAGAAGAGACAGATGAGTTCGTTGTTGTTATTATCATCATCTTCTTCTTCTTCAACATCATCGTTGCTGCTTATATGATTTTTTATACTCCAGTTTATATATAAGTTTTATACTCAAGGTGAGTAAATGGGAAAGTCTGTCATGTTTTCTAGGACTAAAAATCATATTTTACATGCTATTTTCCTCCCTTTTTATGTTTAGTATTTGTTATATTACAATCATGTTGTTATGGGTTTAACCCGGATGTTTTGGTGCTTGTGAGATGATGTTCATAAAATGTTTACAAAAAAAAAAAACCTAACATATACTTAGAACCCACTTAATGATCTGGGACTTCAGTAGATACATGTAAACCACAGTGCTGGGGGCTAGAGACAGTGGTGTCTAAGAGACTCACTGACTAGATATTATGGCAGAAATAGTGAACTTTCCATTCTGTGACAGACCCTGTCTCAATAAACTAGGAAAAAGAAACAATGGGACAAAAACATCTTATGTCCTCTATCAAGTTTGGATTGTCACAGTACCTGGACAAGCACACACCCACACCCACACGGGGGGGGGAGGGAGGAAGGGAGAGAGAGAGAGAGAGAGAGAGAGAGAGAGAGAGAGAGAGAGAGAGAGAGAGAGAGAGAGAGAGAGACTCACACCAAAGAGAACGCAATAGCTTTTGAAAACTTTCAAAAGATGATTTTCAAAAACCTGTCATTTGCTCTCAGAATATGAGGTTTTGCAGTTGTATCATAAATGACAATGAGGTAGAGTTGTCTTCTTGCATAAATATACACAGGAAACCTGCAAAACAACATGCATAGGAAATAAAAGGAAAGAAACCTCCTCACATTATTTTGTTTTATGGAAATCCAATTTTATTTAGATGGATTAATGCCAAATATTTGATCATCCAATGTCAATGACCTATTTTATATGTAATGTTATTTCTCCTGTTCCTGTTTTTTGTTAGACTGATCTTTCCCCGATTTTACTCAACATCAACGTTAGTAACAAACAGGCAAAGAAATACTGGTAAAGAATATATATAAGTTAATCATGATGCCCATTTTAGCTTCTCTGAAATAAAATTTGAAGTAAGTTTTAATCTACTGACCACAGTAAAAGCTCTCAGTTCAGAGACAATGCAATTACTGTTCTCCCAACCAGAAGTGAAAAGGATTCATTTTTATATCACAGTGTGAGCAAGATAATCCAATGTTCTGATACTGAGGCAAAATTTTTATAAGATTTTTCCAGCAAGCAGGAATACAGAAGTTCTCTCTGCCTAATCCAGGATCCCATTTAGACCTCATTAAAATGACAGTATGTATCTTATAAAGGTGTTTGCATCCGACCTCTTACATCTATATTTCAAAGGGCAGTTGAAGAAATTAAATTTGACAATTTAAATAAGTGATGTTTTAAATGAATCAGTACAGTCAAGGTTTCTCTCATCAAGTTTTCACACATTTCTCTTTATGTCATATGATTTCAACTGCCACCAGCTCTAATCCAGATCTCCACTAACAGAGAATAAAAACTCACAGAAGCACAGAGTGAGAAGTGAGACAAATGTAAGATGTACTGGGAGGATGATACGGAGGCAGTGCTGCCAGTAAAGAAAAAGCTGCTGAGCTGCCTTTCTTTAAAACGTTTTTATTTATTCTTCAACAATTTCATATAGGTATACAGTGTACCTGGAGCATGTCTAATTTAAATAGTACTTCACAGATAACTTCTCCAATTCTCATTCACACCCTCACATTCTCTTCTTCTGTTTAATTATTATTTAATAAGCCATTGAGTCCAATTAGTACTATCAACATGCTCATGAGTGTGGATCCACCCACCAGGACATGGGTTACCTGCAGCAACAACTCCAAGGAAACGATTCCCCTAGGAGTCTTTACTACCAACATCCCAGCTGGGGTAGAGCCCAAGTGGCCCATCTTCTGCCTCTGCTACAATGCTAGCTGGCTTCTTCTTGTACAAACAGCCACACCTCTGATTTTAAGCATCCAACAGCCAGGTCATGTCCAAGAGATGATATTTCATAGCTCTCCTCCCAGTCCTTTGGCTCTTACACTCTTTCAGCCTCATCCTTTGCTACAACGTTCCCTGAGACCTGTTTGAGGAGCAGTGATATACATGTCCCATTTAGAGCTGAGTGCTCACTAAGTTGTTTGCTTTGCAGTCAGTGAGTGTTCTTCTTCAGGGTCAAGGGCCACAATGAAGAGAGTCACAGTCTTCCAAAACCATAACACAAAGATGCCCTTAATTGTGTACACAATCTTGAAATTCTTAAGGGTTGAACTGATATCTTTCTCTTGGCTATGTTTATGAGTCAAAATGCAAGCAAATCCAAGAGGCGTTCCTTCTCTAACTCCAACTATAAGCAAAGCAAATAAAAATTAAACTTTTTTTACTTCCATTTGGCAATGCATTTTTCTACTGCTCAACCCTTCTCTGCCTCTGAGATTCAAAGTAACTCCCTAAGTTTTTAAGATATTTAAATCTAAGGGAAGGAGTCAAATTTCATATATTATTCATCGTATCAAGAAATAGGACATCTCCCTTAGAAAGAGACATCACAGCTGTTGATTTTGTTTATTTTTTGTAAAATAGAATATAAGTAGCCCAAGCTGACATCAAACCTGCTATGTTGCCAAGGATGGTCGGAATTTCTGATTCTTTTGTGTATACTCCCTGAGTGGTGAGATGACAGTCTTCTAGCAACTGCTTGAGGTCTAACGACCCTACTCAAGCCTTTGTGAATGCTAGGAAATCACACATCAACTAAACTAGAACTTCAGCCTGGTTTGGGTATTGTGCTTCATTTTGTGGTACTAGGAATACATTTACTTGCTAAATAATAGTTCTATAACTGAACTACATTCCCCTGCCTAAAAATCACTAGATTTTTAAGTTGATTATGAATGAGGCAAAATTTATTTTGGAAAGATAGATCTATCTAAAGTTGCTACTTTTTGAACTAAAGAATAATGTTAATATAATCAATATAAATACACAGCAAACTGTTTTTTAAAGAATATTTGATGAAATGTATCTTAATTTTATTGGAAAAATAAAATGTAGAGGGAAATAATCGCAGAGTAGAAAGAGAAAAAGAGATCAAATTAGGATTTGTTTACTCATTTGGAAAAGTATCTATAACCTAGTCAATTAAATAGATTATAATTTTCAAGAATAAAAATATAACAAGTTTTTTATGTTGGTGCAATCATCAAAGGAAGTTCTAGAAGTATGTTCTTCAGCATTTCTGTAGGTGATAAAATTTGGTTATTTAATAATAAAATAGTAAAGAAACACAAAGAAAAACTCTGAAGGAAAAAACATTAAACTTAATCTAAATTTAAAGCACTTAATAAAAACATGGGTGTTCAGCCTTTTGACATTGTGACAAAGCATTGTCTTTTAAGTTTTTCTTGAGAGCCACACATTCAAGTCACAAAACTAAATCAATAGATAGATAGATAGATAGATAGATAGATAGATAGATAGATAGATAGACAGACAGACAAACTGGAAAAATCTTATAATGGATTAAATGAGTTCATGAGTTGGATATGTTTATAGCTCTTCTTGGCTGCATGTGACCCACAAGTTTGGCATGTCTTCCAAGAGGATGCTGTAAAAGTCGTATGGGTAGCTGAACAACTACTGAATTCTCAAGCCTTGCTGGACTATCTAGATCATATCATACGTCAATGTAATAAATCTAATACATATTTTCTTAGTAATGAGTTCTGTTGATTCAAAGAAACATCATGACTTAGGCAACTCCTATGAAGGAAAGCACTTAATTGAGGGCTTGCTTATAATTTCAGAAAATCTATCCATTATTATCATGATGGGAAGTATGGCAGCATGCAGAAGCAGTTGCCTCTTCTTAGAGCTACAGCCTGAGAGCTACAGCCTATAGACTTGGTAGGTGAGGGAGGCTGGCTCTGGACTTGTCCTGAACTTTTGAAACATCAAAGCCCACCTCTCAGTGACACACTTCCTCTAACACGGCCATACCTCCTAATCCTTATAAATAATGCCACTCTCTAGTGATCAGGATTTCAGATCTATGAGCCTATGGAGGCCATTCTCACTTAAACCACAATATATATTCATATTCTACTATATCTGTTCCTCTAGAGAACACTGACGGATATAGCATTCATTAATATGAAGGTATTAATGAAAATATTAGCATGGTTTAAAAGATCTCATAATTCTCCAGATAAATTAATCACTGCATCACACTGCTTCTAGAACTTTGAACATTCTAGCTTCTATTTTCCTATTACGTGGGATTTATTTCCTGAAATCCTAATTGTTAGGACTCTTACTCTGCCATAGTATGGTTTAAGAAGCTTCTATCTCTGCTTAAAGTCCTGGCAAGGACAAATCAGTATTACCTAAAATCTACCAGCTACAGAATCCAGACCAGTATTAGCTTACTTCCCCCTATTACTTAATGCCAGTACTCTGATTTAGCCTTGGATGCAGAATTCTTTCCCATTTTCAGGGCTCTGGTTACATGCTTCACATTGCCAGGAGAGTTTGTGCTTGGCTTGTCTGAAGGATGTTCAGGCAACCAACCAAAATCCCAAAATCCTGAGTGTTAAGAATCCAAAATGTCAAAACCTTGACAATACAATATTGAAACAAATACTAATGTTCTTTTAAAAAGAGAAATATTTTAAAGGGGTGTTTGATAATTTATAAAAGCCTGATGGAACACATCACAAGTCACTTCATATAATGAAATAAGCAATCATAACATACATTTTCTGTAAGCTTTAACACTCACATATATTAATGATTGCCATATGGTGGTAGCAATTGTGGCTAGATGAATGAATCATATTAATAAAGAATGAGAAAAAATCTAAATCTATAAATGTATATCACTGTTTTGTAACTATAGAATGACTGTATGGTCCAGACAATCAGGAGTTTACTGTGATATTGCATTTCCTTGTAATATCAGAAACTACACCCATAAATTCTTAGTAACATGACTTCCCAAACATGGGCAGAGCAAGTATAACATTAATGTAGCCTCTACCCAACATGAGAAACTATAGGCAACTGCAAAAAAGCTGAGAATGTGCAAAATAGCCTTCTCCAGGGAAGAACACACCAATTGGCTATCAAGTGCCAAATGGTTATCCATGAAAACATACATACAAGTGTCATTACATGGACTGAATAACTTATATTTAGGAAAATATATGTATATAGAAATATTCATGCATTAACAATTAATTAAAGAAATCATGAATTTGAAACTGGGTGAGAATTGGTACATGGGAAGGTTTGGATAAAGGGAAGTAAGGGGGTAAATGTAATTTTATCATAATCTCAAATATTAAAAGTATTAAAGAATATGTATGAAAATTTATAATAAAGCTTGAATTGCAAAGTTCAATGTTTAATGTCTAGAATTTAGAGCCTGTGCAGCTCTACCTCTCTGGATCTGGCATCCACAGCACATAAACCATCATATAGGCTCAGGCCACATCCATCTACATTTGGTGCTGGTCTTGGCAGTCTTCCTATAATACGGTACTCTCCAAAGTACTGGGAGTCTCCATTGCAACTGTGGCTTCATCTTCACCAATGGTTTCTTCTTGCTTCTCTTCAGAGAATCCAGCCCTACTACACCACATAGTACAAAGCCTCAGCTAGTTTGAATAGCCCTTTCATACCTTCAACAATAGTTCTACTTAGATTATACACATGGTGTTTTATACACTTTACCGAACTCAGCTGCCAGGATGAAATGCAGCCTTGGTCCCATCTGGACCCAGTTTCTGTATAGTGACCTGAAGAAATATTAGCCGAATTCACCTCAGTGATGTTGGCCTCTTCCTAATCACCACTAATCTCTCAACCCTAGATAACCAGAATCATTTATCCCCATAAAACAGGTTTCACTTCAGTAATACTGGTCTCTTGTAAATCATTGCTGATTCTTGAGACCAACTAACAAGAACCATAGATTCTTAATTAAAATATCACTCAAGTGGCTCTAGTAGTCTTCTCTCTGAAACTGCACAAGTGACGCCTCCATCATCTGCATTGATGATCTGCATGCTTACCTCCTAAGCTTACAGAACAGCCACTGAATTCTGAGCATTCAATGACTTTTTCAGGACAAACTTAACACAACACCACACTCATCTCCAAACCACTTGGTCAGGTCTGTCACAGAGATATCTCATAAACCTGATATCAATTTTTGTCTTGTTTGGAACTTTTACTGCTGTAGTAAATCACAAAGACCAAGAACAATTTAGGGAGCAAAGGGTTTATTTGACCTCACAGATTATAGACCATCATTGCAGAATGTCAAGGAAGGAACTCCAAGGGAACCTGGAGGCAGGGTCTGAAGCAGAAGCTGTGGAAGAGTGTTACTTATAGCCTTCCTCCTCATAGCTTACTCAGTATGCTTTCTTATAAGACCCAGGACCACCTGAGCAGGGATGGCAACACCCATAATTTGGCAGGCCTGTTAGTGTCAATAATTAATTAAGAAAATATCCTACAGGCTTACCTACAGGCCAATCTGATGGAGGCAATTTTATCAATAACTTCATCTTCCCAGCCTGTGTCAAAAAAACAACCATAACTAAGGGTATCACAATGAAGCTTCAAACTATGATTCTGGCTTCTCTAACTTGTTAAGTGCTTAGATTATAAATAAGAACCTTCATTCACATGTATACATGGAATTCAATGTATATGTTCACCCTACCTTATATCCATGTTATATTTGCTTTCATAGGATTTTCCTCTATTCAATATTATCATTCATTCTTTCTTACTTGTTTCCTTGCTCTTGTTTTCTCAGTGTATCACCTGAAGTCCAGGCTGATCTTAAATTTACTATGTAGCTGAGGACGTCCTTGAACTTTTGATCCTCTTGAGCTAGAGTAACATCTATATGCCATTATGCACAGTTTCCAGAACTTTGTGAACTCTATACTGGCAACCTAAAAATTGAGTCATGTTCTCAACCTGAAAGTTTATTTTTTTTTAGTTTGTTATTATCATCTTTTTCTTTCTAGACAGTGAGCTTCATAATTGGCCATATCAATCTAACATATAAAATAAAGGTCAATACTGAGTGTAGAAAGCAAATAAAGCCCCAAGTATGTATTGTTGAAGTAAACACAGCCATGTCAAGAACCCTATTGTCTCTGACCAATATAGTAGCAAGGCCTCTCCCTCCCAACTCCAGTCAGGCCCATGGGAATAACAAAGACTTTCATTAGTCTCAGAACAGATGTTGACACTATGTATAGAAAGCAAAAACAGCTTCTTCCTCCTGAATTGCTGTAAACTAAGAATGCTGCTTAACAGAGACCCCCTACAAGATTAGCCAATTTTGCAGTATATAACAAACTTGATAAGTTTCTGACCTGCTTCTACATCTCCATCAGAGTACATAGTCCAACTGATCCCAACTTTTTTGGACACATGTGTCTGTCATTTCTTCATTGTATGTCACCCCTGTAACACCCAAAGACATGTAGATCCTGACAAGCAAGCTTTCATAGACCTGCAGATTCAGAACAGAGGCATTGAGAAGCAGTGTTAGATTTGCAAACAAACAAACCAAATGCCATGTAGCTTGATTAGATTTATATAAATTGCAATATCTCCAATGATACACTCCAAATATCCTACCTGGATATTAGGGCTATTCCTATACTTTAATTATTCATTCATTATGAACAAATGTTTCCCAAATACTTAAAATATGGGATAAAGGCTGAAACAGAATTCTCCACACAGGAATCTCTGATAGCTGAGAAACACTTAGAGAAATGCTCAAAGTCCTTAGTTATAAGGGAAATGCAAATCAAAATGACTCTGAGATTCCACAAAAGAGTCATCAGAATCGCTAAGATCAAAACTTCCAGGGGTAGCACACACTGGTGAGGATGCGAAGCAAGGGGACCGACCACGTCTCCAGAGCTGTCGGCAATGCAAACTTGTAGACCCACTTTGGAAAGCAAAAATTTGGCAGTTACTCAAGACTCAGCTATACCACTCCTGGACACATACCCAAAAGACATTCCACTATAGCACAAAAACACTTGATCAAACTATGTTCATAGCAACTTTATTTATAATAGTTGTACATCTCCACAATAAAGTACTTACTATTCGGCTATTTAAAACAAAGATATTGTGACTTTTGCGGGCAAATGGATGGAACTTGAGACTATCTAACCCAAAAGGACATATGTAGTATTTACTCATTTATAAGTGGATATTAGCCATAAAGTACAGGATACTCATAAACCAAAGGATGCTAAACAGTAAGGAAGACCTAAGCAAGGATACTTGAATTTTATTTAGAAAGGTGAGTAAAATAGTCCTAAGAGGCAGATGGAGGGAAGAAACTGGGTGGGAGAAGGGATGGGGATGGTAAAAGGGATGGTTTTAGGGTCAGTTGTGGGGAGAATGAATGGAAAATTGTAGCTGGTGGAGGTGGAGAGATGGGGGCATCTCAAGAATGTTCTGGAGACATGGGAGAGGACAGGCTCCCAAAAATCAGTGGGGGGTGATCTTACCTGAGATTCACAAAACTGGAGACTTGGTGGCCCTTCAGACCACCTCCTATAGCCAGGAAGGAATCCTAGTGGAGTTATAGGGACACCAACCTACTCACAAAACTGCCAGCCCTAAATTTATCCTACTACAAGAAATGCAGGGACAGGGTATAGAGCAGAGACTGAGGGAATGGCCAAACAATAACCAAGCCAACTAGAGACTGATCCCATAGGCAGTCACCAATCCCTGACACTATTAATGATTCTCTGTTATGCTGCAGACAGGAACTTAGCATGGCTGTCCTCCGAGAGGCTCCAATGAGCAGCTGACTCAGACAAATGAAGAAACCATAGTCAAACATTGGATGAAGCTTAGGGACTCTCATGGGACCCACTTGTGGTCCCAAAGGGGATAAGAACTCCAAAGGAAGTACAATGGAGTCAACTAACATGGACCCTTAGGGGCTCTCAGAGACTGAACAATCAACAAAAGAGTATACACAGGCAGGACCTAGGTCCCCCTCACATATGTAGAAGATATGCAGCTTCATGTGGGTCGTGAATAACTGGAGCAGGGGCAATGGCCTGGGAGCTGTTGCCTCTCTGTGGAATCTATTCCCCTTGGCTATCTTGCCTGTCCTCAGTGGGAGGGGAAGTACCTAGTCCTGCAGAGACATAGTCTGCCAGAATGGGGGCATATCCAAGGCGGGGGCTCCATCTCTCAGAAGAGAACAGGAGGAAGGATGGAGGGAGGGCAGGAAAGAGGACAATAGGGATGCAAAGTGAATTAAAAAAAAAGAATTATGCACTAATTTTGATGGGAATTCCATTGAATCTGTAGATTGCTTTTAGTAGCATGACCATTTACACTGTTAATCCTACCAATCTATGAGCATGGAAGATGTTTCCATCTTCTAATACCTTACTCAGTTTCTTTCTTCAGAAACTTGAAGTTCTTGTCATACAGGTCTTTCCCCTGCTTACTTAGAATTACTGCAAGACATTGTATAGTATTTGTGGCTGCTGTGAAGGGCATTGTCTCCCGAATTTCTTTCTCAGCCCATTTATTGTTTGTATAAAGAATGACTACTGGTTTCTTTGAGTTAATTTTTTATCTAGCCATTTTGCTTAAGGGGTTTATCAGCTGTAGGAGTTTTCTAGTAGAATTTTGGGGGTCTATTGTGTATATTATCTTATCAACTGCAAACAGTGGTACTTTGACTTCTTTGTTTCCAATTTGAATCCCCATGATTCCCTTTAGTTGTTTTATTGCTCTAACTAGAACTTCAAGTACTACATTAAAGAGATAGAAAAAGAGTGGAGAGCCTTATCTTGTCCCTGACGTTAGTGGAATTGCTTTAGGTTTCTTTCCATTTAATTTGATGTTGGCTATTGACCCGTTGTATATTGCCTTTATTGTGTTTAGGTATGAGCCTTGTATCCCTGATCTTGGCAAGGCTTTTAATGTGAAGGGTCTTGGCTTTGTCAAAGACATTTTCAACATCTAATGAAATGATCATGTGCTTTTTTTCCCCTTGAGTTGGGTGGATTATATTGATAAGTTTTCATATATTGTACTACCCCTGCATTCCTAGGATGAAGCCTCCTAGTTCATGGTGAATGATATCTTGGAAGTGTTCTTGGATTTGATTTGCTAGTATTTTATTGAGAATTTTTTCATCAGTGTTCATAAGGAAATTTGGTCTGAAATTCTCTTTATTGAGTCTTTGTGTGATTTAGGTATCCGGGTGACTGTAGCCTCATAGAATGCACTTGGAAGTATTCCTTCTGCTTCTATTTTGTGGAATATTTTGAGAAGTATTAGTATTAGCTCTTTTTTTTTTTTTTTTTTTTTTTTTTTTGGAATCTGGTAGAATTCTGTAATAAAACCATCTGACCCTGGGCTTTTTTCATTGGGAGACGTTTAATGACTGCTTCTATTTCCTTAAGTATTGTAGGACTACTTAGATAGTATATTTGATCTTGATTTGCCTTTGGTAGTTTATATCTATCTAGAAAATCATCCATTTCATTTAGATTTTCTAATTTTGTGGAGTAAAGACTTTTGAAGTAAGACCTAATGATTCTTTTTATTTCTTCAGTGTCCATTGTTATGACCCACTTTTCATTTCTGAGTTTGTTAATTTAGATAATATTTCTCTGCCTTTTAATTAATTTGGTTAAGGGTTTGTCTATCTTGTTGGTTTTCTCAAAGAAATATCTCTTAGTTTCTTTGATCCTTTGAATTGTTCTCTTTATATATAATTGATTGATTTTGGCCCTGACTTTGATTATTTCCTGGTGTCTACTGCTCTTGGGTATGTCTGCTTTTCTATTATTATTAATACAGATTTCAGGTGTGCTTTTAAACTACTAGTATGAAAACTTTCCAATATATTTATGAAAGTAAGTAGGGCTTTTAAATTTTTTAACATTTTTATTGTGTCCCATAAGTTTGGCGATGTTGTGCCTAATTTTCATTGAGTTCTAGAAAATCTTTAATTCCTTTTTTCTTTCCTGACCAAGTGATCATTGTAAAGAGAGTTTAAAGAGTTGTTTGGTTTGCCCGAGTATGTAGGCTTTCCTTTGTTTCCATTGGTGTTGAAGTCCAACTTTAATTTATGGTGACCTGATAAGATGCAATAGTTTATTTCAATCATCCTGTATCTGTTGAGGCTTGCCTTGTGATAGATTATATGGTCAATTTTGGAGAAGTTTCTATGAGGTTCTAAGAAGAAGGTATAGTGTTTTGAGTTTGGTAAATATATATATATATATATATATATATATATATAATTAGGTCAATTTAGATCATAATATGTTAGTTTCATTGTATAACTGTTTATATTCTGACTCAGTGTCCTGTCCATTTGTGAGTGGTGAGTGTTGAAGTCTCCCACTATCAACATGTGGGCTTTACAGTATGATATAAGCTTTAGTAATGCTTCTGTTAAGAATGTGGCTGCTGATCCGGCACCTTTCCTGCCAGAGGAGAGGTGTCCATCCGGGAGGATTCTCACTGCCTGAGCTGGTAAGAGAGCCATCTTAGCTCTAGTGCATGGCCAGGGAGAGGGCGGCCTGCAGAAGCTACAGAGCTTCTGGAAAAGATCCCATTTCTGGTTCCAGTCATCCTTCAGCTTTCCTGCCCGAGGAAGGGTTTCCTACATCTTCAGCAAGGAGGCAGATCTGAA
>NC_034595.1:25462066-25463241 GCF_900095145.1 Mus pahari | reverse complement strand
AGAAGATGGCCTAATTGGCCATCATTGGGAAGAGAGGCCCCTTGGTCTTGCAAACTTTATATGACCCAGCACAGGGGAATGCCAGGGCCAAATAGTGGGAGTGGGTGGGTAGGGGAGCAGGGTGGGGGGAGGGTATAGAAGACATTCGGGATAGCATCTGAAATGTAAATGAAGAAAATATCTAATAAAAAAAAAAGAAGAAACTAAAAAAATAAAATTTGGTTGCCACTGTGTTTTCTCTTGGTGGATTTTTTCTTTGATACATATGAAATCTCCTTTACCATCTCTTTTGATTAATTTTGGTTGGAAGTCTATTTTATTAGATATTAGAACAGCTACTACTGCTTTTTTCCTGCATCTATTTGCTTGGAAAACTTTTTTTTCAGTCCTTTCCTATGAAGTAATATCTATCTTTGTTGCCGAGATATCTATGTATCTTGTTTTGTTGTTGTTGTTGCTTTGGAGAGGAAAAAGTTTATTTCATCGTATATCATTCATCATTATGAATGGTAGTCAGGACAGGAAATCAAACATGAACTTAGAGGCATGTACCGAAGAAGAGGTCATGAAGGAATAGAATTACTATCTTGTGCAGACGGATTTATTATTCCAGCTCTTCAGGGATGGCACTTGAAATAGTAAATCATCAGTCAAGAAAATACTCAAAGGTCTTTTGCCTACTAGATAATCTAATAGAGACATTTTCTCAACTGAACTTTCCTGTTTCAGTTTGACCATTATTAGACTATATTTGATAAAAGAAAGAAAGAAAGAAAGAAAGAAAGAAAGAAAGAAAGAAAGAAAGAAAGAAAGAACAAAAGAACAAAAAAGAAGGAAGGAAAGAAGGAAGGAAGGAAGGAAGGAAGGAAGGAAGGAAGGAAGGAAGGAAGGAAGGAGAGAGAGACAGAGAGAAAGAAAGAAAGAAAGAAAGAAAGAAAGAAAGAAAGAAAGAAAGAAAGAAAGAGAGAGAAAGAAAGAGAGAGAAAGAAAGAAAGAAAGAAAGAGAAAGAAAGAGAAAGAAAGAAAGAAAGAAAGAAAGAAAGAAAGAAAGAAAGAAAGAGAGAGAGAGAAAGAAAGAGAAAGAAAGAGAGAGAGAGAGAGAAAGAAAGAAAGAAAGAAAGAAAGAAAGAAAGAAAGAAAGAAAGAAAGAAAGAAAGAAAGAAAGAAAGAAAGAA
>NC_034595.1:25452059-25461915 GCF_900095145.1 Mus pahari | reverse complement strand
CTATAGATAAAAGCAGTTAAGAGAGAGAGAGAAAGAAAGAAAGAAAGAAAGAAAGAAAGAAAGAAAGAAAGAAAGAAAGAAAGAAAGAAAGAAAGAAAGAAAGAAAGAATTTTCAAAGAATCAGCTCCTGGTTTTGTTGATTCTCTGTGTAGTTCTTTTCATTTTTCCTTAATTGATTTCAGTCCTGAGTTTATTTCCTGTAGTCCACTCTTCTTGAGTGTATTTGCCTCTTTTTGTTCTAGAGGTTTCAGATGTGCTGTCAAGCTGCTAGTGTATGCTCTCTCCAGTTTCCTTTTGGAAACTCATAGCATATGTGATTAACTGCACAAGACCTGCACAAGATTGGACCTAGTAAGAAAATTCTCATGAATGAGGGAGAGGCCTAACACTCTTACACCACTAGCTCCCAGAGGCATCATAATTTAATGGCTGCTAAGGGGGAAATGAGTCATCTTCCGTGATATTGGCACTAATTAGTGACCCATTGTCCAGTAAATAAATTCCCTCTGTGTCCATGCAAGCAACACTAAACATAATAGGTAAATTAAGAGAGACAGAGACAGAGAGGACATAGAAGGGAAACTTGTTGGAAGAAGAGATTTAGCAGCAGTACAAGGGGAATGAGAGAGGGCAATGAGGAGTGATTATAATCAAAATACATTTCATTAATGTATGAAATTGTCTAAGAATATTTTTTAAACTAAGGAAAAAGATAAAAAAAAAACTCTAATGTAAAAAACGAGGCAAAATTCTATAAGAACCTTTAGGAAAGATTAAACCATCCTTACAAAATGAGGAGTGGTGAGAAGTGGCAGAATTTGCCTTGGCAGCAAAGGGAAACATGATCCACACAGAAGAACAACATATGCAAAGGCCCAGAGACAAGCAAGGACAAGGGTTGTTTGGGAACCAATTTTATTAAATATGACTAAGACATGATGATAGAAAGACTGCAAAATTCAACACTGAAACTCTACAGAGAACCCAGGCCATCATGGACATTTGAAGCAATTTTAGAAGACCTGAAGCTATGCCAAGGATGTTGTAGTTAATCAGATCATTTCTGAGAAATGAAAAGGTCATTTCATAAAGCAGAAATAGTCCACTCAAAGTCCCAATGAGCACATACTTGTCTGGTTCTCTGGAGAAACAAGTCCATTCAAATGAACATCTATTTCAGAGGAAATTTATTGGATTAGCTCAAACAATACAGGTTGAATCATCCAATAATGTCCATATGCTTGTTGGAGAGGCCGAGAAGCTGGAGGCATTTCGGTCCATGAGGCTGAATGACTCAGCAGGCTCAGGCTGGAGCTAAAGGACTGGAACATGCCTGTAGAGCCACTCACTAGCATTCAGTCAGTGCTTGAAGGCTGGAGAAGTTGGGTTCTCATGGTGCCAAAGAATGGTGGTGGTAGCACCAGGATAGAAACACTTGCACAAGAGAAGAAGGTGGGTAGCCCTGCTTTTTCTCTCAAAAGCTTATATACTGGCTGCCACTGGAGAAGCCAACCACTAAGGGGTTGTGTGTTCACTCAGTCCTTCTTGGATATATTCTTCAGACATCCCAGGGCTTTGACTCTTAGTTGATTCCAGATCCAGTACAGGTCACAATAAAGATCCACGATCACAGAAACCATGCTAAAAGGCTGCACTCCACACTCTATGCTTGGCAAGATGGACATTTTTAATTTTTTATTTTAATATTTTTGTTGTTGTTTTCAATATATCTTGACCACAGTCCCCACCCACTGCTACTCCTCCCAGTACCTCTTCCTCCACTCACCCTCAGATTCACTCTACCTCTGTTTCAATTCAGAAAAGAGCAGGCCTCCTAGGGATATCAGCTAAACACAGCATAAGAAGATACAATAGGACTAGGCACAAACTTGCATATCAAGGCTTGACAAGGCAACTCTGTAGGAGGAAAGGAGTCCTAAGAGAAGGCAAAAGAGTCAGAGATCCATCCCTTCCCACAGAAGTCCCCAAAAAACATTAAGCTAACAACTATAACGTAGGTGCAGAGGACCTAGTACAGACCCATGCAGGCTCTGCGATTGCTGCTTCAGTCCGTGTGAGTCCCTATAAGCTTAGTTGGTTCTTTAGACCATGTTCTCCCAATTTCCTTGATCACTCTGTCTCACAGAGTTCTTCCTCCCCTTCTTTTGTGGGCTTCCATGAGTTCCAAGCCAGAGATGTGATAGAGATCTCCAATTTGAACTCTCTCCACAGCTTTGAGCTGAGGCCTTTCTGATGATGACTAAATTCCAATATAAGAGTATAGCACAATATCATTAGTCATCATTTTATTGATTTTTTTCCTTAGGGTATACTTTAAGATAAGCAGTAGCTACTCTGTCACATTGGCAAAAATGAAGGGAGAAAATCAATTAATTAATTTTAAAATTAAATAAAGGAAGGCAAAATAAGAGAAAGCAATGAGTTATTATTAAACCAATTTAAAAATAAAAATTACAAAATACATCAGTTGAGGGATCCCAAAGAGGAGTTCAGGAAATACATAGAGGACAGATATTCTGGGTTTGGGTAATTCATCTAGAAAGGAATTGAGGAATGTACAACATGTCCCAGGAGATGAGGTTAGGGAGGCCTGTAAGACAATTCTCAGGGGAGGAAGCAAAGGAGGCCTGCAGGACAGGTCCTAGGGTTCAGAGATGACCACATGAGATAATAAGGATGCCATTCACAGTCACAAGAAACCCAGCAAAATAACATGACATGAGATTCTTCATGCATAGGCTCCTGATTTTCAAACTCTGTTGCTAGGGGCATGAGTGTGTTTTGGACTCTTGACAAATCCTTGGTAATAGCAGTCATTTGCTACCTCAGTAAAAAGATAATAATTAGTGGATTGGATTTCTTTCACCTTGGACTCATAGTTTTTTTTCTTAAATGTTATGTCCTGCTTCTGCTGTATATATATAGTTTTAAAGTCAAAATAAAATTCTCTGCTTAATGATTGTTGAGACTAATGTTTTAACAGGCTGGTCATGAAGTAAGTCAAGTTCAGCACTTGTGGAAAAGCACTGGATGCAGGAACACTATATGCAGCAGTGAGCAAGGACAGTAAGTGGAAGGCTTGGATAATCGCAGCTGTCTGACAGTTGCACTCCCAAGAGCCAGCTTAGCTGATCACTTATTCACTGAGAGGGAATCTGAGCAGTGACTAAAACTATACACCACTGAATGGGTCATCTATTTTCTCATTATAAGGAGAACTTTAGGGGATAACCTGACAGCTCTTATAAAGACCTAGGTTCAGTACACAGCTTTCACATAGAAGCTCCTAATTATTTATAATCCCAGCTCCAAGACATATGATACCATCTTCTGACCTCCACAGGCACCAGTCATACATATGGTACAAGAAGATGCATGGAGGCTAAACTCTCTCTCTCTCTCTCTCTCTCTCTCTCTCTCTCTCTCTCTGTGTGTGTGTGTGTGTGTGTGTTTGTGTGTGTGACTATAATTACACAAAGAATTATTCTCAAGTGTTGTTAAGAAAGCAAACTTGTGGGTAAATTTCACTGTGCAGAGTGCCAAGAAATCCACCATATTCCCTGCCTTAAGCCCTCTTCCTTTGCTCTTCAAAGCCAGCATCTCATGGCAGCTTCTTTCCTCTCAGACTTTTATCTCTGTCTTTAGGCATATCTTCTGACTTGCTCTGCTGGCTCCTTTGTCTAAAAACCCTGTCATAAGCAAAATAAGACAACCGATCATCCCAGAATCTGTCACTCAGTCATATTTGCCACCTGTCTCTTTTGCCATGTAAAGTAACATTTGACAGACTCTAGGGTCTAACATGTGGACAACCTTAGCAAGCTTTGGCCTCCCATTCCCACTTCTCTCAATTTTAAAATGGACAGAACATCTTTATACTGTTGTGAGACCTTCGATTCACATCAAGCACTAAGACCACTGCTAGGCAAAAAGAAAACCCTCAATAATTCCAACAGCTATTCTTACTGCAGGCTTCTTTATCCCCCTTTCTTTAAACCTTGTGTCTCTGCCTTAGTTAAGCCGCCAAACACTCCAATGGTTACAATCACCTGTCTCTAGTTTTATCCCTCTCTACACACATCCTATCCCCATTTTTCCTGCCCTCCACACCAACAATATACAGCCAGAGAAATATCAATTTACAAAGACAGTAAACATACAGTATAGAAATGTCCCCATAGTCTGGCATGTGAACATTTGGTGGTGCTGTTTTGACACATATAGGTAGGATGGCCTTACAAGAGTTTTGGCCAGTGTGTGTGTGGGGGGTGTGAGATTCAAAGCTTCCAGCCACTTCCAGTTTGTATTCTCTGCTTCATGCTTATGGTGGAGATATGTGCTCTCAGCTTCCCACTCCTGCTGCCATGCTTACCATCTGTTGCCATGCTCCCCTGACAGGATGGATTCTTGTCCTTCTGGAACAGTTAGCCTAAATAAACTCTTCCTTTTATATGTTACTTTGATCATGGCACTTAATCACACAATAGAAAAGTCACTGATACACACAGTTTGACTACTGTAATACAAGCAGCTGCAGTTATCTCTGTGTCTGACTCTTGTACTACCTACACATATGAAGCCAAAAAGTCACCCTTAATCTCTGTACTCCAGAAATTCTGGCGCCAGATGACAGCAGGTATTCACTCACTCATGCTTGATGAGTGAGTTAATGAATGGACACATACAGAACAGTGCAGGGTTGGAAGATGATGCACCAGCAAGAGCCTCATTCTCATCAGAAAACCGCATTCTGATTATCTATAAAAGAGTTGAGATTATGTAAATAATTTAATTTGTGCCTCAAGACATTTCCACAGACATCTCAGCCTCCACCATCTCAGGGCTACATTGACAAAATATAGGGAGGACACCTGGGAGAACCAGAAGAGCACATGCCTTTCTCTGCCGCTTCTGCAAAGAGGAAGCCAGTGGTCCTGTGACTTGGCTCCAATTTTTCTTTCTTTCAGTGTGAGTTCATTTACTCTTCACCACCATGAACATTTTTAAAACTAAATAACAATTTAAAAAGAAATAAGAGCTACTGTGGTTAAGGACCCTTCTCTACACTCCCCACTCCAATGCCTGCCAAGCCAATTAATACCTCCCATATGAATGTTATCCCCCTACTATGTTAATGTTATGTTAATAAATGCAATTAAGATAGCATTTGGGAAGTGTTAATTGGTTTGGCAGATGTACTCAAGAACAAGAAGCATACATATATTCACTATTTGTAGAGGCATAAAGTGACACAAAGTTGGAGAAAAGGATACTTAATCTCCCTTCTTCCCCCACAGCTCTGTGTGTGTGTGTGTGTGTGTGTGTGTGTGTGCCACTCCCTCCTTCCCTCACCGCCTCCCTCCCTTCCTCTCTCTACTATTCAGTCATTTTCTGTTACATTATATGTGAAACATTTTAAATACTGACTAGGATGGGATTACAAATATCAAGAGATTGTCAAATGTTGCAAAAACAGTGAGATTATCTCTTTCATGGGAATTAACTACATCTACTCTTTAAAATGCTATGCACCACATATGCTATATACACATACTGCCTCTGTTTAAATGTATCTATAGCATCTATGCAAATAAGCTATTATGCTACCCTAGGAAGAAAATTGTTTCAGAAGCCTAACTCCTAGACTATTCTTAATGCACTTAGGTTTACGGGACTATTTTGGTGGGAGGGTCTAGGGNACTCCTAGACTATTCTTAATGCACTTAGGTTTACGGGACTATTTTGGTGGGAGGGTCTAGGGGTGGTCTCTCTCTCTCTCTCTCTCTCTCTCTCTCTCTCTCTGTCTGTGTGTGTGTGTGTGTGTGTGTGTGTGTGTGTGTGTAACATATCTTATGATGTGAGGGTTTTTTTCATTCTAACTTAACAGAAGATGGTGGCCTTTACACTGTGTTAGAAATTAGACACACACAACATGGTATGTTACTTTGCAAAACAGAAATGAGTCTAAATCTGCATCACCTTGGAATAAAGAGATTTTACACTGTCTTGGTCTTTGTCTGATCTTCACATGGCTTTTGTCAGACACTAGAACATGTCTGTGATAAAGTGTTCTCGAAGATGTGGAAGTTCAGTTCCTGTACACATGTCACCAAGGTGTGTACTGACTTCATGTAGCATATGAGGTCAAGTAGTTTGGACTACTCACCCCAAAACTCAAGAGGGTAAAATTTAGGTTAAAAATAGGAAAGGAGTTTCATGTGTGCCACACTGGGATGGTGTGGGGAATCAGGGAGGAGTCCTTTGTCTTTTCCTCTGGGATACCAACAAAGTCCTTATGTGGGAAGAACCCAGGCATGGAGTAAGAGACACACACAGCAAAGCTGTCCTCTTGAAACTTGATCTGGTTGATAACTGTCTCCCTGTATGGTTCAACAAAGTCCTTCTGGCCTCTGGTTTGAGGAAAAGTTGGGATCACCGAAGTGGGCAATTCAGCTCAGGAAGGGATGATGGCTCCTATTGATGGGGTAGTTCTGCCTGCAATCTGCCTGCAAGCTCATGGTCCCCAAAATCTGAAAGTACATTATTTATACTTAACATGTGGTGTCTACCAGCCTCAGCTGTGCACCCTTAAATGATTCACATCTCGGTATGCAGAGTTGACCCTACCTTTAAAGCAGTATGAGAAAGTGGAGCAAATAAAAGCAAGGAAGTCAAGCTTTTATTTTGCTTTGACCTACTCACCAGCTATCTTTGGCCTCAGAAGCACGGAGCTTTTCAGCAAAGTATCCCAACATTCCTAATCCAAACACACCTGCCGAGGTTCCTTCCAGTGAGGTAAAATTATCAGTTTCTACCTCAGTGCACTGAGAAGAACTAGCCTGAGAAATCATGTAAAATAGTTTTCCACCATGTTTTCAAACATGGTATATGACTCTGCTCAAAGGCACTCCCTGCTGTGATTTAGATGTACCTTGAATGAACCCCACAAAAGGCACATGCTTTAATAATTAATGTCATTTGTGAGCTATGAAGAGGTGAAGAATAGAATTGACAATGGTATGGAGAAGGGGTAAAAGATGATTAGGATTAGAAAAGTCCATGAAAGGAAACCTTACTTCAGTCAATACTCAACTCTAAGATGAGAGGGAGGTAAAAAGCACAGTTACAGTATTCTGTCCCCTGGTGTGATATATCTTAAGCTGTCTTGAACCTTTGGCAGATGTATACCCTTGAACTAAAGAATGTGAGTTAAATTATTCTCTTCTGCTTATAGGTACCAAGCTTTAGGCATTTTGTTACAGTAATGAAAAACGAATATCCCATCTGTAAGGTGCACCCACTTTTTAAAGGGGGGTTTCCAGGGGATGGGAAGAAGAAGGATAAAAGAGGTGAATATGACCATGTTACACTCTATATTCATTTCAAAATTGAGAATGATTTCATGATGAAATACGACTTAATAAATACTAAAATGTACATCTCAAATTAAAGCATATTATAATTGTATTATAATTACCTAGAGAAAAGATAAAATAATGTAGAGAATACAGAGTCACCAGTTTGTTTCAAATGAGATGCTTGGATCCAGTACATCCTTCTAAGCCAGGGAGGGCTTAATAGTCCTTAATAAATACATGTGCTACCTACACTAACTGCACAATTGTGCCCTTTTCCAAACACTGGAACTTTCCACTGTGGGTTTTAGTAATTTTTTTGAAGTGATACAGGGATATTGCTTTCCATTGGCAATCAACTGTTAAATAAAGACTGTTACAGAATACCCTTCTTACTTGAATGCAAGTATATGCAAAGGCTCCTCCCCTTTTTTTATAGTAAGAGATTTAATTCAAATTCTTTAGATTTCATAACCCTGATTTCTCTCTTCACAAAGCTTAGGTCAAGGAGGTTTTCCCCAAATATCCCATATTTAGAACAAGTTCCACTCAGCTTTAAGGGTGTTTTGTTCTCTGAAGTGGCAGTGGTGTCTTCACCTAGATTCTACAGAGAGCCTGTTGTAGACTATTCTGTGCTCTTGAGGCACGTGCTGTTCATGCTGGGCACCTCTCTCCAAACAGCTTAATGCCTCTACAGAATGGAATTGTTCACAAAGGCTCATCCTCAAAGCAGTGAAGTAAGTTATACTCAGATTCTTTTTCTTAGTGAAGTTACAGCGCACTGATTTTGTAGCATGGGTGGAAGATTTTTGTGTCTGTATCTGGAGAACTGAACCTTATCACTCCAAAGTGCATGCCATGAATCCCTAACCCCAGTACCAAAGAATATGACTTCTCTAAATATTGGGCCTTTAAAGAGGAGATTAAATTAGGAAACAGGCCCCTCAGTCTGGTGCCACAGAGCCTTGCCAGACAGAGTACCCTGAGATCACCCCCACCCAGGGGGGCAGACCACACCTGAGACAACCCTGCTCATGCAGGATTTAGCACTTCTGAGATGACCCCATATACCATTAAGATGAGAATGTGATGGAAAAATAGAAAAGAAAGACAAGCAAAAGGAAGGGGACACATTGAAGAGAAGTGGAACTAGAGACTGAGACTGTGAGGAACAGCCTGATGTGAGTAGCTAGTGATGCTACCTAAGGCCATGGTGAGGTCCTGGCCTGTGTTGCTGAGGAGGGTTATGTCTGGCTTCGTGGTCCTGAAGCAGTGGGTATCTGTTACCACCAAGGGCCAAGTGGACATCTGTGGTCTGGGCTGATGCCTGGGGTCATGTTGATGTGTGAGGACTGTGAACAACTGGCTCCAACTCTCACCTGGGCATCACAGGGGAGCTGGCTTCAAAGGTGTGGGAGCAGAAGAGCCAGCCCTACCCCTTACCAGCTGCAGCACAATGAAGAACAGGCCCTACACCTCACCCAGCAAACACAGTAAAGCTGGCCCTAGTTGCAGGGGTTGTGGGTGAGCCAGACTGAGGAAGTGAGAGCTGGAGAGCTGGCCTTGCCACTCATCCCCTGCAGAGGCATGGGCAAGGGAAAGATGCCATTCATCCTGCCTCCCAGCCTCATGACCTGCAGCAGTTAGGAAAGTTGTCCCTACCCTTCATTGGCTACAGCACTTGGGAGAGCAGGCCCTGTACCTTGCCTGGGCAGCACAAATAGAGCTGGGCCTGCTGGTATGAGCAGGGATGAGCTGGCCCTGATAGCAATGGAATGGGAGAGGTGGCAGGGGTGGAGGGGGCTGTGGCATTGTGTGAGTTATCCAGGGCAGTGCTGGACAGCTCACTTTGGTAGGATGGGTGCAGTAGACCTGGTGGGCTAACTCCCAACAACTAGCCCATCTGTGAACTGCTGGAGTGTGTGAAGAGGCCTTTCCTATAGATCCAAAGCTGCAGGATTTCCATGACACAGGAGTAACAACAAGTTATCCAAGAGGAGTCCTGATGAGGATCCAATATTGATAGTGTAGCAGAAGCAAGAAGCCTCAGATGACACCAATCACTCATTGCAATGAACATTTGCAAGTAAAGAAGTATGGACAGAGAGGTATACTGTGGGGTACACTGTGACACACTGCAACTTCCACAAGGATATTCTCTTTCTTTGGGGGAAGATATTGCAAGGGTGGAAGGCAGATACTAAGGGAAAGGGATATGAGTGGTATTTAGGGCACATAATGTAAAATTCACAAAGAATAAATAAAAAGTTAAATTTTCAAAAGACAAGAGGGAATCAGGTGTGACTAGAGTACTTAGAAAACATGCACCCTTTACACAATGGAGTACTACTCAGCTATTAAAAACAATGAATTTATGAAATTCTTGGGCAAATGGATGGTATCTGGAGAATATCATCCTAGTGAGGTAACCCAATTACAAAAGAAGTCACTAGATATGCACTCACTGATAAGCGGATATT
>NC_034595.1:25445857-25451499 GCF_900095145.1 Mus pahari | reverse complement strand
ATAGGGAACTTTTGGGATAGCATTTGAAATGTAAATAAAGAAAATAATAATAATAATAAAGAAACCTTAAAAAAAAAAGAAAACATGCACCCACAATATGTGAATACACACACACACACACACACACACACACACACACACACACACAAATGCTAAGTAAAGACTTAGGCAGAGAACATTCCTGGGGAAGCCAAGAAGAGAAACTTCAGGAGAAACCAAACCTGACCTCACCTCAAACTGTCCCCTAGAACTGTGAGAACATACATCTCTGTTGTTTAAGTTAGTTACCAATCTGTATTTATTTATTATAATAGCCTTAATAGAATAATACGACAAGGAGTGTTACTGTTGGGATTGTGAAAGGAAAATTTTGAAGTAAAGAAATTTAATGAAGCTGAGTTAAAAAGCTGCAAGAAGGTCTTACTAATGTGCCTCATCTCTCTCTAAAGAGCAGGACAGGATTCTCTCAATGATTCCAGAGAGCTACTTGCATGGAGGAAGCTAAGAACACACCCGGGAGACTGATGGATTCTGTCTCAGGCTGTTTGCTTTCAGGTCAATTCAACTTTTATTTAAAAAAAAAAAAAAGTGTTGTTCCCTTCCCCAGGTGCCTCTGGCACCACTTCCCTTCCTTTTGAAGTGTCAGCTATCTGGCCTTTTTGAGTCACAACTCATGTGACTCCCATGTAGCTGCTTGAACATTTGTATGTGTGTGTCTTTCTTCCAACTCTATCGATATCTATTTTATTTTCTCAGACTCAGGGATCAACTCCCACAGGAAGGTTGGCAAGTTCCTTCAGCCCCTGCAAATTTTGGATAAGGATTCTAGCCAAGAAAATCATGGCCACAAGAAGCAGAGTGGTAGAACCATCACTGATACTGCATCCTTGTTCCCTCCCTGGAATGAGGTCTTCAAGCCTTGTATTCACCAGCACACAGAACAAGTACAGGAGCACAACAGAGCAAAACTGGCTTTGATGAAAGTTAGTGGTTCCTTAGGCTGAAGACACATAGAGCACCTGCTAAAGTCAGGCATCTCAGCACACACCGGACATCTACCTGACTCCCACTTTACACTTAGTTACATTGCACTGAAGTTGAGTTAAACCAGCATCTCAGAACCATTGCTCAACTCACATGAGAAAAACCTGAAACACACTAATATCAGTATTAATAGAGTTGAGACTATTAGAAAGTGAATCTCCTTTGTTTCAGTTATTTCTGTTCTTCTACTTGATCCTGATTCTACCAATTTCGACACAGCAAGGAGTGTTATTTGTTTTAGTTTGGGGGGGGGGGGGGGAAGAGTAGGACTAGGTAGCCCAGGCAAGGTGTGAACTCATATTCTCATTGACTCAGCATGCTGGTTTATGAGCCTACAATTAATTCTGAGTTGATTTCTTTCAATTTTCTTCCCTTGGTCATGTAGTTCAACCCTATCTTAAATGTCTTCATCCCCTCCTTGCAGGTCTGGGACTAGACATCTAAGGATGTGAAGACACAAATGTGAGTTTGGGTAAGTTTCTCTTCCTGAATGACATCGGTTATCCTCACTGCACCTTTCAGGAGCTTCCCCATGTGTGGGGGAGAAAGGAGAGAAGGATCCATCAAAGTCACTCATGTGCATCTTCCTTCCACAAGGCACAAGTTCTATAGAATTAAGCTCCCCACTTGTATGATTTCATTTAACCATAATCACTTCCATAAAGACTCAAACATAGTTGAACTGAGGCTTTTTGAGTTTCAACATATGAAGAGTGGGTGCTGGAAGTCAGGTATAATTCAATCTATCACTATGGAAATCTCCAAGATAGATGAAGCACAGGCATACTGACAAATGACAGCAGTGACAAATGATGACTGAAATACACTATTTCAACTAATGAAGACTAAAAAAATTAATAATAGCCTGATAAACGTCTATGGCAAGTAGAGAAATACTGAAGCTTGTAAGGTCCTAAGTGAATGTGTATCATGTCAATGAAGGAGGCATGACCATGTCAAGAACCTCAGCCTCAGATCCAGAGGAAATGGCAAAGACTTTCCTTCTGATTCATGTGTGAATGTTGATACTGTGTATAGAAAATGTTCACCATAGCTTCCCTCACAAACCAGATATGTGTGTCCTGAAGGATGCTCCCCACACAGCCTGTTCCTGCTAAGATTGATCCAGCTCTATACTATAAGCAATGCTGCCTTGTTTATCTGTATGTAATAACTCCATTCCATGTTCAGCTGTATGCAATAACATAATTCCCTGTTCAACAGTATATACTAAACATGCTGAGGTTCAGGGTGCTGTAGTTTCTTTAGCAGAGATCCCAGTCCACCTATCTCAGTTTTTTTTGTCCATGTGTCCATCTGTATGTCTTTTCTCTATTCCTTTGTAGCCCCATTCAGTTCCATCCCTAGCGTCATGCTAGACTCAAAAAACGCCACTGGTAATTTCATTTTTACTTAAAATTATGAAGAAAAATTGTCTCAAGAAAAAATATATCTGAAATCCTTTTGTTTGGTCAAGTTTACAGTAATGAAAATGAAAGATGCTGCCCCACACCTAATAGCAAGGCCATTATATTTCTATGCTGTACTCCATTAAAAATATTTTTTCTATTCCATCTCTCAGAAGTTTTATCTTTGAGGTTTGCCAACAACTCATCATCAGTAACACTGTCTTTTACTTGCAAATCCTTCCAGACTTGAACTTTGCAGAAAATAATGATCTCACCCCCAAGACAATGCCAATGAGGCTGTTCAGGAGACTTTCCTACTCTACTCTCTTATTATTCTTCATGCTTGTTCAAGGTCCCATTCTCCACTGAAGTTCCAATTGATTTCAAACCTTTCAAACTATTGAACACCAAACATCAATAAACCAAGAACCTAAAATAATAGTTTCATTTCGAAGTTGTTAGTGCCAACTTAGAAAGTTCCCAATTTCTTTCTTTCTGTACATTTTGCAGTTAGGAATTTTCCTCTGGTCTGGGAGATGCCTCAGTGGGCAAACTGCCTACTGCACAAGCATAAAGAACGTGAGTGTGGTAGCAGTTTCCTTCCACATTCACAAATTCTCTCCTGTTAGGAAGCACTTTAAGATAGAAGGTAAATAACTCAAAATGACTTCATCAAGTCCCTGAAACTGAACAAGCCTATCTTGAATAGACAATAAAGAGTGCTGAAAATCACACTCAGATGAGCCAAACTGCAAAGAAGACTCTAAGACCAGATCAGCTGCCTCATGGAAACAGAAATCAGCCAAGCTGTCCTGGAAGATGTTTAGATCAACATGAGTCAACTGAAAAGGACAATCTCGAAACTATTGATCTGCCTTTGGGCTGTGAAGTATGCTCCCAGTTCCCTGTTTTTGTGAGCTGTCACCCATGCTATGGTGGGCTTTTAGTGATGCAGCTGCCTTTAAGTCATTTCTGCTCCAGTCAGTAACCCCTCATCCATATTCCTATAAGTAACCCCAATAAAATTAATTAGATCAAGTTGGACTTTGACAAAATCCATACTGTTGCCTGTCACGGGCTCCATATTTTAGGTGAGTAGACATGTGTGTTTTATCTCCCCGAGAAAAGTATTCTCACCAGTACCCACAAAAGGCACACATCTATAACCTCGATACTGGGAATAAGAATTTGTGCTGAGACAGTCAGATCCACAGAACTCATTGCCCAGCCAGCTTAACTAGATCAATAAATCAGATCATTGAAAGGTCTTGTATTTAAAAAACCTGTTAGGTAGGAAGTAGATACCTGAGGTTGACCTTTGGCCTACAAAATATACTTGTGCTTGTGCATCTTCCTGCACATACCCATGTAAATACAAACAAATATATGTATGTGTGAAACATTTTCTTCACATAATAGAATGGTAAAACTAAAAGCAAGGTCTGCTTAGTGGTCTACTTCATTTATGCTACTGAGAAGATCTTGGGGTTTAAAATCACAATATTGAAGGTAAAAGGAATCTAAACTGGTGCAGGCACTAAGGAAGTCAGTGTGAAAGCTCTTCAAAAAGACAAAAATTAGAACCCCCATGTGACCATATGACCACTCCAGGGCACATACCAAAAGCACATAACATCAGCATACCAGAGAGACACTTGCACACCCATGTTTAGTGTTGTAATACTCACAATATTCATGATATGAAGCTACTCTAGATTTCTACCAACAAATGAATAGACAAAGAAAATGTGTGCATATACAGTGTGGAATTTTTCATATTCATAAAGAATAATAAAGTCAGAATTTTCATGAAAATGATTGCATGTTTTCTATCATATACACATTAAAAATTACACATGTGTACGTATATAGGGGGACATTGAAGTAGAAGGGAGGCTATGAGAGCAGGAAAGATCTAATAGGAGGCAAGATTTCTCTTGGTGAAAGGAATATGGGGTGATTATTAGTGGAAGAATGGGACCAACAATAATTTAAGTGGGAATGGAAGTTGACAGTGAGGAGACTGCCATCTGTTATCTAAAATAACTGTTAATGTTCACTAGTAATAAAATACCTCATGTAGAGTTACTGTTGCTATGATGGAACACCATGACCAAAAGTAAGTTGGGAAGGAAAGGGTTTATATTGTTTATGCTTCCACATCACTTCATCATGGAAGAACTCAAACACAGTAGGAATCTGGAGGCAGGAAATGATAGAGTCCATTGAGGCATGCTTCTTACTGGCTTGCTCTTCATGGCTTATTCAGCCTGCTTTCATATAGTACCTAGGTTCACCATAGCACTACACACAATTGTCTAGAGACACCCTCCCATCAATCACTTATTAAGAAAACACCTCACAGGTTTTCCTGCCTACAGCCAGATCTTATATAGTTGATTGTAGCTTGTGTCTAGTTAACATAAAATTATCCAGCAAAACTGACTCCTTGTCAACTTGACATAAAACATATCACTTCAATTAGAATCTTTCCTTTCTTCATTTGTTCCAAAGATGACATGCAAGTATTAATATCACATAAACAACTTTAAAAGCCCCATACTCTTTACAATTCAGATACTTTAAAAGTTCACCCTTTGTAAAATATCCAGTCAATTTAAAAATCCAAAATCTCCTTAAACATTCAAATTCTCTCAACAGAGAGCCCATGAAAAATTTTTTAAAAGTTTAGCATTTTCTTACTTCAAGTAGTAAGACCCAAGGCACAGTCACAATCAGATCAAAGCAAAACCAAACTCCAAAAGTGTAACAAGCTCAATGCACGGTTATCTGGGATTCACTAATGGTCTTCTGGGCTCCTCAAAGTGCTGGAGTCCCTTCTTTGACTCCATCATTTGAAGCACTCAACACTTGTCTTCTAGGCTGTAGCTGGCTCACTCTACTGCTGCTGTTCTTGGTAGTCATCCTATGATACAGGCATCTCCAAAATGTTGGGGTATTCTACTGCAACTGGGCTGCAGTTTCATCAATAGCCTCTCTTGGGCTGTTTTCATAGGCCAGACCTCAACTTCTATCCATGTCCTTTAATTGCTTCTGAGGCTGCACCTTCACCAGTGGAGTCTTCTGGCTTCTTACAATGCCAGCACTTAGGTGGCAGACAGGAGAGAGAGGGGGTGGGGTGGGAGGGAGAGGAAAGGGAGAGGGAGAGGGAGGGTAAGATAGGGAGGG
>NC_034595.1:25415358-25445514 GCF_900095145.1 Mus pahari | reverse complement strand
ACCAGCAAAATGCACAACCTTAGCCACATCTGAAACACAGTTTCTGTGTGCTAATCCTGAAGAAACTCTCACAGAATATTTTACATAAAAAATTCTTGTCCCTTTTTAATCACCACTAATTTCTCAGTTCCAGCTAACAGCCATCAATTGTTGAAGTAAAACAAAGGTTTCACTTCAGGGGTGCTGATCTCTTGTTAAACACAGCTGACTCTTCAGTCACAGTCAACTAGAAATACATAGTCTTTGAAAGAGTGTGGGACTAGTCCAGGCTGGCTTTGAAATCACAGAGATCCGTTCCATCTGCTTCTGCCTCAAAAGTGATGGGATCGAAGGGGTACACCACCACGTCTGACCATTTGTGGAATTTTTTTTAAGGTAAACCTGTCTGATGTATGTAAAGCAATTTGTGACACACAGTGACTGTTCGGAAAATATTAACTGACACCCTTAGTGTCTCATGTCCTAATGCAAATTCTCCCAATGTTTTCCTACACAGGGTGATACCAGGGTCCAACCTTTGACCAACTTTCTCCATGAACTTCAAGACTCTTCACTGTTGCAAAGCTCACTGCTTTCCTCTTGATTTTCAGTGGACTGGGATTTCCTCTGATATTTGACTGTCCTGTGGACCACCTTCAGGCATGATACATCTCACCTGTGAGTCTTCATCCCACTCCCATCAGGGATGCTGTGAATAGAGAAACACGGCCTCCCAGGAAACCTTCATCCAGGTTCATGTCCATTCCCACTTTCTATCAGTTGTCTAATGAGTTGTGAACAGCACTTGCTGCATGAGCACCTAACACTTGACCTTGTCATAGAAATAGCCTAAGAGAAAAAACAGAACAGTGAATCTGTTTCTGGCTGTCTCCACATATATTTCACTTGTAACTCTTTAAATGAGGAAAGTAAACCTATTAAAATAAATCGAATTTATGTCTCTCCACGCCTGATTTCTGGTTAGCTACAAATCATGTTTCTAATGATCCACAATATGCCCTTTTCTCCTTCTCTGCAGGCAAAATAAAAGCCCCCCAAAGGTGCCCATGCTCTAATCTTAGAGCCTGTAAATTTGTTACTTTATATAGCAAAAGAATTTTATAGATATTGTTAAGGGAAAGAGCTTTGAAAGGAAACTGTCCATGATTGTCCAGATGGGCCTCATCCAATCACTCAAGCCCTTAAAATCCAAGAACCTTTTTAACCCATAGCCAGAGAATAGTCATGGCTCCGAGAGAGCCAGAGTATTGGTGTCCTAAAGATCAGAGAAGAATCCACAAATCCAGGAAAAGGAACAGTCGTTAGAAGCTAGAAAAGGCAAGAAACAGATTTTCCCCTATGTACTCCCAGGAAAAGACCTATGTAGGTGGCATATACCCAGATAGTCTCAGCAACCAGGAGGCTGAGGCAGAAGCATTATAAATTCTAGGCCAGACTGGCTTATCAAATGAGTTTCAGACTAACGAGGGCTAAGTAGCAGAGAGCTTATGGGGGAGGGGACTGAGACTAGAGTTGTGCTGAGTCCTGTACTTTAGCTGAGTAATCTGTTTTTGAGTTTTGACTAAAAGATTCAGGAATAAAACCCAGGCTGTTTAGAACCATGGTGTCTTAATTTCTTCTAATAGCGATGGGAAACCAGTAAATTTGTTGTTAATTTTAAACAGAATTATCATAGAAGTTTTTTTTTTTTTCAAATTCATGTTAATCAATGGGGATTTAATTCGGCCAAGACACAGCAGACAGATGTAAGTCTGGTGAACCGTGGGAATGATGAGCGTGGTGGTGAAAGTGAGCATGCTCCATGCAGATTCAACTAAAATCTCTCTCAGTGCATCTCTTAGCGCAGCTGCTACTACATACCACTTATTGTTCACAAGTCTGTAAGATTGCCATTTAACAATGCGCACAATAATGGTATCACAGAACAACCTTTGTGAGCTGCATCACAGTTTGGTTACTTACTATCTTCGTGACTTTAGTAATTCTTCAGTATTCATTTCCGTTTGTCAGTAGCTCATATTGTGTACTTAGAAACATCAGGACAGTGGCACACTCCTTTAATCCCAGCACTTGGGAGGCAGAGGCAGGCAGATTTCTGAGCTCGAGGCCAGCCTGGTCTACAAAGTGAGTTCCAGGACAGCCAGGGCTACACAGAGAAACCCTGTCTCGAAAAACCAAAAGAAAAGAAAAGAAAGAAAGAAAGAAAGAAAGAAAGAAAGAAAGAAAGAAAGAAAGAAAGAAAGAAAGAAAAGAAACATCACATCATGACATTTGCTGAAACCATCTCTCAGCTCTTGATATTTCTCCAAATTACTTCTACTCTGTCAGAATATACACTCTAAGGGGGAAAAAAATAAAACCTGCTGCTTCTTAGCTGATAGATAAACTGAAAAACAAAAGTGTCAGCCCCTTGTTCCTGCTGCCCCTCCACAGGAAATAGATCCCACTTAGCTTCTGTTAGCATTTATATCCCGTGTCTAGTAAAATCTTACTCTACTTTCAAGTCCCAAATCAAATGTCACTTTTCACAAAATTGCTGTGACCACACCATCAGGAGTTAATCTTGCTTCTGTCTGAAATACTGTAGCACCCACTAGCTATTGCTTACCATGGGCAATTATTAATGTCTTTTAAAAAACCTCCTGCATGCCAAGAGACTACAACCCCCTGCAGACAGGGGCATGCTCCTTGCTGCTTGCCTATAGTACCTACTTAGTAAGCACTCTCTTTTCATCCTGCTACAGAAGTGCCATCCTGCCCCTACCTCAAACCCATTGCCTCTGTCCTCTGACCTTCCCTCCTCTGCCTCTCAGTGCACTCTGTGGTATCTTTTTTCTCCATCTCCCCTTTCCATTTCCATCGTCTCTCTTAATTTAAAAAAAAAAAAAAAATCCTTCATAAAGCCCACATCAAATGTTACCTGCATTGTTTGATTTTCCAGGGATATTTTTTCTTTTGCCAAGTTGAGTTGTTAACATGTATAGACTTCACGATCTCCTCTTCATGCTTCCACACTCTGCCCTCTTTAGTTGGGTTTCTACCTTAACACTTGTTAAATGATATTTCTCAAAGGCTGCTAGGTGCTGCCCATTCAGCATAGCCAATGGCTCCTCTAAAAACTTCTCTTCTAGGCAATAGGTTCTATCACTGACAGTAGTTTCCTTTGTGAGATACTCTCCTACATGTTTACCTTGGCCCTTTACTTCTAGCTCCCTCAGCTAAACTCCTCCCAAACATTGGAAACTCTAATACAGACCCTGGCCTGTGCTTATTCAAGAAGAATCTTCTAGATTCTTTCCCTCTTCAAAGCAACAAGTATCATGGGAACAAAAATAAAAAGCAAATTAGGCTAAAGTAATGGCTTATGTCAATTAAACATATGGATGCTATCGTTATTTGGGAGGAGAGGGTCTTAAATGAGAAAATGCCTCCATAAGATCAGGCTTTAGACTGCCAAGCCTACAAGCACCAAACATATTGGTTTTGTGTTCTCTAAGCAGGCTGAGCCTGCCAGTAGGCAGCATTCCTCCAAGGTCTTTGCATCAACTCCGGCCAGCCTCCTGCCCTGTTTGAAATCCTGTCTTCACATCTTCAAGAATAAACAGTGATATGGAAGTAAAAACAAAATAAACCCTTCCCTCCTAACTTTCATTTGGTCATGGTGTTTCACCATAGCAATAATCACCCTACTCAATGCAGTTGTGGTTGCTGTTGTTGTTGTTTTGCTTTGGTTTGTTTTTATTGTTTGTGGTTCCAAGTTTGAGCTCTTGCGTTGGCTTCTTTCAATGGGCTATGATTCAGAATTTGTACACCAAGCAAGCCTATTTCCACCCAAGTTTCTTTTGGTAATAGTGTTTCACCACACCAATACTTCCCCTAAGATATCAAGAAGTTCATACCCTGCTGCAAAATGCACATGACAGACAAACAAGTGAATACCAAGATCGTTTCAAAAAGAAAAATGACAAACTCATAGAAGGACATAATTAACTGTAGGAGGACGTTTTAGAGACAGACTGGACTTCCTGAAGAGGTGACATGCACTGGGAGAAAGCTTTGAAACGCCAGGAAGAAGGCCCAGTGGGGAAAATGCTTGCCAGGAAAGCATAAGGACCATAGTTTAGATCCTCACCATCCATATAAGTTTCTCTGCACATCAGAAGGCCTCTTTTGAGTTGTTGGTCAATGGTCATGAGACCTTCCAAACATAGAGGCTATTGTTATTACTCTTGGTTGCCTCACAGATGTTAAAGGTAAATCCCTATTGCTAAATTCACTATGCATTTCAAATTTAGGACACGGATGACCCTGAATGACCTAGAAATGACTAGACATTTAGACATAACCTGAAAGCCTGCTCCCTAAGGACTAGCTTTCATGGAACTAGAAGGTGGCATGAAAAATTCCAAAGGGAACCAACCCAGCTCAGGCTCCTACAAAGCTTAATAATTACTAGTATGACATGATAACCCTAAGTTACAATAGTCTCTCACATACCTTGGTGTTAACCAACAGTCCTCTAAAGGGACTTAAGACTCGTTTAACAAGGGAGAAAGTATACCGGTCCTGAAAACCTAGTGAACCACCCAGGGATAATGAAGTCATGAATCTTCGAGGAGAACCTACAACCACCACTTTACTAAACCAGCCTAATCCCTAACTACACTAAATATTTGTTTCAACACCTATAGAGAACTATATTGCTTGCCACTCATCAAGGAAACTCCTCCTTGCAATAGAGAGATCATTACAGAAAACCACAACCCTTTAAAACTCAGAATTGTGGAACCCAAACCCAATGGATACATCTATAACACACAGACAGACAGACAGACAGACAGACACACACACACAGTGTAACAATATTCAGGGTAAAAAGAGAGCATGAATTTGAATTAGAGAAAGGAGGGAAATATGGAAGGGTTTGAAGGGAGCAAAGAGAAAGGGATATGGTATAAATGTATCCTAAATTAAAAAACAAAAACAAAACAAAAACAAACCTTTGCCCTGCAAGGTGGTTTGACAAGTAATAGCAGTTGTTTTGAAAGATGGATGACCTGAGTTTAATCCTCTGAACTCATTGTGGAAGGAGTGAACATCCAATATTGTCTTTTGACCTCCATGTCTGTGCTGTAAGACAGGCATGCCAGCTTACAAATACAAACACACACACACACACACACACACACACACTAAATATAATAATATATTTTATTATTAACTCAATAATAACCATTTGTACTATCTTTCCATTGTTATGGAAATAGATTACATAATCAACTTAGTAGATGGAAGGTTTATTTCCACTTACAAGTTCAGATATTCCCATTTCCTTCCGTGTTCTTGCTATTTCGAGTCTATGGTAACAGGGTACAGCACCTGAAAAGTCTTAGAGAACAGAAAAGGGAGGCAGGACATGAAGATCAAGAGTAGTGTAACTGGTTAGCATGGGCAAGGCTCCACTTTTAAGAAAAAACAAAGGGAGCAAAAGCAGGACTAGGAATTTCAATCTCCCCTTTAAGGGAGCTTCCCCAACTGACTTAACTTGTTCCACTAGGTCCAGCCACTGAGAAGTTCTGCCACTTTCCTCAAGTTACCCTAGGCCACTGATTAAACCAACATAGACCATTGAATGACATTCCAGAGTCAAGCCTCACCCCACTTTTAACATATAATTTAACATATAATATATAATTTAATATATAATTGGCAACATTGCTGCATCCTTGAAATCCTGTGTCTGTTTGACCTTGAAAATATAATGACTGAGGAGTAGCTCTTCTCAAAAAGCCAGAGCTTAGCTTAGCACAAGCTCTTCCCTCATGGTGCCTCCTCCTCTTACCATCAACTCCATCTCCTAGTTACCTGACACCAGAGAACAATACTTACTTTCTTAGTCACTTTTTTATTGCTGTGAAGAGACACCATGACCAAGGCAACTATTTTAAGAGAAAGAATTTAATTGGAGGCTTGTTTATGGTTTCAACGATTTAGTCCATTATCATCATGGTAGGGGCCATGATGGTATGCAAGTAGACACTGGAGCGGGGTGGGGGTGGGGGGGNGGGGGGGTGGGACTACATCCTGATCCATAGGTGGGAAGAGAGACTCTGAGTTTGACCTGGGCTTTTTTTTATTATTATTATTATTTTCTTTATTTACATTTCAAATGCTATTCCTATACCCCACCCCCGCCCCTGCTCCCCTACCCACCCACTCCCACTACTTGGCCCTGGCCTTCCCCTGTGCTGGGTCATATAAAGTTTACAAGACCAAGGGGCCTCTCTTCCCAATGATGGCTGATTAGGCCATCTATGCAGCTAGAGACTTGAGCTCAGGGGGTACTGGTTAGTTCATTTTGTTGTTCCACCTATAGGGTTGCAGCCCCCTTCAGTTCCTTGGGTACTTTCTCTAGCTCCTCCATTGGGGGCCCTGTGTTCCACCCAATATCTGACTGTGAGCATCCACTTCTGTGTTTGCCAGGCACTGGCATAGCCTCATAAGAGGCCGCTATATCAGGGTCCCTTCAGCAGAATCTTGCTGGCATGTGCATTAGTATCTGGGTTTGGTGGCTGATGATGGGATGGATTCTGGATGGGGTAGTCTCTGGATAGTCCATGCTCTTGAGACCCCAAAATTCACCTGAGTGATACACTTAGTTCAACAAAACCACAACTCCTAATCCTGCTAAACCCTTCAAATACTGCTACTTTCTGCTGACTACATATTCTATTAATCTATGTGGGAATGACATTTTTATTCTAACCACCAAACCTACTATTTTATCCTAAGGTCTTTATATCCTGAACTATGGGCAGCCCTGTGCTCTTGCCTGTAATCCATCCTGCACTTCTACCTCTTAACTCTACACACTCAGAAATAGTTTTTGACCTGCTGGAAACTCCACACAGAGCGGGCCTGTCTCATCCAGAGCAACAGCTCACCCAGCACCTGGCACAAAAAAAAAAAAAAAAAAAAAAAAAGTTATTCAAGATGGATTTAATGTAATCAATTGAAAGCAGCTTGCAAGGTAATTGAAAACAGTTCTTCACATTGCTATTTCCATCATAAAATTTGTTGAACAGTTGTAAACTAATTAATGTGATTTCAATGTAGTGCTTAGGGCTAAAGGTTATCCAGTTGCATAGCAAAAACTAAACAGACAGAAATCCAGGGCAGCTGTGAAAAGCGACAGCAAACACCTGTGGTTTTTACTAATGCATTGTTGGCCCAGTAACAAACTCTTCTGTTATGCAACTCAAAAGGCACATAACTGAAAAGAGAGTGTTTCTTACTCTCTTCTTTTGGGCTATCTCCTGAAGACAACTGACTGGTTACTTCTATTACACTCTCTTAACCTTGGAATTTTATGTATTTTAGACATATTTTTTTCCCAAAGCTCTGGGATCAAATCTACCCTGAACTTCTACTTCCTAACACCACACGCTCATAAATAGTTTTTCACCTGCTACAAACTCTACCCACAGAGCAGATCTGTCTCATCCAGAAAAATACCTCACTATATATTAATCCTCACTTAGGAGGCACAATCTATTTTCTTCTATTGGCCATGATCTAGACAATTCATATATTTATGTACTTTAATTAGAACTTAGAATTGGAATGCTCTCATCCAAATCATTATCTTTGCCTGAGTCTTTTCAATTTGAATCTTACCAATCACTGAACAGAGCAATACATTTATTTATACAATTTATCTTTGCCCACATACAGAGCATTAAATACCCAGCAAATCTCTCCTTTCGTATATGGTTGAAATCCTAGTTATTACTATGACAGCTCTTTATTTAATTAATTATTTTATTTATTTATATCCCAAATGTTGCCTCCCATCCTGCCTCCCCTTCCAAAGTTCTTTGCCCCATCCCTCACCCCTTCTCCTCTGAGAGGGGGCTTCTCCCCCCTTCACCCTGGGCATCTCCCTCCATTGGGCATCAAGTCTCTACAGGATTAAGCACATCCTCTCCCACTGAGGTCAGATAAGGAAGTCCTCTGCCAGGGTTCTCAGACCTCCCAACATATGCTCTTTGGTTGGTGGCTTAGACTTTGGGAGCTCTGAGGGGTCCAAGTTGGTTGAAACTGTTGTTCTTCCTCTGGGGTTGCAATCCTCTTCTGTTCCTTCAATCTTTCCCCTAACTCTTCCATAGGGGTCCCAACCTCAGTCCAATGCTTGACTGGAAGTATCTGCATCTGTCTCAGTCAGCTGCTGTTAGAGCCTCCCAGAGGACAGACATGGCAGCTACTGTTTGCAAACACAACATAGCATCAATAATAGTGTCAGGGTTTGATGCCCTCCAGGGGATGGATCCCAAGTTGTTCTGCCATTTCTTTAGTCTCTGTTACATTTTTGTCCTGGCATTTCTTTTGGACAAGAACAATTCTGAGTCAAAATTTGTGAAGATGGGTTTGTGTTCCCATCCCTCCCCTGGGGGGCCCTGTCTAACTACTAGAGGTGATCTCTTCAGGTTCTATCTCCCCACTGTTTAGAATTTCTGCTAAGGTCACCCACATCCTCTCACATCTCAGGCCTCTGGGATTTAATAGAGATTTCTCGACATCTCCCCACACTGCTCCACCTCCAGCAGCTGCGTATTTCCATTCATTCTCCTGGCCCTCTAGGTTTCTCTCCTGTCTCCTCCCCCAATTCCTGCTCCTGCCCCTGCCCCCATTTCTCCTTCTGCTCATCCACTCAGGTCCCTCTCTCCCTCTGATCCCATGATGATTTTGTTCCCCCTTCTAAGTAAGGGATTGAAACATCCTTACTTGGGCCTTCCTTCCTGTTTAACTTCTTTGGGTCAGTGGAGTGTATCATAGGTATTCTCTACTTTTTGGCTAATATTCACTTATCAGCAAGTACATACCATGCATGTTCTTGGGTCTGGGTTACCTCACTTAGGATGGTATTTTCTAGTTGGATCCATTTGCCCACAAAATTCAGGATGTTCTCATTTTTCGTAGCTAAATTATACTCCACTGAACCACATTTTCTTTATTCATTCCTCAGTTGAGGGATAGCTTGGTTATTTCCAGTTTCTGGCTATTATGAAGAAGGCTGCTAAGAATATAGTGGAGCATGTGTTCTTGTGTTACAGTGAAACATCTTTTGAGTTTATGTCCAAAAGTGGGATAGCTGGGTCTTCAGGTAGAACAATTTCCAATTTTCTGAGGAATGGCCACATTGATTTCTAGAGTGGGCAAGGTTAGAGGCAGTTGAAACTGGGGAAAGTAGAGGGAGTTGAAACTGTTCCCAGGATGTATGGTATGAAACAACAACTAGAAAGAACAATCAGGCTTTGTTTGTTTGTTTCTTTGGCTTACAATCATCCATAGGGGACCTGACACCCTGTTCTGACCATTGCAGGTATGAGGAACACACACACCTGGTACACAGACATACATGCAGCAAAAATACTCATGTGCATAAAATAAAATTAAATTAATAAAAAAGAACTATCAATATTTGAAAAGCCCCCTCTTTCATCAGACAGTGTGAGATCCTACTAATTTTACTACGTCAGATATTTAAGACTTTAGTATATCTGAAGATAAGCTGTATGGAAGAAATTAAGGGAAGTTCTGGCTTATTTCCTGGTAGTCAGTCAAGGAGACACTAGAGACAAGATGAGATTTGAGAAAAGATGTGGACAAGGGATGCAATGAGACCCATGAGTACTCAGGGGAGCACTTGGGGCAGCCCAGGACCAAGGTCTGAGGCAGGAGCAGATCTGGTATGTCCAAGTAGCAGGGTGTCTGTCACAGAACAGAACCGAAGCCAAAGAGAAGATGCTGGAGAGAAAAGTGGCCTCTTTGTGCAATCCTTGTGGCCCTGTAAAGCTTTGACAGTTCCTCTGTGTAGATGAAGGCTAGTAGAGGCAGTTGTACTGTGATGTCTTTCTATGGGTGCTGGAATAAAAATGGAATGAGATGCTATCAGGCTATGAGAAATGATAGTAATCCTGACAACTGAGAAAGGATGATTTAACCAGAAAAGAAACAGAAATGGGGGCCAGAATTTGCTGGATTCTAGAATGTTTGGGATGTAGAGCTCATAGGATTTGCAATAGAAAGACTGTAGCACTTGAGAGGAGTCTAGTCAAATTAATTTACTCATGTGCTTATACCTACCAACACAGCCATTTGATTGTAGGGTATTTTTGTACAGATTTTTTTTCTATTTTGATAAGACAGGATCTCACCATGTAGCCCTAGCTGGCCTATAACTAATTATACAGATCAGGCCAGCCTTAAACTCAGAGATCTGCCTGCCACTGCCCCTCCAGTTCTGGGAGCAAAGGAACATGCCACTACACCCCAGCCATCAAAGTCATTTGAACAATGAAGTACTAATGTAGTTTATTTGTTTTTTGGTTTTTCTTTTGCAAGTAATTGATATGTTTTAAAGAAAAATTTAAAATGACTATTGGAATAAAACAACTTTGACAATAAACTTCAGTCCATCAGAAGTACACATATCATGGTGTTGCACCCTCAGACTGTGCTACTGAAGTTCATACTCAAGAACTCAATCACACTTACTTCCACAAAAATCCTGCAATTATCTTCTTTCTTTAGATTAACCTGAAAGCCCCAACTAATCTGCTAAGATGTAAAGGTCTCCTTTGCAATTAATTTAAAAAAAAAAAAAAAAAAGTGTGCTTAAAGTCTAAAACATTTCTGACCACCATTGACCCCTGTGAAGGATGCCAATGTCTGCTAACCTCACAACCAGTTTTTGCTTCCATAAACATCTTTTCTACCATTTAGTTGAAGGTGGCTTCTGGGGCTGGTTTGTAATACCTGCTTTACTTCTCTAGTGAATGGAACTTTCTGGACAAGGAAAGTTGTCTCTACACTTCCTTGTTACACAGTCATCCCCTGAATCACAAACTTCCAGAAAAATCCTACACATTTGAATGGTTTATGAGATTTCCTAGGGCATAAGTGTCAGTCAAATGAATGAGAGGAGTCAGAACTATTTAACCAGAGAGACAACAGCAATCTCACAGGTCCTTACAATCCATACATTTGGCTGAAAAAGCTTGTCAATAGAAACACGGCTTTCTTTACACCATTCAGAAGCTCACCAACATTTCCTGAACCTCTTTTGCTATCTTTTATCTCAAGTAATTAATTGGAACCTACACCCTACCAAAGGCATCTGAACTTTGTATGTTTGTTCGCCTATGTTATTTTTTAGTTGTCTCTCACATATCAGTCATGGCACAGAAACTGACCTCCTACAGTGTGTTTCCTCCTCCTCCTCCTCCTCCTCCTCGTCCTCCTCCTCCTCCTCCTCCTCCTCCTCCTCCTCCTTTTCCTCCTCTTCCCCCTTCTCCTCATCCTACCTCTTCCTCCTCTTCCTCCTCTTCCTCCTCTTCTTCCTCTTCTTCCTCTTCCTCTTCACCTTCATCTTTATGTTTCTTCTTCTTTCTTCTCCTCTTCCTCTTTCTCCTCCTCTTCTTCCCCCTCCTTCCCTCCATCAACCCCTCTCCCCTGACTGTGTTTGAATGCATCCATTTCTACTGCCTCTGTCTTTATGTCTCTCTTACTCTCTGTGTTCATGACACCAACAAAAAATCTTAAACAGTGACAAGTATACAATAGCTGAAAGGTTACAACAGCTGTCTGTTGCAGTGACTATCTATTGAACCAAAACATGTTGCTATTAATTATAATCATCAAAATAAAAACATGTAATTAAACTCTTCAAGAGAATTCAAAACCCTCAAGAATATCTGCCAATTTTCACGAATCTTTAGGCTCTAATTCAGAAAATATGAATGAAGAGAAAACAGGTTGCTGATTTAAAACAGAAAAAGAAGAAAAGCTAAGTAAAACTCCAAGCCCTTAAAGTGGGGCAGGTGACATACTCCTATAATTCCAGCATTCAGAAGGAGAAGTCATGAAGATCAGAAGTTCAAAGTCATCCTCAGCCTCATGGGAAGTTCGTCAACAGCCTGGGATGTATGTGATCCTGTCTCAAAGAGAGAAAGAAAAGAGGCAGGGAGATGGAGAGGAGTCAGAGAGGAGAGAGGAATGGAGAGAGAGGAAGAGGAGGAGGGAGGAAGAAGGAGGGAGCAAGCGAGAGGGAGGAAGGGAAGGAAGGGGGAGGGAGAGGAAGTTACAATATTTATTGTAAGTGGGCCAACAATGTTTATCTCATAACCCTACTGGCAAGAGTAACTAAAATCACAGGGCTTTTGCCTGTGAGAGTATCCTTACAGCAAGTTGGAAAACTTTGCTGAGCATCCTGAAAATGAGGAGAGAAGTTGCCTCCTGACACGGAGTGCAGAATGCAAGGTTCTGCTACAGGCAGCAGCAACAAACAGGCAAGCATGGGCAAGCACAAACCACCAAGGTGTACCTTAATACAATTTGAAAAAACTACTGTGCACTTCTGAATTTAAAATATATAATTGCTCTATTTTTAAAACGAGGCCAGACTATGCTCTCATTTGTATAAACAAGAAATGTATAAGCAGAGTAAGTTGGGGATTGTTTTAATATAGCCTTATTTCCTGATTGTGGTCATGTATGAATGAAAGTATCTCTGCTGCCACCAGTCACCTAATTTGAAATGCAAAACTTTCGAACCTCAAATATGCATTACAAATAAAGAAAGCCGAGTATCTAACCCAGACAAACCTAAGCCAGAACAAGCCAACTGAAAATAGTACAGCTGAGAAATCTAGAAATGGACTAGGGAGAACCATGTATAGTCTAGGAAAAGCTTCTGTATTCAGGAAGATCAAAAATTCCAGGCCAACTTGGGATACATAGAGATTCAAAAAATAAAACAAAAAAAGGAACATGTAATGTCACTAATTGTTCTTGGTTTGCTATCAAGACTAGTCTCAATTTGTCCATGAAATGATTATAAAGATAACTTTGGGGAAAATATAAAAAGGCTGGCCTTTGTGTCCTGTAATTTTTTTTCCTACTTAGCCATTTTGTAATTTTCACTTCTCATTTCTAGTCTCATAGTCTATACTTAAGCACTTGGTTCCACCAACTACAAGCCACAAATTTTTGCCATGCATTAACAGCAATAACTGGGCTTCTGCCCAAACAGCTAGAATCAGGATCTCTTTCGTAAGACAATGCCACTGTACTGAGTGAATGAACAGTGTTGTTCCAGTCCCCGGCAAGTTCCTTGTGCCTGGAGGATTTTGAACACTCACACACCATCATGTAACGTGCAAGGCAGAATGGGAATGGCCTGTCCCTGAGGACAAAGGCCAAAAGGAGCACAGCTGTCCCAGCAAATCAGCAGAGGCGATACTTGGAGGAGAGAAAGTAAACATCTCTGCTCATATCTATCTGGAAGGAGGCAGGAAATGGAGGGAGAAGAAGGAGGAGGAAGAAGGGAAGGGAAAGGAGTAGGAAGAAAGAAGAAAGAACGAGGAAGATGCAGTGAACCCTGTGCAAACAATCCAGAAAAGCCCTCAGTATACCACTTTCCAGCAGTCTCCATTTCCTTACAGAGGAGCAACTAGTACTGAACATAAAACAAGTCTCCCTAACATATATAGTATAGAAGTTTATAAAGACATGAACATTAACTACTATGTTTTTTATTTGCTTCAGAGTATGGTCAGTGTTTGTCCTCCTTGGAGTTTCAATTTGTAAGTTTATAAACCTTATCATTGTTGCCATATGGAGATTCTGGATTTGTCTGATTTTTTTTCAACCTAGTGCTTGCCAAGATGGCTAAAATCAGATCAGATAAATAAATAAATCAACTGTGTGTGTGGAGGGGGATGGATTAGGAAACTTGGTCTTTTAGAGTGAGTATGGACTTGCTGGAGGAGGTATAACACTATGGGTAGGCTTTGAGGATTCAAATGCTCACACCAAGCCCAGGCTCAATTTCTCTGCCTCCAGTTTTTGAATCAGGATGCAAGCTTCAGCTACTACTTCAAGTTTCCAAGGCCACCTGCCCACTATCCTGCTCCCCATCATGATAGTCATGGACTCAACCTCTTAAATTGTATGTAAGCCTCCAATTAAATGTGTTCTTTTTTAAGTTGCCTTGGTTGTGGTATCTTTCCACAGCAATTGAAAGTTAAAATGATAGATAGATAGATAGATAGATAGATAGATAGATAGATAGATAGATAGATAGATAGATAGGATATATATATATATATACATATATATATATACATATATATATGTATATATATATATATATAGAGAGAGAGAGAGAGAGAGATTTATATGTATGTATGTATGTATGTGTATTTATGTATGTATATCCCTTCATCCCTTTGGCTGGACTTGTCATGTATGTGGAATATCATAAGTATAAATAGACACATTTGTGTCTTTCCAGATGTCTTAATTCTAAGAATACTAAAATGTTCTTTAGGTTAAACAAGTCAGTAGCAAAATAATGTCGATTTCTGCTTTCTCATATAGTCTTGTCTGAGGCAAACTAAGGCTGTTTTTTTATTTCAATTTTTATTAAGAACAAACTTGGTCTCATCACATTTTACACATTAGGTATATGTACATGTGTGTATATATGTACATATATGTTTGTCAGGGATAGCTACTGTTTTGTGTGACCACAACCTGTTCTTCCTATCAAGGAAGAAACTGTCCTCTTGAAAAGGGTTTTTGTCACTCAAGGTGTGTGGTGGTGAATCTCATTGTCAATTTAAAAAATGTATAATGCTATGGAAACACATTTCTGGTGTGCCTTTGAAGTTGTTTCCAGGATGGTTTGGCTGCGGAAGTAAGACCCACCCAAAGTATAGATGTCACCAATCCATAGGCCGGAGTTGTCATACATGTCTTATGTCAGAAACACAGACAGACACATTTGTGTCTTTCCAGATAGTTGAATTCCCAGAATACCAATGTGTTCTCTAGATGCAACAATTTCAGTGGAAAACTTTCTGATCTTTTCCTGCTTTCTTTGATAATCCTGCCTGAGATAAACCAAGATTGTTTGGTTTGTTTTTATTCTAATTTTAATTAAGAATAAACTTCAGATAACTTACTACACATCACACAGCAACTCTGGGGGGGGGAGGGTTACAAAATTACTACAAAGGGTTCAAGAGACAAGAAGGTTCTTAGAGGACTGACAACCAAAGCTGGGAAACTGAGAAGGACATAAGAGTGTCTGTATTGATGAGATAAGGAATTGAAACTGAACCTCAGGGCAGAATAGTGAAGCAGGTTTGAGAGCAAAGTTTCAGAGTTGAGTCCAGCTGCAGAAGTGAAAGGGCATGACCAGGTCCAGACACAGGAAAAATATGATGAATTAAAAACCAGTCCATATGGGTCATCAAGAGCAGATCGCAGCTGAGAGGGCTACATCAACAGCCAGGACAAAGCCAGGGTGACGCCCTAGGGAAAGTTGACTTTTCTCTGGCTGTTGGTCTTTGATGTACACACCAGTGGTCAGATGGTAGGTTGGCAGGGACCCTGACCATTCTGGTGTTAAGTAGTTACTTCTTTATAGAATCTGGGTGAGGCTAGTATACACTTTCTTTGATCTCATGTGTCCAATAAGTTCTTGGGCCTGGTTTCCCAAGTAAAATTTTAATATGGGGGCTGAATACATGATTCAGAGTTTAAGAACACTTATTGCTCCTTTGGAGAACATAAATTTGACTCTCTACACTCACATGATAGCTCCCAATCACCTGTAATTCCAGTTCCAGTAGATTGGATAGCCTCTTCTCGCCACTGTAGGCAGCAGGCACACAAATGCTATGCAAACATACATTTAGGGAAAAACACCCATACACATAAAACATCTTAGTGTACCGTGTACCTAGAGAGTCTCAATCTACTCCAGTAAATTTAGAGAGCGGCATTCTTCTTACTCTCTGTAACAAATCACTTATCAACCTGTGTTTTAGGGATAATACCGAACAGAAGGTGCCATTCACATGTTCAACCTGGAGGTGCATCATCCTCTATCATCTATCCTCCGACAAAAACTCCTTGCAAAATAGAGAATGAAATTCCTTGGGGCACGGGGCAAAAGGCAATCTGACAAACCGCTCTTGAACACAACAGAAAGTAACTTAGAGTAGGGACCTTGAGTTTAGTCTCTTCCCCCGTGATCAAGTAGAATCGGAAAACAAAATGGTAGTACTTAAAATACATTTCTCTTACTTGTACCCAACATGTAGAGTTCTGGCCTACCAGAGACCCTGACTGTGTTCTGCAGACCTACATAAACTGGGGCCATGGCAAACAGGCCTCTCATTCCAAAACTCCAGGGGTAAATGCGGGAAGATCACCATTTCAAGGTTATCCTCTGCTTTAGCCAGTTCCTGGACTACACGCAATAGTGCCTCCAAACAATAATATAACAACTACCTCTATGAAGACAGGTTTCCTTGTGTGAAACCAACACATGCATCATAGACTTTTTAAAGATTTTTCTATCTATAATTAAGAAATAAATCTAGTGTCAAAAGCTAGAAAGGTCAGAAGAAGGTCCCAAAACAAAAGGAGGGCCATGCTGAACCCCTCCCCACAAAAGAAGCCACTGAATGAAACATCCAACTTAGATTATCATGTTTGACTAATCATCTCTCTCTCTCAATGATGGCATCCTGTCTGGCTTAAACCTACAAAGGCTCTATGCATGTTGGCACAGTCTCTGTAAGTTCATCTTTGCATCAGCCCTGAAGTGTTTGCATCCTTGGAGTCATTCTAGTCCTCTGGCCTTTTTCACTCTCTCCACCTCCTTCTGCATAGTCCCTAATCCCTGAGGTGAGAAGTTTGGTGAAGACATTCCATTTAAGACTGAGTATTCCAAGGCTTCTCACTCTATGCACATTGTCTAGCTCCCATCTACTGTAAGAGGAGCTTTTCTAACAATGCCTAAGGGAGGCATTGACTATGGATTAAGCAGAATGTTTCTAGAAGTCATTTAATGGCTTCATTTCTTTAACAGGGCAATAATATTTGGTATAATAATTTCTATCTCATGCAATAGTTCTTAAATCAAATCAGAGAGTAGTTGATTACTCTTAGAATGTTTGCATTACTATTTCACCAGCATCTCATGCAGGCAGGTCACTGTTGTGGATCGCAGGGTTTGAAACTGGATTGGTAATTACTTTTTCTTCTGGTAGTATACTGAGTAACTTCCTATTCCAGTAGGGGTGAAGGCTCTAGTTAGGGACCAGATTGATTTGTGTTCAGTGAGGTGTGTGACTATCGCCCTCAGCAATAGGATTTGGCATCAGTTTGAAGAAAGTACCCAATAACCTTTGCAATTGCCTAAGATGTTTGGGGGTTTCCATTGGGGCAACTATAGTCAACAATTCAACTAGATACAACCCATGCCTGGATCTGGAGGATTTGTTGGGTGCTGAACAATGTCTATTTGGCACATTGTCTCCCTCAGTATTTGGTGAGTCCCTTTAGATTTTGATCACATGTGTGTATGTTTTAGGAAATTTTACAGCAGGTTTCCATATGACCCCTAAAATGGATCTTAATGTAAATTGTTGCTCCCCGCACTCCCTCCCTTACCCATTCCTTCCATTACCCTCACAGTTTAATACTCATGATCCACTCTCTCCCTTCTCTCCATTATTATATATTATATTTCCCCTTCCTTAAGAGATCCTCTTCACGTTCATTGTCCCTTACTCTATAAGTATTGTCTGTGGCCATACTGATTACAGAAGGCCTATTGAAGGAATAAAAGCTAGCATCCATATATAAAAGAAATCATGCAATATTTGCCTTTTGGATATGGGCTCCTCACTCAGGATGATTTTTCTAACTCTATTTGCCTGCAAATCCCATAATTTCATCTTGTTTAACAGCTAGTTAATACCCCATTGTGCAAATGTACCACATTTTCATTGTCTCTTCATCAGTTGATGGGCATCTATCTAGGCTGTTTTCACCATCTTACTATTGTAAATAAAGCAACAATAAACATGGAGGAACAAGCCTCTTGGTAGTAGATGCAGAGTCCTTGGGTATATACCCAAGTCTGGTAGCTAGATTATGAGGTAGATGTATTCCTATCTACTACAGAGAGGAACTGCCATACAGCTTTCCAAAGTGGCTGTATGAGTTTGCATTTCCACCAGCAATGTAGAAATGTTGCCCTTTCCTTACATCTTCACTAACATGAGCTGTCACTTATTTTATTGACCTTGGCCATTGTAATTGGTATAAAATGAAATCTTACAGTTGTTTTTACTTGAACTTTCCTAATGGTTAAGGATAGAAAACATTCTTTATTAGTGTTTCTCAGTCATTTTTGTTACACCTTTTGAGAGCAGTTCTTTAACTCATTTTTTAATTAACCATTCCATTCATTTACATCTCAAATGGCAGCCCCATTCTTGGTTACCCCTTCACAGGCTACCCCCTTCCACATCTGCCCTCTTCCCCCTCCCCTTTGCCTCTTTTAGGGTGCTCACCCACCTACCCACACCTACCCCACCACTCCAACATCCCACTATGCTGGGGCCTCAAACCTCCACAGTGCCAAGGGCCTCCACTCCCATTGATGTCAGACCATTTTTTTCATTCAGTATTGAGTTGTTACGTGTCCATGAGTTTGGATTCTTTCTATTGGTTCTGTTGTTGCTATCTATCATTAATCCTAGTAGTCAAGTAGGAATCATGGATTACTTCAGTGTTCTTATACTGTTGAAACTTGTGGCCATTTTTGAAGTTTCATGATCTGCTAAGAAGATAGTATATCCCATTGGATGAAATCGTCTAGAAATAACTATTGGGTTCATTTGACTTATGGTGTTATTTAACTCCACCATTTCTCTGTTTAGTTTTTGTCTGGATGACCATTCTATTGATGAGAGCTGGGTATGAAAGTCACTAACTCTAGTCATGTTAAGATCAATGTGTGATTTTAGAAAATAGTAATGTTTGTTTTAGAAGCTTAAGAATGCTTATGTTTGGTGTATGAATGTTCAGAATTTTAGTATCCTTTTGTTGCAGATTTTCTTTTGTGAGTATGTAGTGTCCTTTCCTATCACTGCTGATTGGTTTTGGTTTGAAGTCTCTTTTGTCAGATATTAAAATTGCTTACACATGCTTGATTTTTTGGGCCATTGTCTTGGAATTATTTTTCCCATCCTTTTACTTTTAGGTGAAATCTATGCTTGATGGTGATATGGTTTTTTTGGATGCAACAGAAAAAAAAGATGATCCTTTTTTATTCAAATTCATAAGGCTGCATTTTTATTGAGTAATTAAGGCCATTAATATCCATGGTTATCATTGAGCAAAGTTTATTAATTCCTGTTATTTTGTCGTTGAAAGGGGGTGCTCCCCATCTTTTGAATTGCTGATCTAGAGTGATTTTTTTTTTTATTTGTATCTTCTTGAATGCAGTTAACCCATTTAGCCAGAATTTTTTCTCCTACTGCCTTCTGTAGATCTGGATTGGTATATAGATATATTAAATTTGGTTTTATTGTGGAATGTTTTTTTTTTCTCCATTCATTGTGATTGATGGTTTTGATGAGTATGACCACCTGGGCTGGCATCTATTATCTCGGGCTTTCAGACTCTCCTATGAGAACTTAGGTGTCATTTTTAATGGGCCTTTTATTATATGCTATTTCATCCTTTTCCCTTGCAGCCTTTAATACCTCTTGAAAATATTTTCTGTGACTTTTACGTGGTTTTATTTCCCCTCCCTCCATTGCTATTATTTATATATTTGGTCTTCTCATAATGTCTCAAGTTTCGTGGATGTTTTGGGCCTGGAGTTTTTTTAGATTAAATATTTTCTTTGATTTGTGGGTCCATTTCTTCTACTTTGTCTTCAATGTATACGAGTCTCTCTTTCATGTCTTATACTTTATTGATGAGGTTTTTGCTGGACATTTTAAATTTTTTATTTCCAGTTTTACCTTAGTTTGAGTTTCCTTTAGTGATTCCATTTCTACTTTCATGTCTTGAACAGTTTTCATTATTTTTTCTACATTGTGTGTTTGTGTTCTTATAGACTACATAAAGGGATTTATTCATATCATTATTAAGGCCCTTGAACATAATCATATTTAATATTTTGAAGTCGTTGTCTTATGCTTCAACTATATTACATTTCTCAAGACCTACTATAGTAGCATTACTGGGTTCCAGCAGTAGCATATTGTCTTCACTGTTAATGATTGTGTTTTTGCCCTGGTGTCTAGGCATCTGGAGTTACAGTGATTGTTGTGATTCTAGGTGTTGATATTTGGTATTATTTATACCAGTGGGTATTCCATTCTTTGTTTTTTGTTGCCCCACTAGATGTTAGGAAAGTGTCATGACTGATGATTCCCTTGTAGAGAGTGCTTTTACAGGTCCATCCATGAGTGGCACAGAAGAGTATAGATAGGTTGAGAGAACAGGCTGAGAGGAACTTACAGAAAGTACTGAGAGAGATTTAGCCACATCAAAAGGCTGGATTCACAGGGACTTGGGGATGTTGTGGTAGAAACACTTCCTATGTTGAAATAAGTCAGAGACTATATCTGGAAAGACAGGGATGAAAGGTTTAAGGGGAAGTCTGAAGCTGCATGAAGAAGGTGAGCTTCCAGTGAATGGAAGTGGAAAGATGCATCTACAAACAGTTTACTACAGGCTGAGGGTGAGAATGGAGAGATTCTAATGGAGAGCCAGGAGTGTAGTGTGACTCACATACCTGAAAGTGCCTAAATCCAAGCGTGGTGTGACTACTGTGGTTCCACATTTGAAGTGTCTCTGGCAGCTGACACAAAAGAATGGGGATGTGTTAGAAGGGAACACTGAGAGGACACATGGGAAGGAGACAAGCTGAACACCAAGGGCCAGCAGAGTCCCTGGAGAATGAAAGTAGTCTGGTTCTGGTTTTATTTCATTTCATTATTAAATTTCTGGGTGTGGCTGGTAAGGGTAATTCAGTGGTAATGTTAATGCTTAAATAGATAAATTTCTGGCTATTCAAATTTCCCACTGGTTGACTTTCAACCTTATGTCAGCTAAAATATCCTAACATCCTCCTTTAAATTCTTCTTTTATTTGAAAATATGTGGAATTTGTGAAATGTAATGATCCTAAGTAATAAAGTACTAGAATGGCTATTGTCTCATTTCTCAAAGAATATCATGAAAATGCAGTGCAAAACTGAAGTGAGGTGGTAATTCCCAATTACATCTATTTTCACTAACGATGATTAAGTGACTTACCCGAGTTTAGCTTTCAGCACTAGTCTGGTATCAAAGCAGAAAAAAAAAAAATATTTCTTGATATCCACATTGTTGGGATTTTACAGTGATGAAAGGAATTGCTGCAGGAGATAGTTAAAAAGAAAAAGTGAGGATTTTCAAAGGCACCTTCTTTCTTTTATTCGTGTTTTATTCTGTCTTTGTCAACCCTTAGCTTCTGAACTTTTTCCGCTCCACAGGCAATGCAGCTGGGAAGACCACGGGTGGCCTCTTCCCCACTCCACAGAGATGACTCACTCCTGGTGGCTGCCCCGGACGAAACAGCCCAAGGCTTCCAGAAATCAAAGGAGTTATTTTTACAAGAGGGCTTTTCTTTCCTTTGCTGTGCAGGGACATTGTGGGACTAGTTAGCTAGAAACTGGGATGACTGAAAGCACTGTGGCAAGAAGAGACGGTGACCCAAGACCCTTTTGCTTATGTGGTCTCTGTTTCAGTCTGCACCCCCACAGCTGAGCCTTCCTCTACATGGCAACAGAAACATCAACACCTACCTGTCTGACTGAGAATTTCCCGGAATCTCTTTAAGGGTGACAAAGTTAGGAAATACAAAGGGTTTATTAGTTGATTGAATGTTGATATTTTTTCTTGAAGAAAAAAAACCAACATTTCTTGCCATGTTAGTGATGTGAAAATGAGGGGACAACAGCCTAATAAATTAAGACTTGATCAGCTGAGCAACACCCTGTCTGGGCCCTTTTCCTAAACAACACAACCTGGGTCTGGGTTGTATAGAACTAGCTTGCTTTGGAAGGACACAACTGCTACCACATGTTCTATTTTATGTGCAAAAAATGATTAATTTAAAGGAGAAACTCTGGCGGCTCTGTGGTTAAGAGCACATACTGGTCTTACAAAGTACTGAAAGGCCCACAGTCACTTGCTCTATAGGATGTGATGCCCTCTTCTGGTCTCTGAAATCACCCATCTCTCCTCCGACAAAGAGAGCTACTCATAGGCATACTCCTATACATAAGTACAAATACAAATAAATCTCCTTTTTCTAAAGAAAGTCTTAAATCTTCATAAATATGCATACTTATGGTTTCTACATGTAGGTTTCTCAGTGTTTCATTATGGACAAAGTATAAAATCATGACAATTAAATCATCATTCCCACGTCTGTTTTCATCTATCAGCACTCCTAGGAAGATGAACCTGTTGTTAGCTAGATGTAATCTGTAGATTTGATTTTACCTTTGAAACTGTGTGGTCTTTAACTAGTATTCATTGACAGTAGCAGAAGGAAAGGACTAGAAGTGAGGCTTTCCATATGTGTGTTTGTCCTTCCGTGCTTTGGGCAGAAGGATTAAAAAGAGAGAACCTTTATTTAAGGTCACATATGCTAAGTTACTTTTCATTGTATCATTGAGTTAGTCAAGAGAGGATTTTTTATAGGTATATTTACTTGCTTTTGTTGAGTAAGAAATCCTGTGAAAGGATTTTATTTCTAGAGCTCTGTGTAGTTATACTGTCTGTTACTTGCCCTTTTCCCACCTCACAGCACTTGTGTGCAGGATCTTATGGACTTGTTTTGCAAATGGGCTTTCATATATGTTGACAGCAATTTCTATTAGAGAGAGTATCTGGTCACTTAGTGTGAGCAGTAAAATCAGATTATATTCAGGAGCTCTTGCAATAGAAACAAGAGATTTCCTTAATTCAAGCATGGTCTCACACATACTTGTGATCCTAGTTTTGGGCAAAGCTAAAGCAGGAAGATCAAGAGCTCAAGGTCAGGGGCTGGGGAAATCAATCTGTGGGGAAGGTATGTGCAATACAAGCATGAACATGTGAGCCCAAATACCCCAAATTCATAATTTTAAAAATCTATGTGTGTCATAGTCACATATGTAACTCCTGTGTTGAGGGATGTAGAGACAGAAAAATTGATGAAGATGGCTGGCAGATAGCATAGCTCTAAGGTCAGGTAAGAGATCCTATCTTAAGGGAATCGAGCAGACAGTTACGGAGCAGAACACCTGATCACTTCCTAAGAGCTCTTTGCTTATAGATATGTATGTAAACACACATATAACTACAAATAAAAATAATTTTAATTAATCTTTAACAAAAATAGAGTTCAAGTCCAGCCTAGACTACAGAGTAAGAACCTATCTCAAGAAAGAAAAAGGAGAGAAAAGACCCAATGGAGAAGGAGAACAGACTTAATTTTGAACGTCAGTGTGACAGGATTTGGTATCACCCAGGAAATAACTCTAATGTTCTAGGAGGACATTTCCAGAGGAGATTGATAAAGGGAGAAAGATTTATCCAAGAAGTATCTCGAACTAAACAAAAAATGTAAAATAAAATAAAAAAGATTTACATGAAAGCTTTCCAGGGATGGGGAGACCTGTGGAATGTTGGCCCTTTGTGGGCTAGTGACCTCTGATACAAAAATAAAAGACTATACCACCATCTTTCCAGGGAACCTATAGGTTGGGATAAAGCAGCTTTGTGGACTGAGAAGCTCCTTGGTACAGATAGCTTCTGTTGGACTGTCCAACCCTTATCATGTAAGCCAATCTAATTAAACCCTTTAAAATATATACAAAATTCTCTATAGAGGCTTAACTAACAGGTTTTGTAAAACAAGGTATGGTGTGGCAAGTGGAGGTAATTTAGTGCACCCATGCTGAGTCACCCCCTTGAATTACCAGCCATATAAAGTATAAAATGAAGTTTAATTTGGGGCATGAATACGGGGGTTGAGGAGGGAGTAGAGGCAGAGAAAGAGAGGGACAGAGAAGGATAAAGAGGTGGGAGAGAAAGAAGAGGCAGGCTGGGAACATGTGGAGAGACAGAGAGGGGTAGGAGGGAGAAAACAGAGTGGGAGAAAGAGGCCAGAGAGAGAGAAAGCCAGAGAAAGAAAGGTCAGAGAGAGAGAGAGTGTGTGTGTAAGCAAACAGCCCTTTTCTAGCAAGCTAGGCTCACACCTGGCTGTTAACAGGTAACTGTTGGGGGAAGCCCAGGAGAAATGCGAACAAAAACTAATACATATTTTGGTAGCAAGAGTCATTCTAGAATTTCAGGACAAGTGAAGATATGATCAGCTGAATTAATTGCTTTAATGAGCTTGGTAATGTGTAGAGCTGGGTAACTTAACCAAATCTGCCCTTGCTGAGGACTCTTGTGTTATCATGGAGAGTACTCATTGCATAGAATGTTTGTGAACATTTCCATAAAACTGAAAAATATAACAATTCTGGCTGGCTGCTTCTAACGTTCCTGGGTAAAATAGTGAAAAAAAAAAAAAAAAAAAAAAAAAGGATGTCTCAGAGATGCAGGTTTCCAGATCCACATGTATGTAATCACACTAAAGTCTTAAGTGTGCCCTGGGAGATAGTATTTTCTCCTACAGCCATAAGACTAAAGTTGCCTAAAACCAAGTACAGGCTGCCATCGTGTATATAACATAAGCTTATGTTCCAGGTATGAAGTGTGTCTGCCGTTAAAGGGAGAGCACTGACTGGAGAAGAGTGGAACTCTGGAATTCGATATATAGATATGTGAAAAGAGCCTGACAAGACCGATGATTGTGAACTCTTAAGGTTCCATTGGACTTGTTCTCTCTGAGGAAGCACCCTTCCCTATTGGTAGTTGTCTAGATACAAATATGTGGCAGACTTGGAGGCTATTCAAGAGGGACCCTTTCCCTCATGATGCATATTGGAGTCCGATTCAAATTTCTCTGGAAACAAATTTAGAAAAGAAACAATAATAATTTCCTCTTTTTAAGATTTAAAATACCATATGAAGAAGAGGAGAGTGGTGGTATCAGAACTTCATTGAAGCCCAGCAAGGGAAAGTTTTCTTCTGGTCAAAAGAAAGGAATTTGAATTCTACCTGTGACCTTAGGTGGAGACATAACATTACAAACTACCTAAAAACATCATGTGCCCCTTCTCTTAAGATAATCCCACTGGGCCTATCAATCACCTTACCAGGAAACCACTGTTTTGGAAACACTGACAAAACAGAGGGAAATTGGAGGAATAATTATACGCTTAATGGGATAATTTACTTAGATTACCCAAGAGCCCCTCTCTCTATGCTGCCGTTTATAGATCTTCACTACAAAGTGTATAGTCACTTATGAGTTCTGGTTTTTAAAGGCATATTTTGTTCCTTCCCCATTTCTATCTCTTCTTTTGATATTGGCCAAAATCCTAAGCAAGCTTGCTCTATACTGTTAGGCCTTCTTACCCTCTGAAGACTTCCTGCTCCATCAAGTATTTAGAAACCTCTGTCTGGTTTCTAGTGCCCTAACTCAAAAAACATTTTTCCTCTCTTCCTCTTTTCCACCTTTCTCCTCTTAGCAGCTGATGAGATTTCCAGCTTGCCTACCCTATTGTGTTTTTTTTTTAATCAAACTCTAATAAGTTGGTCATTGAATGACAAGAAGAAAGAAAATAGAAAAGAAAGAATTTAGCATAGCTGCTCCTAGGTATGGTGAAGAAGAAAGTTTATTATAGATATGTGGGAGAGCATAGCCATAGGCCAATACATCTGGGAGAATCCAGTACCCTGAACCATGTGGGAACAGGGAGAGGGAAAGGAAGAGAGGGACACATGTACAGCAGCCAAGAGGTCAAAGGTACAAAAGGAACAAAAGAGAAGAGAGATGGGTAACCAAAATGTCTGGATTATATAGGAAAGGGCGTGTAGGGGAAGAGTAGCCCAGCCTCTGGCTTGGAAAGTTAGGGTTGAGAGTGAGGTAAAAGGCAGGGACCAAGGGGTGCTAGGAGAACCTGGAGGCCAGCTCCACTTTAATCATTAAGTCTTTATAATTATTTTCAAATTCTTCTATTATTGAGGCTAAAAACACACAACAGAACCATCCAGTAATATTAGTTTTTGTGGCAGGTGCAACACCAATGCTGTTTCCTGGTATAATGTTCTTTCACCTCTCACCTGAAGAAACTAATTCTATATCATCTGTGGTAAAAGGCATGGCATTTCCTAAAAGTGGTACCACAGAAGACAATGCTGATGCCTATGAGGACCCAAGTAGTTTTGTCTCTAGACCTATAATGAGACTCAAAGTCTCACTAAGCCCCCAATACAAAAACTATACAGTATGGTCGGTCAGGCACACCACAAGAAGACCTACAGAGCAAACTAACCTGAGATCATGGGAACTCACAGAGACTGAACCACCAGCCAAAGAATGTACAGGAGCTGGCCCTAGGCTGCATACACATTTGTAGCAGATGTGCAGTTTGGTCTTCATGTGGGTCCCCTAACAATTGGACTAGGGCTGTCTCTGACTCTGCTGCCTGACATTAGATCCCCTTCTCCTAGCTGGATGGCCTTGTCAGGCCTCAATGGGAGAGGATGTACTTAGTCCTGGTTCTACTTGATTTCTCTGGGCCAGTGTGTACTCGAGGAAAGCTTCCCCTCCTCCTCAGAGAAAGAGAAGGTAACAGTCTGCTACAGATATGTAAAGTGAATAAATAAATTAAGTAATGATAAAACTACAGTGTAACCTATGAGGGATTTTCTACTTTATACAAACAGCATATTGAGATCACTCTGTACCCTGTCCTTAGTTACTTCACATTATGTAAAACAATGTTCTTTCAGGCTGTCCTTTATCCTGGGAGATTCCATCTTATAAGCATCCTTTGTCACTAGTTTGAGTACAAATGGAGGATGACTCTGAATGTTGGAGGACACATAAACAACATTGTCCAGCACCACCCCTGAGATACAAACTGATCAGTAACATTCATAAAAGTGAAAAATTCTCGCCTATAAATTTATCAAAGGAAATAGGACCCCATGAATACATGAACATGTTAAAGTCAGATCAGGAAAAACTAAGATCAAGAACTCATTGGGCACTGCAGAAAGAATGAAAAAGCCATCAACTGGACTCCCTGAGGAGGAGGGTACCTAACAATATGGTGGGAATAGAATCTACCAATCTATCATTAAACTAGAAAGTGTGTACATCAAAAGAAGTCACTAGATATGCGCTCACTGATAAGTGGATATTAGCCCAGAAACTTAGAGTACCCAAGATACATTTTGCAAAACAAAAGAAAGCCAAGAAGGAAGACCATAGTGTGGATACTTCATTCCTCCTTAGAATAAGGAACAAAATACCCATGAAAGGATATAGGTACAGAGACAAAATTTAGAGCTAAGATGAAAGGATGGACTATTCAGAGACTATCCCATCCCGGGGATCCATCCCATCATCAGCCACCAAACCCAGATACTATTGCACATGCCAGCAAGATTCTACTGAAGGGACCCTGATACACTGGCCTCTTGTGAGGCTATGCCAGTGCCTGGCAAACACAGAAGTGGATGCTCACAGTCAGCTATTGGATGGAACACAGTGCCCCCTATGGAGGAACTAGAGAAAGTACCCAAGGAGCTGAAGGTGGCTGCAACCCTGTAGGTTGAACAACAATATGAACTAACCAGTACCCCCTGAGCTCCTGTCTCTAGCTGCATATGTAGCAGAAGATGGCCTAATCAGCCATCATTGGGAAGAGACGCCCCTTGGTCTTGCAAACTTTATATGACTCAGCACAGGGGAATGCCAGGGCCAAGAAGTAGGAGTGGGTGAGTAGGGGAGCAGGGATGGGGGGAGGGTATAGGGAACTTTTGGGATAGCATTTGAAATGTAAATAAAGAAAATATCTAATAGGAAAAAAGTGTGTGCATAAATGATTCAATGGGCAGAGAATTTCCACTGGCCTCAGGAGATTCAGCTTGACTCATATCCCACTATTGATGTAGCCTACTCAAATTGTGGTCTACCCATCTACATCTAGACCTGGACATGTGCTTTAATACAATAGCCTCCATGGGCATGTGCCTAATTCCTGTAGCTGAACTCAGTTCTTGATGCTCATCCTCGGCTTGTAACCCGAGTTGTCCCACCAGTTTCCAGTACTCCTCTTCAGGATTAATACATCTGACTCCTAGGCAGACTCATCTCAATCTCCATCAGCTTCTTAGGCTGAGTGGTGGTATGAATGAGAATGCCTCCTGTAGGCTCATATAGTTGAGTACTTAGTTTCTAGTTAGCAAAACTGTTTGTAAAGGAATAAGAAATGTTTAAGGAGTGTCACTGGGGATGGACTTTAAGGTTTCAAAAGACTCATGCCATTTCTAGTGCTTTGTACCTCATAGTTGTAGATCAAGATATAAGCTCTCAGCTATTCTTTTGCTCTACCATCGGGGACTCTAGCCCACTAAAATCATAAGCCCAATAAGATGCTTTTTTTTTTTTAATAAGATTCCTTGACAATAATGTTTACCACACAAATGGAGAAGTAGCTAGGACAAAAGTTGGCACCAGGGAGTGGATTATTGCTGTGACAGACTTGATCATGGTAAGTTTGTTTGTTTTGCTGTTTTGTTATTTTATTTTATTTTATTTTATTTTATTTTATTTTATTTTATTTTTTGTGGAAAGTAGAAGACTTTGGAACTTTAGCCTATTATAGCATCTGAATACTCTAGTCAGAGCTTAATGGGATTACCTAATAGGATATTGGCACCATTCTCTGTCATTTCTCTCTCAGACTTGAAGTTGGGGATTCAGATGTGAGCCCCCAGTTGTTCCTTTACATCACTGTTATGGACTCTTCTGTTCTGAAACCATAAGCCTACTTAAGCACTTTTTTTGGCATTTTTATTAGATATTTCTTCATTTACATTTCAAATGCTATCCTCAGAGCAACCTATTCCCTCCCGCCCCCCGCCCTGCTCCCCAATCCACCAACTCCTGTTTCCTGGCCCTAGCATTCCCCTGTACTGGAGTATATGATCTTTGCAATACCAAGGGCCTCTTCTCCCATTGATGGCCAACTGAGCCATCCTCTGCTACATACACAACTAGAAAGACGGCTCTGGGAGTACTGGAGAGTTCATATTGTTGTTTCTCCTATAGGGTTGCAGACCCTTTAACTCCTTGGGTACTTTCTCTAGCTCCTTCATTAGAGACCTTGTGTTCCATCCAATAGATGACTGTGAGCATCCACTTCAGTATTTGCCAGGCATTGGAATAGCCTCACAAGGGAGAGCTATGTCAGGGTCCTGTCAGAAAAATCTTTCTGGCATATTCAATAATGTTTGGGATTGGTGGTTGAATATGGGATGGATCACCAAGTGGAGCAGTCTCTGAATGGTCTTTCCTTCTGTCTCAGCTCCGAACTTTGTCTCTGTAACTCCTTCCATGGGTATTTTGTAACCCATTCTAAGAAGGAATGAAGAATCCACACTTTGGTCTTCGTTCTTGAATTTCATGTGTTTTTCAAATAGTATCTTGGATATTCTAAGTTTCTGGGCTAATATCCACTGGTCAGTGAGTGCATATCATGTCTGTTCTTTTGTGAATGGGTTACCTCACTTAGGATGATATCCTCCAGATCCATCCATTTGCCTAAGAATTTCATGAGTTCATTGTTTTTAATTGCTGAGTATTACTCCATTGTGTAAATGTACCACATTTTCTGTATCTATTTCTCTCTTGATGGACATGTGGGTTCTTTCCAGCTTCTGGCTATTATAAATAAGGCTGCTATGAACATAGTGGAGCATGTGTCCTTATTACCAGTTGGAACATCTTCTGGGTATATACCTAGGAGAAGAATTTCTGGATCATTGGTAGTACTACGTCTGAGGAACCTCCAGACTGATTTCCAGAGTGGTTGTATCAGCTTGCAACCCCACTAGCAATGGAGGAGTGTTCCTCTTTCTCCACATCCTCGCCAGCATCTGCTGTCAAATGAATTTTTGATCTTAGCCATTCTGACTGGTGTGAGGTGGAATCTCAGGGTTGTTTTGACTTGCATTTCCCTGATGATTAAGGATGTTGAACATTTTTTCAGGTGCTTCTCAGTCATTCAGTATTCCTCAGTTGAGAATTCTTTCTTTAGCTCTGTACCCC
>NC_034595.1:25409415-25414098 GCF_900095145.1 Mus pahari | reverse complement strand
GTTTGCTGTAGATTGCTTTTATTATGTTTAGGTATGGGCCTTGAATTCCTGATCATTCCATGACTTTTATCATGAAGAGGTGTTGGATTTTGTCAAATGCTTTCTCAGCATCTAACGAGTTGATCATGTGGTTTTTGTCTTTGAGTTTGTCTCACAAGTCTGTTTCTTCTGGATTTTCCAATAGTGGAAGAATAGGTTTTGCATGGAAGATTGATTTCAGCACTGTACTTTTCATATATATATATATATATATATATATATATATATATATATATATATGACTACAAGAAAATTTGAAACTGGGGAGGACCTGGAATGAAGTATCTAAAGTTCAGAAAGATAATGCCTGCAAATCCAGAGTACTATATTTAGAAGAGGAAAAGAGTGAGGAAGAGGAAGAAGAAGAAAGGAAGACAATAGAAAACAAAATAAACACATTGTCACAAATAGAGAAAAAGAAAAGCCTATCACGTCTTCAGGCCTGGGCTGGTTTCCTGAGCAGACCTTGGGCCCAAACTCTGCAGCCAGTCCCACAAAACCCAGAGGAAGTTTCCTTCCCAGATGCTCTGACACTCACAGGACCATAAAATCAGAGGATTCCAGGAGCTAGGTCACAACAGAATCTCAGGGTCCCAGAGGCATCTTGACTTCCAGGAGCTCTGTCACACCCAGGATCTCAGGATCCCAGGATCCCAGAATCACAGGATCACAGAAACAGCTGGACTCTGAGGACACAACCAGAATCAAAGGAAGGACAGGCTCCAGTACAATATAGCAAGGGCAGATAGCTATAGGGATAACCAGATGATGGGAGACAAGCTTAAGAACATAAGCAACAGCCGGGCAGGTTGGGCATGCCTTTAATCCCAGCACTTGTGAGGCAGAGGCAGGCAGATTTATGAGTTCGAGGCCAGCCTGGTCTACACAGAGAAACCCTGTCTCAAAAAACAAAACAAAAACAAGCAAACAAAACAACAACAACAACAAAAAAGAACATAAGCAACAGAAAGCAAGGTTACTTGGCATCTTCAGAACCCAATTCTCCCACCATAGCAAGTCCTAGATTTAACATCACACTGGAAAAGCAAGATTTGGATCTAAAAATCACCTCTCATGATGAAGATAGAGGACATTAAGAAAGACATATGTAACTCCCTTAAAGAACTACAGGAGAACACAGGTAAACAGGTAGAAGCNCTTAAAGAGAAAACACAAAAATCCCTTAAAGAATTACAGGAAAACACAACCAAACAGGTGAAAGAATTGAACAAAACCATCCAGGATCTAAAAAGGGAAGTAAAAACAATAAAGAAATCACAAAGGGAGACAACTCTGGAAATAGAAATCCTAGGAAAGAAATCAGGAGCCATAGATACAAGCATCACCAACAGAATAGAAGAGATGGAAGAGAGAATCTCAGGTGCAGAAGATTCCATAGAAAACATTGGCACAACAGTCAAAGAAAATGCAAAATGCAAAAAGATCCTAACTCAAAACATCCAGGAAATCCAGGACATAATGAAAAAAACAAACTTAAGGATAATAGATATAGAAGAGAGTGACGATTCCCAACTTAAAGGGCCAGTAAATATCTTCAAAAAAATTATAGAAGAAAACTTCCAGAACCTAAAGAAAGAGATGCCCATGAACATACAAGAAGAATACAGAACTCCAGACTAGACCAGAAAAGAAATTCACCCTGTCACATAACAATTAAAACACCAAATGCACTAAACAAAGAAAGAATATTAAAGGCAGTAAGGGAAAAAGGTCAACTACCATATAAAGGCAGACCAAACTGAATTAACTAAAAACTAACTGGTGTTACTATTATGACATCAGACAAAGTAGATTTCAAACCCAAATTACCCAGAACCATTAAAGTTGTGGACTAAAGTCCTAAGTAAAGGAAAAATCACATCAAGAGGATATTCCGACTCTAAACTTGTATGCACTAACTAAAAACGGGCACCCAATTTCATACTACTGATGGCAACAGATGTAAAATCAGACTGATCCCAGTATAAATATAGTCACCAGGATTTGCAGGTATTATCTTTCTGATCTTTAAATACTTCATTCCAAGTCCTCCTCAGTTTCTAATTTTCTATTTAGAAATTTGCTGTTATTCTAACAGTTGCTTTTATAAGGAACTTGGCATTTCTTTACTGTAGGTCTCATTCTGTATATGTTCTTTTTCCTGTATGTACATTTAGTGTTTGATTTAGTTACTATTCTATCCCACTCATTGGCAGATAGGTCATCTCAACATCTTATAGCAATGACAACAAATACAAATAGAGAAATACTGCAGTTAAACGATACCACACCATAAATGGGCCTAACATATATCTATAAAAATACTTCATCCAAAAATTCCAAAATACACATTCTCCACAGCTACTCATTTAACTTTCTTCAAATAGATTATATGATTTAAATAGATCATCAACAATCTAGTGTTGACAAGTATAGAATAATTGAAATGATTCTTTTCAAACTCTGACAAAATGGAATGAAATTAGAAATCAACAGCAAAAAACAAATAACTACACAACACAGACAAACTCACTGAGTAAACAAAACTCTATTAAATGATGAACAAATTTTTGATGAAGCAAAGGGATTATTTTAAAAAATAACTTACAATAAAATGAAAATGAAGGGAAAACATACCACTACTTAGGGTATACAATGAAAGCAGTCTTAAGAGGAAAGTATATAGCCTATGGTACTGCCCGAGGACCCAGCAATAGCACTCTTGGGCATATACCCAGAAGATGCTTCAACAGGTAATAAGGACACATGCTCTACTATGTTCATAGCAGCTTTATTTATAATAGCCAGAAGCTGGAAAGAACCCAGATGTTCCTCAACAGAGGAATGGATACAGAAAATGTGGTACATTTACACAATGGAGTACTACTCAGCTATTAAAAACAATGAACTTATGAAATTCTTAGGCAAATGGATGGATCTGGAGGATATCAACCTGAATGAGGTAACTCAATCACAAAAGAACACACATGATATGCACTCACTGATAAGTGGGTATTATCCCAGAAGCTCAGAATACCCAAGACACAATTCACAAACCACATGAAACTCAAGAAGAAGGAAGAACAAAGTGTGGATACTTTGATCCTTTCTAGAAGTGGGAACAAAATACCCATGGAAGGAGTTACAGAGACAAAGTGTGAAGTGGAGACTGAAGGAAAGACCATCCAGATGCCCCACCTGGGGATCCATCCCATAGACAATCACCAAACCCAGACACTATTGTGGATGCTAACAAGTGCTTACTGGCAGGAGCCTGATATAGCTGTCCCCTGAGAGGCTATGCCAGTTCTTGACAAATACAGAAGTGGATGCTCACAGCCATCCATTGGATGGAGCACAGGGCTCCCAATGAAGGAGATAGAGAAAAGACCCAAGAGCTGAAGGGGTTTGCAGCCCTATAAGAGGAACAAGAATATGAACTAACCATTACCATCAGAGCTCCCAGGGAATAAACCACCAACAAAAGAGTACACATGGCAGGACTCATGGCTCTAGCTACACATGCAGCAGAGGATGGTCTAGTCAGTCATAAATGGAAGGAGAGGCCCTTCGTCCTATGAAGGCTCTATGCCCCAGTGTGTGGGAATGCCAGGGCCAGCAAGTGGGAGTGGGTGGCTTAGTGAGGAGAGGGAGTGGGGAGGAGATTTTCAGAGGAAGACCAGAAATGTAAATAAAGAAAATATCTAATTAAAAAAGAAAGATAATAATAATAGAAACGTCTCATAAACAAAGAATATAAAGATGTACCTTATTTAATGCCTTGGGAAAAAAACAAGAAAAAATAAAATTAAAAAATCAGTATATGGAAAGAACTAGATAAAAACCAGAAGAATCTGCTATGAAAATATCAAAACAAAGAAATACAAGGCGTTTAGTGAGATAGTTTCGTGGGTAAAGTAGCTTGCCAGGAAGCCTGATCACCTAAGTTCAATTCCCATGAAGCCCAGGGGGACAGGAGAGAACTAACTGCTGCAAGATTGCATTGGGATTCATATGCCCCACGGAAGATGTTCACATATGAATATACACATACATACAAGTATACACACATACATGTATACACAGTGTTCACTTTTTTTTTTTTTTTTGCTTTGATAAAATACCATGACTTAGACCACTTACAGAGGAGTCTGTTTGGATTTACACACCTGGCATTACCAAGAAGCAGAGAGATCATATCTCAAGTTGCTAGCCTTTTTTTCAACTTGGCATAAACCTATGTAGACCCACTGTCGTAGTTTGCTTTCTGTTGTTGTGATAAAACAACATGTTCAAAAGCAACATATGGAGGAAAGGGTTTACTTAGTTCCAGTATACTGATCACAGTCCATTATTGAAGGAAACAAAGGCAGTAACTCGAGGAGGGCAAGAACATGGAAACAGGAGACTATGGAGGAACACTGGCTTGCTCACTGTGGCTTATTCATCCTGCTTTCTTGTATCTCCTAGGATGCCATGCTCATGGGTGGTATCAACAGGGAGAAAACTAAATCCTTAAGTTTCTGACACTTTAGTACCAAAGTGCTTGGATTGCTTCTTTGCTAGTCTAGATTTTCTGTTTTCTGCCTGTGACCTCTCCTCTCTCTCTCTCTCTCTCTCTCTCTCTCTCTCTCTCTCTCTCTC
>NC_034595.1:25407124-25408771 GCF_900095145.1 Mus pahari | reverse complement strand
GGGTAGGGGAACAGAGGTGGGGGGAGGGGTATGGGAAACTTTCGGGATAGCATTTGAAATGTAAATAAAGAAAATAATAATAATAAAAAAAATAAATTTAAAAAAAAAAAAGAAAGAAAAGAAACTGAAAACAACTCAACTTGGACATCCACAACAATAATTTGGCTAAGTAAATTTGGGGAGACATAATATGTCATTCTTTTAAAAGTCTTATAAATAAATGTTCTGGACATAGCTTTCAAACCATGGAGCCAATAGCAGAAATGAGTTAGGAAGAGTGTTGAAAAGTGGAGACCCATGAGAATTAGCTATTTTCTTCTTAATTCTACATTTCAAACTGCAATGTGAGTGAGATTATCTATGGCCACTAATAATATCTCACAGAGAACAATCAACAGTTGTGGGAACTGAAGGAGAGACAGGACTATTCCTGAAGCCCCTATTCCTCATCTCTATAAAAGTGAATGGACCTATTAGCACCAATGCAAAGCTTTTACTTTAAACAACACATGATGATTCATGCCTGAAATCCTACCACCTAGGAAGCCAGCTTAGGTCACACAGTAAAACCTATCTCACAATTAAATAAACAGGAAAGTTTTCACTTAAAATTTTTCATTTTCATAGTCATATCTGCAACTGAATAGCCTTATTTCCACCATTGCAAGACTGGGGCAGAGCGTCTCTTGAGTTTAAGTTTGGATAGGGGTACATGCTTTGATACTGTCCTAAACACATTAAGAAATTAAAAGGCTAGCAGTGTGGTTCATTGGGGAAAAAGCCTGTCACACAAGCCTGGCCACCTAAGCTTGATTTCCTCATAGTATAAAGGAGGATAGACAAAAGCAGCTCCACACAATTGTCCTTTGACCTGTACTTGCATGCCATGGCACACGCCTGTGTGGACACACTCAATACAATTACCCACAATCAGATCCCTGATTTGGGAAAATTACTGAAATATAATTGGGTAAAATATACAAAAAAATTGAATAAATTTGGCCTCTGGATTATTAAATCAGGACACAGAAGGAAAGATACAGACAATGAAACATGAATAATGAAAGAATGTACAAAGTAATTGCATAATTTTTTACATGAAAGGGAATACTTGTGCATGAAGCACTATATTGGACTGGAAAGAACACAGTCCTACTTCTATTTAGTTTTTGAATTGAGTCTGTATTATAACAGTCTCTTCAAATGGCCATAACCATTATGATTACAGGAAACTAAAGCATATTTAGGCTATAGTTCACACAGGTGCTGACTTACAAATGCAAACACTGAAAAAGAAGATAAAGCCCCCAGGAGGCTAGACCTGTGTGTCTTGGTTATTGCTATCATATTTCATTAATGGTCAGAGTAATGCTGATGTCAATACTCTTGCAGTCACAAGAATGAGAAAATGAATCACTAGGCAATATAAGATACAAAGACAGTCTAAAAAGTTTCCCCAACATGGCAAAGATGTCAGACACTGTCATGAATTTTAAAACAAGACTTCCTTTGCACTTAAGCATTGAAGAGGTGACAAAGTTTAAGTGCTCCTTTAAAAAAAAAATGTTACTTTCTTAGATATGAAAGAAAGAAGGGGCATATTCTTATCGTGTTAACTTTTTTATTTATTGTTATTATTATTATGAT
>NC_034595.1:25392295-25407113 GCF_900095145.1 Mus pahari | reverse complement strand
ACAACAGATCCTGAGGAAATCTAAAGCATCATCAGATCCTACTACAAAAGGCTATACTCAACAAAACTGGAAAACCTGGATGAAATGGACAAATTTCTAGACAGATACCAGGTACCAAAGTTAAATCTTGTTAACTTTTTAGTAATTCAAGAAAAATAATTAGCTGAGTTTGTTTGTTAATGGCCAACTACTCCTAGGCATGCGGTCTAACCTGAAATCGGCAAATATACTCAATGACACTCCATTGGAGAAAACTAATTCTTCCTTTCACAGCAGGTGGCAGTTGCAGATAATTTCTTGGTAAGGGGTGGAAGTCTTGTTTACTTCCCCTTCCCCAGGCTTGGATCCCATTTGACTTGAACATGTGCAGGCCATATGTATGCAACAGCAGTCTCTATGATTTCCTCTGCTTCTATCCTGTTGAATGTTGAAGATGCTGTGACTTTGAAGTCGCCCATCCCCTCTGGGACTTACAATCTTTCTGCCTCCTCTTTCACATAGACTGTCAATCCCTGAGGGTAGGGGCTTGATGAAGACATCTCATTTAGGACTAAGTTTCCCAAGGTCTCTCACAATCTGCACATTTTCTACTTAAGAGTCTTTGGGTTAGTAGCAAGTGGAAGCTTCTCTGATGGTGTGACACATTGATCTATGAGCATAGTAGAATGTTTCTAGGAGTCATTTTATTACTCTATGTCATTAGCAGGACATGAGTATGAAATAGAAACTTAAGGGTTCTTTGGAAAGTCTGTTGGATTGTGTTTTGCTGGGGCAAACACAGGAAGGAATTTGTCATTAAAGTGGACACTGGTATAAGAGACTAAGGTAGACTACTGAAGAAACATTTTGATGAAGCAGACAAAGGAGAGAGGATATTCTGCTAAAGCAAGCACATAAAAGACACATGATGAAGGATTCATTGCTAACAACACACATGTTTTGGGCTGCCTTGCATTGTGTAGTTGAACTGCATTTGTCGGGACTCCAAAGAGAGAAACACACCAAAAACATTCTGGTGGTGTGCTGCAGTTTCTTGCCACTCCCTCGGACTTGGGCTGATTGGATATGTGCTAAGGCAAGACCCATGATGAGGCAAGGCACATGAAGGACATGTGATATTTGGAGGGTATAAATAGGACTTAACAGAGTGATGAAGAGAGAGCTTAGCTTGCTCATACAGCTAGCTGTGCCACACTGTTGGTCTCCTGTCTTTGTTGATCTTTACTTACCTGAAACAGGCACAACTTAGAACTTCTCTTGGTGTTCCTGCTGGCCCCTCCTGCTGACTTGTACCAAGGCTAACGTCTGGCTGTCTCTGCTTGGTCATGTCAGTGCTGCTGATTCCTGTTTGCTATCTGCCTCTACTGAACTGGACTGCTGACACATCTGTGAACTGTTTGGGAGTGGATCGAGCTGCCACTGCTGACCTATGAACTGCACTGATGATTTGCAGACAACACAGATGGGAGAAACTTGCTCCAAAGAAACTTTCTAAACTTTCTAAACTTTCTAAACTTCCCCAATATCATTTCTTTTCAACTACCTCTGGTGGGTAGTGTGATAAAGAAATGTTAAAGTGTTTACTAACCATCATTAAAAATAAGGTTAGAAAAAACTGAAGTTACAAGAGTATTTGAGTTTCTCCTAGAACCATGATCTATCTAGTCTTAGGACTATGGCCAATGGAACAGTGTCAGTTATGGTTTCTATTTCAAGGAGTGGAACTTAAATCCTAACAGAGAATGGTTACTTCCACAGGGCTTATATCACTGTTTCACCAGCATAAATTTCAGACAGAGTTGTAATTGGGTTAATAACTTTCTCTTCTGGTGGTGTGCAGAGTAACTTCCAATACTCTGCATTTATTGTTTTTGTTTTAGAGGTTCAGATTGTTTTAGATACTAACCCTTTATTAGATGTATAGTAAGTATCTTTTACCTTTCTGTAGACTGTGGATTTGCAAGAAAGTTGGTGATTTTGCTCTATAGAAGATCTTCAGCCTTGTGAGACTCCACTTACTAATTGTTGGTCTTAGTCCCTGTGCTTTTGGTATCCTATTCAGAGATTCCATTACTGTGCCAATAACTTCAAGCTTATTCCCTACTTTCGCTCATCAGATTCAGAGTGTCTGTTCTTATGTTGAGGTCTGTGATCCATTATGAGTTGAATTTCATGCACAGTGAAACATATGGATACATTTGAATTCTCCTATATGCAGTCATGTAGTTTAAATAGTGCGATTTGTTGAAGAAGCTGTCTTTTTTTCCAGCATGTAATTTTAGCTTCTTTGTTAAAGATCAAGTGTCCATAATACTTGTGTCTAGGCCTTCAGTTCAATTATACTGTTCAATGTGTCTGTTTTTATGCATCCTGATTATTTTTTTTACTATAGCTCCGTAATAAAACTTGAAAACTGTGGCTTCTCATTCTGCCTTGCCACTCGGGTATATGAACACCGCTTGGGCAGACTAAAAACATAAGCACTAGGCTTTGAAAGTAGCCTAAGATGTTGGCCCCAGCCTGCTGGGAACTTGGACAAGTTAGGAACGAGGGGGCCAGGTCAGGGGGTTCACAAATTCCTGGACACCCAGAGGCCACTGGGAACTGGGAGGAGTTGAGAATGAGGGGACCAGAGCCCAGGGCCATGGGAGAGGGAATCTGGCTTCTTAGCTCAGGGGTGAGAGTCTTGTCCACACTGCAGAGGAGCAGTGTGGCAGCAAGGCACTCTATGACAAAGGCTTCTCCTCACAGCAGTTCTTGGATTCTTGATGAGAGAGGCTCATCAAGACAAAGGCTTCTCCTCACATCAGTTCTTGGATTCTTGATGAGAGAGAAGGCCTTGCTTGTCCAAACTGTCTATTCCTAGTGAAGAATAGATATATACAACTTACTCAGGGTAGACCAGAGGTTAAGTACCCTTTGCAGGAAGAAATGTCCCAAAAGGGAAGCTTATTTGCTAAACCTTCAGAGCCAGCCCCTCTAGATACCTCATTAGTCTGGAGAACTCTGGGCTCTGTACATGACTAGTAGTCATTATCCTCATGTGAGGTGTCATGGTCAGGGACCAGGTAGGGAGTAGATGAAACACCTACCATTCTCAGATACAAGAATTACCAGGGTTTCTGAATCCACTCAACCTTCCCAGTTTTTATCTGGTGACATAGTTCTACTTACCCCACGGAAATATGGAATGGTGATACCTTCAGCCAGTGTTTTTAATTTAGGATTGTTCTAGCTATCCTAGTTATTTGGTGGTGTTGTTTGGTTTTGTTTTTTTGTTCTTGTTGTTGTTGTTGTTGTTGTTGTTGTTCAGAATGGTAAGTTTAAGGTCAGCCTGGACAACTTAATAAGAATTTGTCTTAAAATAAATTCTAAAGGAGGCTGGGGATAATTTTAGTGGAAAAGCCCTTGCGTCATATACTCAAGACTCTGGGTTCAGTTGGTGCTGCTACAGGACATGCCACTTTGGTAGGTAATCACATGAGTCTACCTTAGAGTTACCTTAGCTTCCTTCTGTCCTTGGACAGTAAGATCACCTTGGTAATTTAATTAACTTTGTGCTGTCAGCTCCATGTTTTATGGATTTGAGTTTGGGGATTCACTTCGAGAGTTATAGCAGGGTTTTACTTGCACCTGCCATTATTAGTAGTGGCTTGTGAATCATGAAGTTGTTTAATTTAAATCTATAAGTGACTCAAATGAATTTTACATTGTGATTTTAAGTTTTAAAACTATTTTTGTTAAGTGAATAAGCATTTGCAATAATTATAATTAAAGCTCTATGCTGCCAGGCCCAGTTGAAATTGTACAATTATAGGAAGCAGAGAAACCATTTATAACATTTGAAATACAGAAATCTTGTTTATAACAAAATAATAAACTAAAATACTTAATTCTTCATAAAACATGGGACTAAGGCAGTAAGGAAACAAACTTTACATCATTTAATTTTTATATATATTAATGCAATCCTATATGTATTATTTATTTCATCATAAATTCTATGTTTCGATTACTTTTTATTATGATTCCTGTCTCACTGAATAGGTGAACTCATAACAAGGTCATCTAAGCTGCCATTCAACACAAGCAAAAGTAACCATGAGAGTATTTTGAAAAAGATGTTAGAGATATGAAATCTATCCATAAAATACCACATATCTATGTTTTCTAGTATTAATTTTAGATATTATTTTCTGAGATGTTATAAACAACCCAGAAAATTTAAGAGTGTATTAAATGGAGTGCAACTTTATGTGCTTATGAGTGAACAAGTAAATCAGAATAGAAAATTTCAGTGGCTGCAAAATTCTCAGCCCTATAATGTATCCCTAAGCTGCAGATATTGTCCACACCTGTGTTCAGAGTTTATACCAAACAGCTGAAAGAGCTATGAATTATGCATGCTTTGAATATATTACCTGTTTAGAGAAAACAGTGCTCTTTCTAATTCCTTGGTTATGTAAAGTTCTCTAGTCATGCAAGGGAAGAACTTGGCTGATTTAAGATATCTTCTTTTTTCTCCTCATTCCTTCTTACTTATGTCATTATCTCTACTTGTGTAGAGTGTGCCTCTATAACTTTTATAGTATGTCATATCTCAATTTCTCCTTCAAAGGTGGGTCAGTATCTTAAGTTGCAGAAATACTTCTCTGTACTTTTTCTTGTTTCATTCAACTATCCTTTTCTATTCTGAAGATTGGCTTTTACCCTTTTATAGGGCCAAAACCAAGATACTCCTCATCTTATGTTCTATTGCTTTGATAAGTACCATGAGCAAAAGAAACCTCGTGAGGAATTGATTCGTATTAGCTTAAAGCTTGTGGTCCATCAAGAAGGGGAGTCGGGACAAAACTCAAGCAGGAGCCTAGAAGCTGGAATTAAACCAGAAGCCATGGAGGAATGCTATTTACTGACTTGCAATCTAGGTTTGTGTTCCACTACTTTTCTTATACTTCTCAGGATCATCAGACAAAAGGTAGTACAATTTCCCAGCTCTCTCACATCAAAGAATGCCCCAACAGGCTTATCTAATAGCAGTCTGATGTAAAAATTTATCAACTGAGGCACCTCTTTCCAGAGCATTCTAGCTTATGTCAAATTACCCAAAAGTTAACCAGGGAACTCCATTTTGTGCTTTTTTTGACTGCAAAAGTTGTTGACCAAAGAGACTTTCCATTACAGATAACAAGTTCTAGAGGTATAATATGGAGCATGTTGACTAAGGAACTATGCAAAGACTAGATGAATGGTTCATAATTAAAATCACTTGCTATGTATCATGAGGACCTGAATTTGCATTTTAGCACAAACTAGATGTAGTCTCCCAAGCATCTGCATCCTCAACTCTGTGACGGGTAGAAGCAAGGAGATCACTGGAGCATTCCGGCTGTCAGAATATCCAGAAAAACATGAGCTGCACATTCAAGAGAGAACATGCCTCAAAGAAGTGAGCTAGAAAGTAATAGAAGACACCCAATACTCTTCTCTGCCACCAAGAATGTACAAGTGCACATACACCAGGCATGTCTACACACATACACAAAAGACAAAGAGGTATCTCAGTAGGTAACATGTTAACCGTGCAAGGATGAGAACCTTAGTTTGGATCTCCAGTGTCAACATCTTAAAAAGCCAGATAATATCAGCACTTGCCTGTAATGGAGAGAGGTCATGGAAATAAGATTACTCGGTAGCTGTCTAGACAGCTAGTATAGACAAAAGGGCAAGCCTCAGGTTCACTGAGAGACTGTTCTCAAGAATGTAAGGGGGAGAGAGATTAAAAGAAAAAAAAACTGATATAAAATACTAGCCACTGCACACACACAAATGGATCAACTTATAAATGTAGCACAGACACACAGACATACACACACACACACACACACACACACACACACACACGCACGCACACTTAAAATCAAGGGAAAAAAGACAAAATACTTCCATTAAAAAAAATTACAGATAATCAAAATGCAGAGTTGTGGATCCCAGTCTAGACATCTGTTTATAACACAGTTCCCGCACCTAAGGTTCAAGAATCATTGTGGAAGACAGACCAGAAAGATCCACAGAAACAGAAAGTTTGCTGTGATATTGTGTCTCCTAGAATGTAAGAGAAGCTAAACCCACAAAACCTCATCAACATGTCTTCCTAAACATGACCTAGAGAAAGACAACACCAATAGACATGGTAATGGTAAATCAGGAAACTCTAGAGGCCCCAATTCTAGAACAAGATGGACAAGTAACTGAGGAAAGTTGAGAGCAGGAGAAATGGTTTTCTTCAGACAAATTTTCACCAAATAGACATCCTGAAAAAAGATACATACAAATACATAACGTTTTACAGACAATTTAGAAATATAAATCTGTAGGTAGGTAGGTAGATAGATAGATGACAGATTGATAGATAGATAGATAGATAGATAGATAGATAGATAGATGACAGATAGATAGATAGATAGATAGATAGATAGATAGATAGATAGATAGAGATAGACTAACAATTAAAAACAGAGCCATGAATTTAGAAAAGCATAGAATGTGGGACATGGAAGGAAAAACTTGTCCAATGTCATACAGCAAGCAGGGAGAAAATTCAAGCCCATATGTAAATGCTTTGATTGTTGAACTTTAAAGCCATTGAACACTGTATGTTTGACTGTTATATATAGTTATGTGTAGTTATTAACAGTGATTGGTTGTTGAGAACAAGTTTTTTGGTTTTGGTTTTGGTTTGGTTTGGTTTGGTTTGGTTTGGTTTGGTTTGGTTTGGTTTAGTTTGGTGTGGTTTTAGGTTTCAGTTCGGATTAAGGAAATGAGGTAACATATTTAAGCACATTAACTTTGAAAAACCTTATTGTTTTTCCTGAAACAACATAGAAATCAATTTTAAAAAGTGATTCCCACATTTTAAAAAATGAACAAATATGTATCATTTACCATAAAAAGGAGTAAATTACGTGACAAGATAGACTAATTGGTACATACTTTTAAAAGATGATTAGTTTTATTGATATATAGTTTCCTGAGTTCATTTATTTCGGATATTAGCCCTCTATCAGAGGTAGAGTTCATAAAAATATTTTCCCATTCCCTAGAGTGTTGTTTTGTCCAAATGACAGTGTCCTTTGTCATGAAGAAGCTTTTCAGTTTCAGAAGGTTCCATTTACTGTTTGTTGATCTTAGTGCCTGTGCTCATGGTCTTCTCTTCCAGAAGTCTGTCTTCTGCCAGAACATTTAAAGCTATTCACCATTCTTGCTCCTCTTAGACTCATGTATCTGGCTTTATGTTGAGGTCTTTCATCTATTTGGAGCTGAGTTTTCTGCAAGGTAATTGGGATGAGTCTATTCAGATTCTTATTTTTCTACATGCAGCCTTCCAGTTTGGGCAGCATCATTTGTTAGAGATGTCTTTTTTGTTCCAGTATGTGTTTCTAATACCTTTATCAAATATCAGGTGTCTATAGGTGTGTGGATGTAGTTCATGGGTTTCAATTTGATTCCAATGATCAACACATCTCTCCTTCTGCCATTATCACACATTTTTTATTACTATAGCTCTGTAGTACAATTTGAAATTGGAATTGGTGAGACCTCCAGCAGTTCTTTTATTATTCAGGGTTATTTTAGCTATCCTGGGGTGTGTGTGTGTGTGTTTGTGTGTGTGTGTGTGTGTGTGTGTGTTCATATAAAGATGAAAACTATACTTTCAAGACCTATGAAGCACTGTGTTAGAATTTTAATGGGGGAATACATTGAATCTATAGATTGCTTCTGGTAGGGTGGCCATTTTTTAGTATATTAATCCTACCTATCTATGAACATGGACAATCCTTCCATCTTCTGATATCTTCTTCAGTTTCTTTCTTCAAAGTTCTAAAGGTCTTATTATACAAGTACTTTACTTACTTGGTTAGAATTACCCCCAAGATATTTTATATTTTTGAGGCTATCATCAAAGGACTTGTTTCCCTGATTGCTTTCTCAATCGATTTGTCATTTATATATAGGAAGGCTACAGATTTTTGTATATTAATTTTACAACCTGCTACTTTACTGAAAGTGTTGATCAACTATAGAAGACTCTCAATGGAATTTTTTGGGTCACACTTACGTACAGAATCATGCTTTCTGCCATTAAATTTTGACTGCTTCCCTTCAAATTTATAGCCTCTTGATCTTCATTTCTCTGAGTATGTGGTCAATACTTTCTTCAAAATTTTGAAGAAAGATTCATGAGGTGCTAAAAAGAAACTATATTCTTTGTTTGGATGAAATGCTCTATAAATAACTGTTAAAGAATCATTTGCATTATGTCAGTTAGCTTTAGCATTTCTCAGTTTAGTTTTTAACCTCTCTATTGTTAAGAACGGGGTACTGATGTCCCCCACTATAAATGTCAATATGTGATTCAAGCTGTACTAGTATTTCTTTTATAATCTCGGGTGCCTTTGCCTGAAGCATATATGTTAAGAATGGAAATGTCCTCTTAGTGATTTTTCTTTTCCTGAGTATGTAGTTTCATTCCCTATATAGATAGTGCTTCTGGTTAGTTTGAAGTCGATTTTGACTAAAGTGACTAAAGCAGCTTGTTTCTTGGGTCCATTTTCTTGTAATACTTTTCATACTTTACCTTGATGTTAAGGCATGTTTCAGCAAAATATGCAGCAAAAGAATGCATCCTGTTTTCACATATATTCTGTTAGTTTATATCTTTTTACTTGAGAATCAAGACTATTGATGTTGAGAGATATCAATGAGCAAAGTACTTTGATTCATGCTACCTTGTTGTGGTAGTGTTAGTATACTAATTTTGGTGGTAGTATTGTGTGTGTGTGTGTGTGTGTGTCCCTTGTTTTGATTTGCTGGTCTGAGATTATTTATTCCTTTTGTTTTCTTGGGTGTGGTTAACCGCTTTAAATTGAAGTTTTCTTTCTAGTGCCTTCTATAGCCCGAGATTTCTAGACAGGTGTTGCTTAAATTTGATTTTATCATAGACTATCATTTTTTTCATCTATGATGATTCAACATTTTGCTCAGTATAGTAGTCTGGGCTGGCATCTATATTCTTTAGCATGTGTAGAACATCCATCCAGGCCCTTATTGAGAAATAATTTATTCTGATATATCTTTTGTGGGAAATATTAAAAAAGAATGGGCAGGCTTCCTGCACTACTGCCAGTAACTCTGCTGTGGTGCAGTCCCACCTGGTTACTCTCTTGGCAGATTGTTGCTATACCAGCCCCGCGCAATATCTGTCCACACAGCAGTCAGCTGCCACAACTCTCTGCCTCGGCACCATCCTGCTAGCCCCTGAAGATAGATAGTTAGATAGATAGATAGATAGATAGATAGATAGATAGATAGATAGATAGATAGATAGATAGATAGAATTTTCTTTGACCAAGTTATTTATTTATTCTATAATGTCTGAGGTTCTTTCTTCCATCACTTATAATTTGTTGTTGAGGCTTACGTCTGAGGTTCTTGACTGAGTTCCTTTTTTTTTTCTTTTCCAGATTTACTTCAATTTGGGTTTTCTTTACTGATTCTATTTCCACTTTCATGATTTACTCATTTCCTATTTTACTAATTTACAAACATCCACTGCTTATGTTTTCATTGATTTTTTTAAATATGATTTATTCATTTCCTCTTTAAAGACCTCTATCATGTTCTTGAAGGCTATTTTAAGGTCTATGACTTGTACTTCAGCTATGTTCCAATATTCAGGGCATATGGTTGTAAGGTTGCTGAACTCTAGTGGAGACATATTGTTTTAGCTACTATTGATTGTATTTTTATGCTGGTATCCAGTCATCTCGGTTCATGATTATTCTAATTCTCAGTGCTGATCTCTGTTGTTCCCTATTTGGGGTGGGTGTTTTTTTCCTTGGTTTCTGATGCCCTCTCTGGTTCTTAGGAGAGTGTGGTGGCTCTGTGTTGCTTGATAGGACATTTTTCTAGGATCCTGCTAGGTATGGCCACTGGGGTTTCTATGTTAAATGTGTTTCTAAGTATTGGGAGCAGAGACTTAGGAATTGGACCTGTCTCAGAAAGTTGAGGGTTTTAGGGGGAAATCATAGAATAAAGAAAAGTAGGACGTTCCACCAGGATCTGATTAGTCTCCTGGGAAGGAGGACAGAGAATACAGAGAGGCCACAGTGGGTAGTCTGCTATGGAGCTGGGTATGAAACTAAAGATTGGAGGATAGGAGAGAGAATAAAGATCTGAGGCTCATCTACCTTCTTAGCTCACCTTCCTGCTTCTCTGTCAGGCTTGGCTAATGGGTTCTCTGAGTATGCCTGCTGAAGATGGGTAGAATGAGTAGGAAGAAAGTTTGCAGGAGATCCAACTGATGCCCTTGACATGGGAGGCAGAGAGGAAGGTGCAATAGAGACTCAGGTCAACATTGTACTGTTGTGAGAAAATACCTGGTAAAGCCAACTGAAAATAAGAAGCGATGTATTTTGACCCACAATTTCAGATGTGTTAGTTCATAGTTATTCATCTCTGTATTTTTTGCCTGTGGTAAGGTAACATGAGAGGTCTTGGAAGAACAAAGATGCTCAACTCACAGACTCTGGCAAGGGTAGGGGTAGGGTTGGATCCCAATATCCTCTTTAAGGGCATGTCCTGGCATTAGGCCCTACTTTACAGATACTCTACCACATATTAGCAAGAATGATACCTGGGGAACAAACTTCTAACACACATGTCCTGAGAAGACCTGTCAGATCCAAATCATAGTAGCAGTCAAAAATCGCATATAACTTTAGAGGAGAAATATTTACTGATCACTGGATAGCCATATGGTCCCCCAAATTTCCCAGTTTGCTTAGATCTATGACAGGAGGCTATGATGAATCCTGGATAAAATGCAGTTAAGAGCTATGAATTCTCCGTTCCCTCTCCTTTGGCATCATCTATAAGCAAGAAGTCACAAATCTAAGATGATTTTCCAACATTAAGCAGCCTGGATCTTTGAGGTTTCTTTGGAAAGCAGCATGTCTGGAGGGCCACCAGATCTCACAAGACTATGTGGTTTTGTTGCTTCATTGTTTGTTTCTTTGCTTTAGAAATATATAGTTTATCTAGATGACTATGACTAAATACATTTCTGGATTAGTCAGATTACACTAGGGGTTTTTCCATGGGGACATATTAACTCATTAATCCAAAGAAAACAGTATGGACCTCCTGGTACATAAATACTTCTAACACTGCCTCTGTATTAACCCTGTGGCTTATTTTCACTAATGTGGCCAAAGTGACAATGTGGATTTTCCCAGTCTGAGACTTAGAGAATTCTGATTTTTTTCTGATATTATATTGTAAGCTACGCACGTATAAAAGGTCTGACCAGCCTGCTGCAAAGAGAAGTCATATGGAGATGGCTAGAAAATGAAATTCCACATGGAAAAGCCTCTATAGAGACACTAGATATGAATAATCAGCCACGTTTTGTTCAATCTCAGTCAAGCTTTCTCAAGTCAATAAGCAGAAGCATAGTCTGATTACAAGAATATGGAAGACCCTGAGAGCAGCAAAACATTTCAGAAGAACCCAGACTATCAGGGATTTGAGAAGATTACAATTAATTGCTTTAAACTTCTCTTTTTGAACAGTGTTATGGCTTGGATGTGATATGAGCACATCTTCCCAAAGGCTTGTGTGTTGGAGGCTTATTTCCCAGATGTGTGTTATTGAGCGAGAGGAGCCTTACCCTTTAGGCTAGGGGATCTGAACAAGGAAATTGAGTAATTTGAATTGCTGCTTCAGAAGAGGTTTATATAGTTCACAATGATCCCCAGCTAGTCTCCTGGCGACTGTCACCAAAGTGCCTGGCACCTCCCTGTATTGCCTTTCCCATATGAATATGTTCCCCTCTTCATTTCACCAACCATATCCTGCCATCTATCATGAAATCCTCACCAGAACTGTGCACATGTTGACTTCTTGCCTTGAGCCTCAGAATTATAATCCCCTATACAAAGGGCCCATCTTCTAATATTTTGTTATAGCAACAGCAAATAGATTAGAATAGTTTATTAACAAAAGCTGCATGAACCATGATATGCCTACAGTATGGATAAATCAGTATTAGTATCCACATAGGTGTTTATGGAACTGCATGGATACAGGTGCCACCATCTTGTATTTTCATTTTAATCTCCATTTGGTCAATGGGGTGAAACAGAGTTGGAAACATTTAATATCCAGTATGCAGTTCCAGACATTCATTCCCTTGTCATGAGTTCACAGCAGAGCAGATACACTATGGTGGATTTGTATCATCATGATACCATGAATTTATGCCTTAGCAATGAAATGCCTTGCTTCCTCTACTATTATATAAAGATTTATACAAGTATCATCCAACTTGTTTTCTAAAATTTCTAAATAGTGATGTGCAGCACTGATTCACATATTCCGCAAGCCAGCTACACAAATCTCCCAATTCTTCATTCTTTGACACCATATTGGTATTTGAAATTGGCCATGGTAGAAATATTTATGCTACAGCAAATTGGGATTTTCTTCCACTGGAGATCAAACTGCTAAACATTTACCACAATACCACAAACTGAACACAATCCAAGCTATATGTGCTATTTTAAAGCTATTCCTGTTACTGGTGTTCTTGGGCTGGGCTGCTATCCAGCTTCTTAGTGTCTAACTCAAGAATGAAATAAAAATATATACTGGAGACAAAATAGCAAAAAGACCTTATTTAAAGCAAAGCAACAGAACAGGGCAGATTTACTGTTAAGAGTGACAGCATTCAATGGCCCCAGGTTATAGCCTGGGGTTTATTTTTATTAGATCTATAGGGGAAAATATTTTTCTTTCTTTCTTTCTTTCTTTCTTTCTTTCTTTCTTTCTTTCTTTCTTTCTTTCTTTCTTTCTTTCTTTCTTTCTTTCTTTCTGTGTGTTTGTGTGTGTGTATGTGTGTGTATGTGTGTGTGTGTGTGTGTGTGTGTGTGTGTGTGTGTGTGGTGTATGCATCCATACCCCAACATGTTTGTGGTCATCAGAGGACAATTTTCAGGAGTCAGTAGGTTCCTTCCATGAAGGTTCCAGGTATTTAACTCAAGATTTTAGGCTTGCCCTTGCTCCCCTGAGCCATTTAGCCCTAATTCCAAATTCTGCTTGTTAGATTGTAACCTGACATCCTCATTTCTACTGCACATGACCTTTTCCATAAAGTATTTAATTTCATTCATATGCCAACCAATTATACATGGGCATAATATGGTAAATAAAGGATTCTTTATAAATGTTTATGGTAAGGACATAACGTGCCTTATTGATCATGCAATCCAAACCAACTCTTCCTACTTCTGACTGTGGACATCACTAGCTTCTTTGAGGTACTGCTATTTGAATCCCATAATAATGGGCCAATGCAGAACTCTTAATGAAAAAAAGATCTTGCTCCTCTAACTTGCTTTTGATAACATATCTTATGAAAGCAATTAAAAACTAAGGCAAAGAATGCCTTGTTTTCACTGCTTAATGCAGGTATATTTGTAGGATAATGCAGGGTAGAAGTTATTCCTGATGCATTGCTAAATCTGTGTGTCTTATTATTAGTAATTTGTACATCTTGTACAAACTACAGGCACATTTGAAAATCTTCCTCTGAGTATGATATTGTTTTGCCCTGCACTTAGGAGCAAAGACTAAACACAAGAATTAGAGTCATGAGCAAAACTATTATTAATCATTTAATAATGGGAATTTGAACTAGACATGGTAGCATACTTCAACATGTGGGAGACTGAGAAAGGAGGGTTATTCTGAGTGTGGAATACATAGTTCCAGGTCAGTCTGCTAAGAGTGAGACCATGTCTCAACAATAAAGAAGAATACAGTTTGGCAAAGTGTGGTGTCTTACACCTACAGTCTCAGTACTGGGGAGACTTGAGTCAGAAAGATTTACACAAGTTCAAAACCAACCTGAGCTACAGAGTGAGACTGTCTCAAATAGTTTCAAAAGGGAAACTTGTAGTTATCAACATAATTGAAATGGATGCATTTCAATAGTCAGATGTGAAATTCACATTTTTATTAATAGTCATAAAAACACTGCTGTATAGTACAGAAAGAATCTGTCTCCTGTCAGTACTAACAAGAATTCCATAGCTCCAGTAATTACTATAGGTTATAATGTTAACTTAGCAGCTGATTTTCTCTAGAATTTAATCACAATTTTTAAGTGTTTAAGAGGTTTTGTTTGTTTGTGATTGTTTTTTGTTTGTTTTGGGTTTTTGTGGTGATTGGAAATAAATCTAGGTCCTCTCAAACGCTAGGCAAGGTGCTCTACCACTGAGCTATATCCTTATGTCCCTTGAGTTTATAAAATTATGCCATAAGTTTACAATTTGGAAAAGAATAACACCATATATGCTAAGGACTTAAAGATCATTCATTGCTATTTTAACATTTTTTGAATATCTATATTTTCTTGCTAGGCGTAGTGCACATCCATTTAATACTAGCATTCACAAGAGGCAGGTAGATGTTTATGAGTTCAAAATCATCCTGATCTACAGATTAACTTCCAGACTAGCAAGGACTACATAGTGAGACATGTCTTAAAAATAAACAAAAAAAAAATCAAACAAACAACATCAACAAAATATTGACTCTATATTGTCAACCTTCATAGAAAATTTTGTTAATTGTGCTATAATGACTTCCTCTTGTCTGGGAAGCAGACAGGTCAGTGCGCAGCATTTCCTTCCCTTCAGGTGTCCTCATGAGTTCCCATGATGATCTAACCTGCTTCTAAAAAAGGGGGGGGGGG
>NC_034595.1:25387982-25392194 GCF_900095145.1 Mus pahari | reverse complement strand
AAGAAGAAGAAGAAGAAGAAGAAGAAGAAGAAGAAGAAGCAGAAGTAGAAGCAGAAAGAGAGAGAGAGAGAGAGAGAGAGAGAGAGAGAGAGAGAGAGAGAGAGAGAGAGAGAGAGAATATCTAGAAATGTTAAGAATGTTAGGAGAGGCTCTGGGAACACATACTTAGCTTTAGCTTGAAGTATTGTCCTTCTGCTTGTCCTAGCTCATCATCTCTTCTCTCCTTTCCACTGTCTCCAAACAACCAAGAGAAAAGTCATCAATAAGGTTAAACTTCTATTATTGACTCTGAAGCAATAAGAGTTTAAAGAGCACCTTACGGTAAAAGGAGTTGATCAATCTCTCAGCTGTGCCTGCTTCACAGCTTTGGAATATTTGAGGCCCTGAAAAAAAAATCTAGATTATTTATTAAGAGAATGAAAACAGTCTAGTAGAAAGGAAATCTCATTTACCAGGCAAGAAAGGACATGCTTACACATGACATTTGAACATAAGTTGTCTGGAAAGCTTTAGTACTAACAGTATGAAATTGAATTTGGTTCACACCAAATTGTTCGGTAAAATAAAGACAGTACAATTCCTCAGCCAAGGTGACCAGTCATCTTAAAAATATTGCTTTCTAGGCTGCTGGACAACTGGCTCAGCAGTTAAGATCACTGCTCTTCCAGAGGAATAGGATTTGATACTCAGCACCTATATAGTGGTTCACAACTCTCTATCACTCCAGTTCCAGAGGACCAAGGAGCACTTCTAGCCTCAAAGGGTAGCCGACATGCATACAGCACAGAGACATACATAAAAGCAAAATGTTCATACAAATATAAATAATAAATAAATAAATAGGCTGCTTGTTAATTTGAACTCAATGAGATTAATTACACATAAGTGTGGTGGTCTGTTGTTCTGTTCAGAACAAGAAGAGAAATTAAACTGTAGCAGGGTCCCAGACCTTAGCACAACTACTCTATGATGGAAGTACTATTCAGCCTGTAAAACTCAGCATGTCGACAACATGATAAAATAAAAACAAGGACCCAGTCTATCAAAAAATGTGGTTCTGGGAAAATCTCTAAGTGTACTAACCTTGTTGATTTTTGTTGTTGTTGTAATTGTTGTTGGCTTCTGTAGTTCTGCTTCTGAAAAACTGTGCTTGTTAACTGAAGTATGTCAACTCAAAACATGCTTTTTGTACTTTAAAGCCAACCCTAAGAAGGGCTCTGGACTACGTTGAGATCCTGAATGTCCAGTATAGTGGCTGTCCAGCTAATCAAGACTTTCTATTGTCTTAAAGCCATTAATGAGCAGTTTTCTCTAGTGAATAACATAAATATCAGAGCTGTGGTGTACTTTGTATGACATCATTAATAATTTTCTGGGAACTCAAATGGGTTCTATTGTTAGAAAATAATCACATGGTGATTAAGATTCTTTTGTTTATAAGTATGAGCAATTACAGCTTCTAAATATGATCACCTAATATCTATTCTAGCCACATAGCCTTATAATGTGATGTTGACTTTTCACAGAGAAATGTGGTCTCCTTGAACCTAGGTCAATTCCATAATTCATAAAATTCCATTAATAGGATAAAATGCAAATGACAGCTAGACACATCCCAAGACTAGTACCCTAAGGGCAATAAGGCTTCTGCCTTGCCCATCTCCATGGAACCTGAGCCTTCTGAGCTCTCTGACTCTCTTTGATGGTTCCTTTATCCTTGAGCCACCATAAAGCGGAGAGCAAAGAAATTATCATGTAGCTGTTCCCCTGCGTTCCAGCCCCTAGAGTTCTGAAGTTCTGATTCTTCCAGCCATCCTACTCTAGTGTATTGGTTGGCTTTTTCAACTTTACACGGATCTAGACAAATCTGAGAAATGGTACTCTTCAATGAGAAAAATGCCGCCATTGGCCTATGGGCTACTCAATAGAGTATTTTTGTGATTAATAATTGATGTGTGAGGGTCCAGCTCACTGGAAGCAGTGTCACCTTGGGCAGGTGGTCCTGGAGTATATAAGAAATAAAGTGAGATACCCACAATGAACAAGTCAAGAAGAAGTACCGTTTCATGGTCTCTTCTTCAGTTTCTGACTCCAAGTTCCTGCCTTGACTTTCTGCTTTGAATTCTTTGGATAATGGACTGTGGTGTGGAAGTAAAAGCCAAATCAACCTTTTTCTTCCCAGTTTGCTTTTGCTCATTCTTTTTTATCACAGTAATAGAAACTCTAATTAATACATCTAAGAAGCAGACATTTGTGAGTAAGATTTCAGATGGTTTCAATAATCCATACCCCATCTTCAAGCTGTTGCATAAGAAACCAAATCAAAGTAGGCACCAGTGTTCATGGTGGTTACAAATCTGCACATTGGTAACTGCCATTCTTGCTTTAAGCCACTCAATTTTGGTTGATTTGTTCCATAGCATATAGAGAATAAGAGAAGCTCATTAAACTAATGTTATCAAAATAGAAACAAAAGTTAGACTGTCAAGGTTTGAGGGTAGCCGATGGATCCCAAGAATCAGAGAAAATCCTAACAGGTTGAAAAGGCATAAGTCAGGAAACTAGCAAAACCTCAGTCATTTCGCAGCTTCAGTGTCTTCTTTTCCTTGCCATCCTTTACTCTGACTTCCTCATGGACCTCTTTGGCCTGTTAACATTTCCTTCCTTCCCTCCTTTTCTTTCTCCCTCCCTCCCTCCTTCCTTCTCTCTTACCTTCGCAGTCTCATATATGACCCACATAATACACAGCTCCTGACATTGCATGCCCTTAGTTTAATAAGGATGGCTGTTCTAACAAACAGATTTCAAGGCAAAGATGAAGCAGGAAGGCAAAGCTAGTCAGAAAAAATAAGACCCTTCATTACTGATTCAGGGAATAATCCATGTTCTACTTTTCTTTGCATTACCATGCCCAAACCACTATAATCAAACACAACTTGGGGGGAAGGGGTTATTTCGCTGAGATGTCCCAATCACAGTTCATCGCTGAGGGGAGTTAGATAGAAAGTTAGGTTAGAAACTAAAGGCAGAAACCTGAGGTAGGAACTGAAGCAGAGACTATGAAGGAAAGCTGCTTTCTGACTTGCTGTGCATGGCTTGCTCAGTTTGCTTTCTTATATAGCCTGCACAGGAGTGCCACCTTAATCAGTCATTAACCCAGGAAGTGCCCTATAGACTTGCACCTGGTGGAGGCCATTTTCTCAGTTCATTCTCCTCTTCTAAGATAATCCTAGTTTGTATCAAGTTGAAAAATCAACCATGACAATTGACCCCTTGTCAACTTGAAATATCAATACATTAATATTCAATGATAACTTGTACTTTCATTTTTATCTTCTGTATCTCATATTAATATCAGTATCACAATAAAAACATATTAAAACTTTAAAAGTCCCACAATCTTTAAAAGTTCAGTCTATTTAAAAGATCCAACTTCTTTCTAAAAATCCAAATGGACTTTAAAAATCCAAAGTCTATTAACTGTGGATTCCTGCAAAATAAAAAATAAGTTACATACTTTTTATTTGAAGAAAGAAGAGCTAGGGCACTGTCACATTTAAATCAAAGTACAACACTATAAAGCTCAGAGTCAGATCTATGGGACTTATGATCTTCTAGGCTTCAAAGGGCCTAGGCAGCTCCCAATCTCCATATCTGTCACCATAGCACAGGCACTCCCCTGGTAGGTTTAAGCCAGCTCCAGTACATCCCTGTTCTGTACTACTGGCCATCCAACAGTCCTAGAATCTCCAATACACTGGCATCTCCACAGGCTGCACCTTCATCAAAGCCATCCTAGGCTTTCTTTAGGAATTTACACATGGTGCCAAACCTCAGCTTTTCCCCATGACCCCTTCAATACAGAGGTCCCCACTGCAATTAAGGCTGTACTTTTATGAACAGTGTCTCTTCACTTCTCACTATGCCAAACTTTAGCTGTTGTCCATGACCCTTTTATGCCTTCAAAACCAATACCTCATTGGAGACTCTTACACATTACCATGTTCAGGTGCCAGCATAAAATTTAGTCTTGGCTCCTTGAGGACAAGTTTCTGTGTTCTGAACCTGAAGAAACACCCCCAGAAGTTTTTAATCTCAGTGATTCTGGACTCTTGATCACTGTTTATTTCTCAAGTTCAGTTGTCCAGGATCAATTGTCCCAATAATGATTTCACTTTAGGGGTACTGCAGTTGATTCTTTTTTTTTTTTTT
>NC_034595.1:25268724-25387927 GCF_900095145.1 Mus pahari | reverse complement strand
CAGATGGTTGTGAGCCACCATGTGGTTGCTGGGATTTGAACTCAGGACCTTTGGAAGAGCAGTCAGTGCTCTTAACCACTGAGCCATCTCTCCAGCCCTGCAGTTGATTCTTTAGCTTCAGATTTCCAGACACCACAGATTATTGATTCAAAATATCACATGGGCTTCATTGATATAGTCTTTAAGTGTCTCTCGAACATCCCTTTTGAACTTTACAAGCCAGGCCTCTATCTTCTGCATGGCTCTTTGCATTACATTCCAAGGTGTCACAACAGCTCATTAAGCTCTATACTCAACAATTTTTGAGATAATGGCTCAAGAGATGGCTCAGTAGTTAAATACACTAGTTTCTATTTCAGAGGACCCAAGTTCAGTTCCCAGTAGCCATGTCATACGGTCCAAAACCTCCTGTAATTCCAGCTAAAGGGGATTTGTTATCTTTCTCTTACCTCATTGGGTACTCTCAGACATCTGACATGCATTCACATAACCCACACAGATACACACACACACACACACACACACGCACACACACAAATAAATAAATAAATAAATAAATAAATAAATAAATAAATAAATAAATAAAAATTTAAAAAAATGAAAGAACAAAATCAGAGCAGGGGACCAGGATGGAAGGTCTAAGTAGTTAAGTGCACACTGCTCTTGTGGAGGACCCATGTTTGGTCCTAAGCACCTACACTGGTTTGATCAGACAGTGACAACTACAGCTCTAGGGAATCTGATGCTGTCATGATCACCCGTGCTCATGTACACACACCAACGCAGAGATAATGTCTGCATACAAAATTCATAATAATGCAAATAAATCTTAAAAAAAAATAAAGAAGTCAGAAACTGGAAAGATGACTTAGTAGTCAGGATATCTGCTGCCCTTGCAGAGGACCTAAGTCCAGTTTCCACCAGGAGCCACACAGAAGTTCACAATCACTTATAACTCCACTTCCAGTATATCTAATGCCTTTTTCTGGCCACAATGAGCCCGAGGCACGTTCATGGTGCATGTGCATATGCAAGCAACACACAGAGTAAAAATAAAATAAATAAATGCAAAAATGTAATTAATGTCATCACTGTTCATTGTTATTAGACTATTTCAAAATAAAAGAGCATCACACTGCTTCTGCCTTTCACTTTCTGGTCCATTTCAAGGTGGCATGCTAACTGCCACCTTGACACTTCAGGGACAAAGCTCAAATCTAAGCAAAGTAAAAGCAGATGCTGAATGCTTATTTTTGTCTGTCCCAGAGATGCCAGAGTGGAAGCTAACCACCAGGTGGACTTTACTCTAGCTGATGGTGAAATTCTCTGGCAAATCCTGTGGTCTGGTCCTTCCTTTGGGCTGAGAGCTTTCCAGATTTCCATTTTGAGCCAAAGATAGAATGGAAGCAACTTCTCTACAAAAGTTCTTATCAGAATCTGGCCAGGTAAAAGATGAAGCAGGAAGGGCTTGCTGCTTGGTCACCTTCTCTGTTGCACTGGTGATGTGTCTTACAATGGCACTAGTAAGCTACATCTAAATACCCCAGGTAGTCTCTTGCTACGCCAATACCTATTAAGCAAATATAAGGAGGCACAACAAAATAATATCAGAATTTAGGCTGCATGTGGCACACTGGACATGAGGAGGACCCTCTCTAACCATCAAGTTGAACAGTTGTTAGAAGGTTATTTTTCCAAGGCAATCTACAGTGGAAAGCATCAGAATGTAGTTGTAACCTCCAGAATTCACAGCCATAGTCACGTCTAGGAACTCTTATTTACAGCCCATGTCTGGCAATGTGCCAACAGATGAGCACAGAACCCTTTGAAATAGAATCTGTGGGAACTGCAAGGGAAAGATCTACTCTAATGAAACAAACCTAGTGTTCTAAGAATTGTCAAAAACAAAATCCAGTGCTCTGAGACATTAGTTTCTATTCATTTTTGTCCTCCCTCCCTTCCTCAATAAAGAGCTTTCTGAGAACACAGTGATTCATATTTTCCTTTCATACACAGAATCAATCAGTTGTTTTGAATCTCATGTTCTGTCCCATTCCTTCCATGTCAGGTAAGCAACTAGTGAAGAAGAACGAAAGGTGGCAAAATAAGGGCAGAAATACATAGTGAACAGAAGAGGTACCATTTCTGTTCCTCCTAAGTATCAACATTCAACGAACCTGGTATGTATGGGGAGGAGGACTTTTACCCATTAGGGGATTTCCAGGCAGAAACGGGCTCTTTCTGGTTAAAGGTAGATGCTGGAAGCCAAAGAACTTGAGTTTGAATAATATACCTCTAACACTTACTTTGGATAAGTAATTTAAATTCTCTGTACCTCAAATTTCCTTTCTGGAAAAGGATGATGGGGAGAATAACAATAATGAACTAACAATTATTAAACACTTGAAACAACAATCACTCAGTCAGTGTTGGCTATTGTTATTATATTGTTGCTACTGTCACCTTGGAGTATCTCCAGATTCTAATTATAATCCAACCTCATTATATTTTCCCCATGTACATGCTATCAAGCCACCATAAAGACAAGGTATAATGACCTTTAGTTACTGAACTCTTTGTTATAAAAATCAACATGAAACACTTTAAAGCTGACTTGACAGTAAAGATAATGTGAGCTACTAAAAGTCCTCAGTTTTTCCAGGAATCCTACTTCAACATATCCCTTCTGAGGCAGTTATCAGATGTACATAGAAAAGACACCTCTGTATTATATGCAAGTGGAAAACAGCATATGGAAACAAATAAGCATGGAGAAGTTTGAGAATGATGAAATAAATTCCAGCTTTGGAATCGTGTAAATAAGCCATTAAAGGAAGCATTTCTGAAGAAATATTAATGCCAAACCATGCTCATGAAACAAAGTGAAAAGCCACTTTCAATGCCAGATGTGGTACTTATCTTTAATCTCAGAGCTCAGGAGGCAGAGGCAGGTGAATTTCAAGAGTAGGGAGTTGTAAGCCAGCAAGGGCAACACAGAGAAACCTTATCTCTCTCACACAGAGAGGTCATAAACCTAGGCTATTTAAACACAGAGATGATCCTTTAGAAAATTCACAGCTGACTAAGGGGAACCAGGGCTCACATCAATACCTCCTAACCTTTTACTTTGGTGTGAGCCTAAAATGAATCCCCATAGCACAGATAAAAATTGCTATTCTTCAATTTCTTTAGTATGGAAAGAAAAACTAAGAGAAATCTCCCAGTTGAAAGCAAATGAACATAGGTGGTTGTGGAGGTGGATTAGCTGGTAAGAATGCTTGCTGCCAAGGCTGAGTTTAGTCTCTAGGATCTACGTGAAAGAACTGACTCCAGAAACTTATCTTCTGACCTCCACACACATGCCAGAGAACAATGTACCCAAATGCACACACAAAACATTTTTGGTTGAGTAGAGTAGAAAGTAGAATAACAACTTTTTAAATGCCTTTTGAAAGTCTTTGAGATATGAGGAAGTTGCTTCATACCTCATGTGTAGTGAAACCTTCTGACACAGGGTAGGAGGGTCTTGGAAGGCCCTTCACTCTCCACTATCCATTTCACGCAGGGGCCCATTGGTTGGAGGAGCCAGTAGCTAAAGAAAAAGAGTAGCAAAGTCAAACACAGAGACTCCATCATTTGTAACAGAGCAGCTGTGCCAATGGGAAGATTTTTATTGTTATTTCCCCTTAATCCACAACCTCAGCAAAGTGTCTTGCTCACCCAGTGAGTTATCTTAGGCCGTTCAAAGGGAATCCAGCCTCGTTCTGGCCTGCTGCGCTTATTGCTCAGGCTGGGTTTGGCTAGATTGCAGCCTTGTTACTCTCTCCTTCAGCCACATCCAGCTGCTACACAGACATCGTACTGCGCAACAGCACTTGCTGGTTATTTTGCATTAATGTGTAAAGTTTGAAGAGTCAGCTCTACATATTTTTAATCAGGTACACACGGCATCACAGGGGACTAACGTGAATTCAAAATAGTTGCTACTATTTAGGGATTGTGGCAAACTGATCCTTAAATGAACCTTGACTTTTTAAGACAATTTCGTAAGTAACCAAGTGCTGAAACACAAACAGCAGAATACATGAAACACAAAATAAACTAAAGTCTTCTCTTAAGTTTATCACATAGAACAAATCAGTTTCTTTTGGAAGGTGGCAGACAGCCATTTATGGAACATGCATATGTATAGTCCTCAACAGACAAATATCAGGCAAAGCACACAGCTTACTTTTAAAAGAACATCCCAGATCCATCCACCACACATCAAGAGGTAAGCAAGTGAAGTTAAAGCAACTGCCCTTTTAGTAAGAATAGCTAGATGAGTTTAGACAGATTGGAAAATAAAAACGTACAAAATTTATTGAAAAGTGGGTCCCCTAAACCACTGACACACACTGAGATGAGAGCAAGACACAGAACAGTCACAGTTAAAACTAATGTGCAGCTCCAAATACTGAGATGTTTAGCGAGTCTCAGGAAAGAGTCATCAAAACTAGATAGTATGAGACCCAGAGAAAGCATTCGCAGAAACTGGAACGTATGACAAAGCTTTTTAAACTTAAAAAAAACATTATTCTAGCTACATCGATTTGAGATAAATTATGAGGTTCTGTGTGCCTGGTATCTCGGAATGAGAAGACTTTAATATAAAGTTTGTTATGTCTGATGCCATAGTTACCATTTTGTCAGATTTGAACTCTTCCCCCTCCTTTTCTCCCTTCTCCTTCCCTCCCTATCTTCCTCATAATAAAGAAAATAGCACTAAGTGCCTGCCTGTGAGTCTTTGATCTCTATTGTTTTTTACATGTAGCTTTCTGAAACCTTAAGTGATGGGGCCGCATTTTAGATGATGAATACAATCAACTAAACTTTGTTAGTAATAGTTTACTTGTAGCTTGGAACATAACAAGTACAGAGTCACTGCAGAAGGAAGAAGGCAGCATTAAAATTTCAAAAACAAAAAAATACTTAGCATTAAGCATAGTCTATTATAATGTCAAGTTTTTCAAAAGACAGCTCTCAATAGTCCAAAAAAAATTTTACTCTTTGAACAAATCAGAAAAACTGTTGAGGCAAAGAAGAAATCTTATGGTCTTTTATTAAAAAGGCAACAAATGGAAATCCAGTGACCACAGCCTTAAACTCCTGTGTAGTATTGTTTTTATTGGGAATAGAGCTGACTAAAATTTATAAAGAAGTCTTAACTAGCAGCAAATATCTTATCTTAGCCAGGCACTGCTATGTCAAGTAGACAAGCCCCTGCCAGGCTGGCACATTGACTCCTTCACCCTTCTCCGTCCATTATTGGCTTGCAATCTAAAATTTCTTCACCCGGTGCTCTAACTTTTTCAGACATCGTTTCTTTAGTGTGTTCATAGAAATGCAAGACTTTGCTACTTCTGGGGAAAATGGGGAGAAAGGCAGAAAAGTCAGAGCAGATCTCTACCCTTCAACAAAACTTTCACTGCAGAACAAAGAACATGTCTGCTCGCAGGATTTTTTTCCCCCAACTATTTTTCCAATAAAAATGCCTGAGATCACTTCCCACCTGGAAAATGCATCTGGTGTCTTCTTCATTTTCCCACACTGAGATTCAAATAAAATTATATCCTTTACCAATTATTCTCTTCCAATTTGTTTTGTTGTAATAGAGGATGCCTGTAGTAGGACCTACAGGCACCAATAACCAATTGGTTTTAATTATACAACACATATACCCCTTTTCATATTAGATAGTCCTTAGGATTCTTTCTGACACCTGTTTCAAATTCCCCCATCAAGGAAAGTAAAAACAAGGGGAAAGGAACATTAATGAAATATTTTATATTAGTCTTATCAAAGTATATCTCTTATTAACTACTTCAAACAAAGTTTAGCCTGTCTCAACATCCTTATAACATGTATGTGTTAGGTGAAACAACTAAAAAATACCTGTTTATACAGGTAAATCCTAAAACTAATATCATTTGACATTTTGTCTTCCAAATCAGTTCAGTTTTTTTTTCCACTTAATAAAAAGGTGGGTTTAGCTATCTTCAGATTATCTTAACTAAATTCTGTAATAAGATTTTCCTTCAACCCAGAGTTTCCTTAATAATTAGCATTTGAAAGCATCACACTCAAATCATTTTAAAAGGTATGTTTAAAATTCACATTATAATTACTTTTGGATAAGCCTGAAGGCGGTAAAACCTAGGAACAAGGGTTTTTTTTTGTTTTTTGTTTTTATTACTAAATTTAAATTTCCAGAACCCTTGGATTTTAGCTTTAGGAAAGCAAACACAGAAGCAACTATTCTTATGTAGTCGAAAATGATGCTGAAGACCTGAAGACGTTCATACACACAAACACTCAAACATTTTAAAATGCATGCCAATCATGTTTATTGTTGCAGAATGAGTTCAAAGATAAATACAAGCCGGCAGTGGTGGTGCACGCCTTTAATCCTAGCACTTGGGAGGCAGAGGCAGGCGGATGACTGAGTTCGAGGCCAGCCTGGTCTACAAAGTGAGTTCCAGGACAGCCAGGGCTATACAGAGGAACCCTGTCTCGGAAAACCAAAAAAAAAAAAAAAAAAAAAAAAAGATAAATACAAGACAGAAGTGATCAGTATTTTCCCTTCAGGAGTTCCTGGAACAGAGCTTGATTTTGGTCCCATTACTGTCTTACAAATCATGCAACTCATCCTAAGTGGATAAAGACTGGTCAGTTGCCATAGGGAAACAGACTAGTAAAGATTTCCATAGTTAGATAAAGCACAACAGACCTTAATGTTACCATCTAAAGATCTTGATCAGGTTCATTTTCTCTGCCAGTGAAGAATTAAAGGGCAGGAAAATCTGGAGCACTACAAGTAGCAACAGAGAAATTCTCAACCCAGAAGATAGAATCAGCTGGTAAGGAAAGGCTTTGAAGAAATAAGAGGTGCATGCTTCCAGGCACACACACACACACACACACACACACACCACTACAAAGCAGAGTGGGTATTCTCGAGCCTGAAAATTCAATTTGTCCTCCAGAGCTTGTTTTTCAAGTCTTTGAAAGTTTTCCTACACTAATTTAAGGTTGGTGGCTGATTAGCCCACAACCCTTCTGTAAACTTGTCCTTATGAACACTGAACTTCTCAGGTCAGATCTTCAGCAGGAGATCTTACTGGTGATAGAATGGCCCTCCAGGCCTCTGGTTTCTTTTTTCTTTCTCTCTCCCTATCCCAACTTCTCCCAGATCCTACCCAACTCCTTTCTCACCCAATTTCATCTCTGTCTCTCAATTCCTGTGAAAACAAACAAAGTGAAAATCAAAGCAAACAACAAAAATGACAAAATAAAAAGCCATCAGTCAACACAGAGCAGATTCTCTTTTGTGGACTTTGCTTTAAGATGCCATGTTTTTGCCTTAGATCAGGAGGGTGAGGAAGATGTCAATACTCTTGGAAGTTTGCCAATTTTACTACCTAGTCATGGCCCCCTCTCCCTATCTGTCTGTCTACTAAGGAAGTTGTTTAACTCTAGATGTCTTTACCACTCTTGTTTCTCTATCCCAAATAGTTCCATAGAACCCAAAGGCATAAGAGAATCCCCTAAACAGGTCCTGACACATAGTCAGTGCCCCATAATCATGCAACATGGCAAATTTGCTCAAAAGACCCTCCAAATTGACAAGGCCTGTCCTACAAATTTGCTAGATTATGGGTGTGTTGAGTTAAGACAAACATTACTGTACAAAATCAAGTCATGTTCCATCCTAGAGCTGACAGGTCTCTTCTGCAAAATTGTAGCAGGGAAAATAGCAAGGCCAAGACAAAAGATATTTGAACATTCCCTGAAAGCCCTGATAAGTCAGACTCCCAGTGCCTTTAAGATTTCTCCACTTCCAAGCTTACTATGTTTCTTTATTTTACAATAATACTCTAATTTTATTCGACAGAACACCAAAACACAAAGTCAGTTGCCATATGGCAAGCCTTCTCCCTAGAAGGTTCGAAATAACCTCAAAGTGGAGTTAATTAATCTAACAACTTAGTTCTGTCCCTTAAAAATCCTGATATTTCTGACTTTTAAAGTTGCCCGTGCTAAACTTTTACATAAGCATTTCTCACAGTGGCTCTCCCTCGTCTACTACCTCCATCATCTGGGAACTTTCAAGTGATTCAAATTCTCCAACATTTTTTTTTTTAGCTTGACATCAAGAACTTGAAACTCCCAAATTAGAGTCTAGCATTTTTTCTATTTCACTAAGTTTATCAGGTGATTCTGATGAATATTAACAATGTTTGAGTAATATTGCCTTATAGGAAGGTATTTTTTCATTTAATGGTTCTTGATAGTTTTATATGATGGTACATTCTTATAATGCCACCACTGAGGAAACGGAGGAAGAAAGATGGTGCACTAGAGGCCAACCTGGGCACCAAGTGAGGGTTTATCTCTACAAACAAACAAGAAACACTTGAGGATAGGAGCAGGTTAATTTCCAAAGTAACTGTTCTCTAGTTCAGTAGTCCAGTTCTTGCCTAGCATGTGCCAGCACTGAAAATAAATAAATAAATAAATAAATAAATAAATAAATAAATAAATAAATAAGTAAATAAGGCTGAAAGGGAAAGGAAAGGAAATGGTACTAGAAGGAGGAGTAAAGCATATATTGTGCTGTATTTTTAGAAAGGGACTTTTCTGACAGGATAAGGTAAATTAGGTGAGACTTGAGTTTGGACATGCAAGAGGTCAGAGTTTGGAAGCTGACCTTCCAGTACTCAGAGTCGCTGCATCTAAACTATGCCAGGTGCTTTGAAAGAAGTATAATTTAGGTACCAGGCACACAGTCCAGCTTTCAGTCTACAAGGAAGCAGCTACTGTTTTTCCTTTCTGAGATGAGTCTTTGCCAGTCACCTCTAACAAAGGCTTAGCCAAGACCTTCTCCAGAGAGGCAACTGTTTGGTTTTAGGCCATAGAAATCAATCCTTTTGTTGTTTTCAAAGAAACCTGCTCTTCATGCAGCCTACACAAACTGAATGACAAGTGGGTGAGTCCAGGATTGGAAAGATAAAGCTTTATTTGTTGATTTTTTGACCTATTGCTGAAACAATGGAACAAAGGAAAGGCTTGTTTGTATAAGCGCAATAAAAACACAATAACGTAAGTCATGTAAGCAGAAGAAAATAGGAGAGGCTTAATGTGATAAATTACATCTAGTCACCACATTAGAGATTAAAATATTCTGATTAAGCAAACACTAAAAGGCCTAGAAGAAAGAATAAAGGGAAGAGTGTTAACTTCAGATGCAGAAAACAATGGGCCTTTCTATGTGGAGTGCTATACAGAAAGGCTGGCTGTCAGCTGCTGCCTGAGCCAACTGTGAGCTCTCATTAGATATTACTTTTCTGTTCAACAACCTTCACCATCAGGGAAATGCAAGTTAAAATGACTTTGAGATCCTATCTTACCTCAGTCAGAATGGCTATCATCAAGAAAAGAAAACTTAAAAAGGGGGGGGGGCACTGAGATGTCAAGTTTTTCTCTGACTACCAAGTGCAGGCTGTGATAAAGAGTTTAACTACAACGAATTATAGTCATATTTTCTCTCACATGTGGAACTCAGATTCTAATTGTTATTTATGTATATTTATTTAAAAAAAAAAATATGTGCACATAGAAGCCAGGAAACGAGAAATGGGCCTATGAGAGGAGAAAAAGAGTCCATAAGGGAAGGGAAATAGAATGATATGGTATGTCAATGGAAGAGGAATTCTGTGGGAGGAAGGTTAGAAGTGGAGACAGGGTACAATAAAATGGGGGGTGGGGGTCAAGATAAACTAAATATATATGAAAATGCCACAAGAAAATCTGATACTTGTATACATATTTTAGTTTGGTTTAGTTTATTATGTTGTTTTTCAAGTCAGAGTTTCTCTGTGTAGCCTTGAAATTTACTTGATCTTTAGACCAGCCTGGCCTCAAACTCACAGAGATCCACCTGTCACTACCTCTTGTGTGCTGAGTTTCAAGGTATGTGTCACCACCGCCACTGGGCTGTATATACATTTTTGAAAAAATTTTATTCTTGCCCTCCCCACCCCTACTCCCATCAGAACATGATGGGCACTTGCCTTTAAAGACCTGAATTCAGGAGATAGAGATAAACTAATCTCTTTGAGTTCAAGGGCAGAATGATCTATATTGTAAATTCCAGGCCAGGCAGAGCTATACAGTTAGACCCTGTCTGATAATAATAGGAATAATGATAATAGTAACAACAACAACCCCCCACACTTCATTACAAAAACACCCTATGCTTAACTCTCTGATGTACAATCCTATACATTGTTTTCTCATCCATTCACTCTTGTAAGCATGTGAACTAGGGTTTTAGTCTGCTTTCTGCCCATGAGTCTGTGAATTTAAGTTTCTAATTGTGTTTGCATCCTAAGATTTGTTGCCCTAACTTTCATAGTGGTATTCAGCAATTGATGGTTATTAAGCTATGGAGAAATGGTAGACTTAACATTTAAGACTGCTGGTAGGCCTGTGTGAACAGTAACTTTCTCATACAATCTGTACAAGCAACTTTCAGCAACCGAGATGAAGCTGATAGATTGGAACTATTTCAACAATAGCACTGTTGGAGTTGGAATTGATGTCATATGCTGACACAGTTGTCTGTGGTTTAGATACATTTATAATGATGAAACAATTGTATTCTAAAGTTAAAAATGAGGAAACGCACTGACTCAACACTTCCATAGCTCCATGGCAGTAGAGATAAGCAAAAGTTGCTGCCAAGTGTTTTAAGAGTATGGAGAGACTATGGCGTTCTGGAGTGCATGTCTAAGCACATGCAAAGCCCAGGGGTTGGTATTCCCAGCACCAACAGTAAAAAAAGAAATAAAGGTCCACGGAGCAGAATGGCTTTGAAAAAGTAAGAGTGCTCAAAGAATTCATACCAAAGATATTTCTACCAGGGGCGATGTGCTCACTCCTCTAGCTCTATGTAGCAATATGTATTTTGGTTGAAAAACATTGGCTCATTTGAAAGTTAAATTTGGCCATGTCTATACAAATATTTCTTACTTGTTCATCATATGCTTTGGATATTATACTTCTTCTTCTTTTTTTTTAAGATTCATTTATTTCATTTATATGAGTACATCGTAGCTGTCTTCAGACACACCAGAAGAGGACACTGCATCCCATTACAGATGGTTGTGAGCCACCATGTGGTTGCTGAGAATCCAACTCAGGACCTCTGGAAGAACAGAACAGTCAGTGCTCTTAGCAACTGAGCCATCTCTCCAGTCCGAGATTATACTTCTTTAGAAGTATACATATATATATATATATACATATATATGTATATGTAGACATATATGCCATACACACACACACACATACACACACACACATATATACATATACATATATATATACATACATATGAACTTACATGTACTATATGTAATTTTGGTAGATAGATAACAATGTGATTCCTCATGACTTTTTTCAGATATCCGTATTGTTACTTTACCCTCTTCCTTCCTTCTGTATTTATTTCTCTATTCCTATTTAGAGTCCCCTGTTTTCCCTACTTGCCTTTTAAGATCACATGTACCCTGCTATCTCCTCTTTATTTCTCCTATCCCATTCTCCTCCCCCAAGCAGCAGTCCCTGTTTACTTTCCTGGTTTCTGCAGTTATTCCCGGCTACATACTCAAATCTGAAAATTTGGAACTCGGAACCTCAGATGAGAAAAAGAACAGGCAATTTTTGTATTTCTGTTTCTGAATTACTTTCTTTAATATGATCATTTCTAGTTGCATCCATTCACCTGCAAAGATCATGTTTTTATTTTCTTTGTGGCTAAACAGTACTACGTACTGTTTATGTAGTACATTTTCACTATCTCTTCATCAGTTGAAGGACAAGTAAGTTGTTTCCATATCCTAGCTATTGTGAATAGAGCAACAGCCATCATGACGGAGCAAGTATCTGTAGACTGAGCTGTTGAGTCCTTCAGGGAGTAGAAGGAAGAGCAGGTCCTTTGCTGTACTTAGGTTTAGCTTCTTGAGGTATCTCCACACTGCTTTCCAGAGTGTCTAGAATAGTTTGTAATCTCATCAAGAGTGAATGAGAGTTCCCCTCTCCTCACATCTTCTCTAGCATTTGTTGTCAGTTGTTTGGTTGGGTTTGGTCATGCTGATTGGAGAAAGATGAAATTCTTTTGGTTTGCATGTCCCTAATTCCTGGAGATGATGAACTTTTTTTTTTTTGCAATATTTCTTAGTCATGTTTACTAATTCTTTTGAAAACACTCTGTTCAGGTCCCAGGTCTACTTTTTTGGATTAGTCATTGGTTTTTTGATTCTTTGTCTTTGAGTTCTCTATATTCTCTGGGCATTAATCCTCTTTCAGATGTATAACTGGCAGATTCTCTCCTCTGTGGACTTCCTTAGCACTGAATTCATTGTTTATTCAGCTATGCAGAAACTTTTTAGTTTGATAAGGTCCAACTTGTCACTTTCAGGCCTCAATTCCTGAACAAATGGATCTCTATTCAGAAAATCCTTTCAGGTACAGCAGTAGCTATTTTCTTCCAGCACTTTCAGACTTTAAGCTTCCATGTTTGTGTCACTGATCCTTGTGCAGTTAGTTCTTATGTAAGGTGATAAATAGGTGTCTACGTTCATGCTTCTACATATGGACATCTAGTTTCTTAACACACTTTCCCTTCGCTAGCTTATGTTTTATTATTATTATTATTATTATTATTATTATTATTTTATTTATTAACATTTCAAATGCTATCCCAAAAGTTCCCTATACCCTCCCCCTGCCCCTGCTCCCCCACCCACCCACTTCCACTTCTTGGCACTGTACTGGGGCATATAAAGTTTGCAAGACCAAGGGGCCTCTCTTCCCAATGATGGCCGATTAGGCCATCTTCTGCTACATATGCAGCTAGAGAAACGAGTTCAGGGGGTCCTGGTTAGTTCATATTGTTGTTCTACCTACAGGGTTGCATCCCCCTTCAGCTCCTTGGGTACTTTCTCTACCTAGCTTATGTTTTTAAGCATCTTTTTCAAATACTAGATGGATAAAAATTACATGTACTAACACTTTTCTACTTGATTTTGTTCCATTGGGCTATATTTCCGTTTTGTGCCAATACCATTTTGTTTTTACTACTATGGCTCTATATCTTGAGATCTGGGATGGTATCCCTCTTGTGTTGCTCTTTTTGCTCAGGATTCTTTTGGCTATGCAGTCTTTTCTGCTTCCATATGAAGTTTGTTGTTGTTATTGTTGTTGTTGTTGTTGTTTTATAATTTTGTGAAGGATGTTGCATTGAATCTGTTCAATAATGGCCTTGGTAGAATGGTCACTGAGAAATATGAATATTACTAATTCATGTATATGCAATGACTTTCAAATTTCTAGTATCTTTATTTCTTTCTACAGCAATTTAAAGTTTTTAATGTAGAAGTCTTTCTCCATCTCTTCAGCTAGGTTTATTTCTAAATAGTTGCTTTTCTTTCATGTTATTGTGAATGGGAGTGTTTCCATGATCTCTCTCTCTGAATGTTTTTTGTCAGTACATAAAAAAGCTACGGATTTTTTTCAAGTTGAGTTTCTAGCAGAATTACTAGAATTATTGACCATTTATATTGGTTTCTGGTTGATATTTTAGGATCTCTTATGTATAATATCATGCCATCTGAAAATAGGAATAGTTTGATTTGTACTTTTCCTATTTATTTCTCTTTGATTTCTCTTTTTGTCTTATTTATCCAGCTAGCGCTTTGAGTATGATATAGAAGGAGTTGAGAATGTCCCTCCTGCCTCCCTCTATCCCCATACCTGGGCTGTGGATCTTCCATGGAAGTCTTGTAGAAATCTGTTGTGAGTCCATCTGGGCCTGGATGATTGTTTTTTGTTTGTTTTTAAGATTTATTTATTTATTTAATGTATATGAGTACACTGTAGCTGTCTTCAGACACACCAGAAGAGGGCATTGGATTCCATTACAGATGGTTGTGAGCCACCATGTGGTTGGTGGGAATTGAACTCAGGATTTCTGGAAGAACATTTAGTGCTCTTAACCACTGGGCCATCGCTCCAGCCCTGGACTATTGTTAGTTGGAAGGTTTACTAGTATTTCAATTTCATTTGTTATGAATTTGTTTAGCTTGTTGATCTCTTCATGGTTTAATGTTGGTGATTTGGATGAGTCTAAAAATTGTTCCATTCTTTTAGGTTTTCCAAAAAATGATATACTGTTTTGTTTTGTTTTCTTAGCTGGGCGTGGTGGCGCGCGCCTTTAATCCCAGCACTTGGGAGGCAGAGGCAGGTGGATTTCTGAGTTCGAGGTCAGCCTGATCTACAAAGTGAGTTCCAGGACAGCCAGGGCTACACAGTGAAACCCTGTCTCGAAAAAAAACCAAAAAAAAAAAAAAAAAACCAGTATCCTCTTTTAATATTATGAATTTCTTTGGTGTGTTTTGTAATGTTTCTGTGTTTATTCCTGACTTAATAGAATACTGTTTTGTTTTATTTTGTTTTTTAAGTAGTTCCTTTGAATATTCTAAATTTCTTTAGTGTCTATTCTAATATTTCCTTGTTTCTCTCTGATTCTGTTAATTTGGGTCCTCCTTTTCTTTCATTGGTTAGTTGAACCTCATGTGTCATTCTTGTTTATCTTCCCATAGAAGCAGCCCTGAGATTCATTGATTCTTGGTTGTTTTCTCCTTTGTTTGCATTTCATGGATTTCTGCTTTAGTATTTAGTATTTCTTGATGTAAATTAGGTTTGGGTTTGGTTTGTTCCTGTTTTTCCAAATATTTGAGTATGTCATTAAGATATTTATTTATTTATGTTCTTTCTGGTTGTTGAATGTAGAGGCTTGGTGTTATAGATTTCCCTCAATAAGGCTACTTATCATGTACTGCATAGGGTTTGCTATGTTGTATTTTCATTTTAATTTCATTCCAGGAATTTTAAAAAAAAATTCTTGGTTTCTTATTTGACCCATTTATCATTCAGTAATGAGTAGTTTACTCTCCGTGAGTTTATGTACTTACTACAGATTCATTTACTGTTAGCTTTAAGTTTTATTGTATTGTTGTCATATATAGAGTTAGCCAATCTTCCTTAATTTGTTAAGATTTGCTTTGTTTCTCAGGTTGTGGCTTATTTTAGTGATGCTTCCATATGCTGCTGAGTAGAACATGCATTATTTGGTGTTTGGTAAAATATCCTGTATATATCTCTAAAGTGTTTTTGATATATGGCAATTTTTAATTCTGATATTTCTCTGTTTAGTTTTTTTATAATGGTTTGAAATTAACCTGTGTCTTTAATTCTAGTTGTACACTTTTTATGAAATTGGATGAACCGCAGTTTGATGTACATCTCTGGGCATGTATGTAGGGTCTTAGCAGAATCCTAGAGATTGCGGTTGGTGCAGAGAAGGGTATCAAGTCTAAGCCTGGGAACTGGAGGTGGGACCCAGGCCAGATTCAGGGGTTGGTACAAGGAGGGAGATATCAGATAGATTAACCTAGCTAGGCCTTAGTAATTAATTGTTTTGTTAATATGGCGATGCAGAGGAATTGAATGTTAAGAATATCTTTGAAAAATGTATCTGTTGTGTTTTTAGGGTAGGATCTAGAAAGTACCTGAAAATATTTGGCAAAATTGAGTTGACCTTATTATCCATGTTGTATCAGCAGCTAATCTACATAGATCCATAGCTCCACTTTTACAGCTGCAACAGTATTTTACTCATTGGCAAACTCCAAACCACTCCATCTACCCCTTACTCAAGGGCAGACTTTCCATCTGTCTACTGAACTATTCATCATTCAATTAGCATAAGTCAAATAAGCCTTTTCTTTCCCAATTTGCTCTTGGTCCCAGAGCATCATCATAACCATAGTAACCCAAGCTAAGACACAAGGGCTGGTGGCATAGTTCATTCATTTATAGTGCTTACTGCTATTGTGGAAAAATGGGGTTCAAACTGGAGCATGAACAGTGAGTAGGATGTAAAGTGAATAAGTGAAACATTAAAGTAAATTAAATTAAATTAAAGAAAAGAAAAACAGGGTTCAATTCCCAGAACTCACTTAACAGTTCCATTTTCAGAAAGCCTCTTTGACCTATGTGACCTTTGTACACACACACACACACACACACACACACACACACACACACACACGGAACACATACATACACTCAGGCATATAAACATACAAATTATATATATATATAGTTGTTGTTGTTGTTTTTAGAGACAGGGTTTCTCTTTCTCTGTGCAGTCCTGGCTGTTCTGGAAATCACTCTGTAGTACAGGCTAGCCTTGAACTCAGAAATCTGCCTGCCTCTTGCCTCTCAAGTTCTGGGATTAAAGGCATGCACCACCACCACCCAGCTAATAAATATATTTTAAAAGAAAGAAAGAAAGAAAGAAAGAAAGAAAGAAAGAAAGAAAGAAAGAAAGAAAGAAAAGAAAGAAAAGAAAGAAAAGAAAGAAAGAAAGAAAGAAAGAAAGAAAGAAAGAAAGAAAGAAAGAAAGAAAGAAAAAAGTAAACCCTTCAGATAAGTTAACTGAAAGAAGGAAAATCTAAATTAACAAAGTTGAAAATGAATAGAGGAACATAACAACAGACAGTGAGGAAATTCAGAGAATCAAGACAACATACTTTAAAAATGTATCTTCTACTATGCATGGTAATGAATGCCTTTATTCCCAGCACTAGGGAGGCAGAGGCAGGGAGATCTTTGTGAGTTCCAGACCAGCCTGATCTATAGAATAACACATTTCTTTACATTTTTCCATTAAATTGGAAAATTTATATAGAAAATGTAGATTTCTACATGCCTATAACCTATTAAAGTAGAAACAAAATGAAGTAGACAATTTAAGGAAATCTATAATAACCAATGAGTTAGAATGAGTGAATAAGACTCTCACTATCTGGGCAGCGGAGATGGATTAGCAGTTAAGAGCAATGTGCTCTTCTTCTAGAGGACTGGGGACTGGTTACTAGCAACATGTCATACACTTCACAATCACTTGGAACTCCAGCTTGGAAAGAACCAGTGTCTCCGCCCCCAATAGTTGCTGGTACTCATGAGAATGAGCCCCTTTTCCACACACATACACACAATTCAAAATAATAAAAGAAAAAAAAAATCTCCCAACTAAAGAAAAGCTCAGCATGAGGTGGATTCAGCAAAGAATTCTAACAAACCTTCGAAGAACTAACATCAGCACTTTTGAGATTATTCTGTAAAAAAACTAGAGGAAATTTTCTAAATTCGCTTAACAAAACTAGTATTACGCTGAAACCAAAACCAAAACCAAATGAAGATGAGAAAGAGAGAGAGAGAGAGAGAGAGAGAGAGAGAGAGAGAGAGAGAGAGAGAGAATGAGAAAGAATTATTGGTCACTCACTTTGATAAGCACAAACCTAGTTTGATCAAGTTGTTTCTTTCCAGTTATTTGGGGATTATTTCACATATGTAAATTAGGAAAAGTAATTCATCACATGGATAGATTCAAGGATAAAATCATATAATCATTTCCATTGATGCAGAAAAAGCCTTTGACAAAGGCCAACATCCTTTCATGCTAAAAATGCTAGAGAAAGGAGAGATGAAGGGGACATAAATCAACATGATAAAGGACATATAAGGCAACCTGATTGCCACAATTAAATGGAGAAAAATGCCAAGCATTCCACAAGTATTGTGAGGAAAACAGGGTTTCTACTTTTACCATTTGTGATGTTAAGGGAGTGGCACAATTAGAAGATGTGGCCCTGTTGGAGTAGGTGTGTCACTGTGGGTGTGGACTTTAATACCCTAGTCCTAGCCACTTGGAAGTCAGTGTTCTGTTAGCAGCCTTCAGATGAAGATGTAAAACTCTCAGCTCCTCCTATACCATGCCTTCTTGGATGCTGCATGTTCCCATCTTGATGATAATGGACTGAACCTCTGAGCCTGTAAACCAGCCCCAATGAAATGTTGTCCTTATAAGAGTTACCTTGGTCATGGTGTCTGTTCACAGCAGCACAAACCCAAGACACCATCCCTATTCAATATAGTGTTTGGAGGCCTCGCCAGAACAATAAGAAAAAAGAAGAACATCACAGCATTGCAAATAGAAAAGGCATAGTAAAAATTAACACAACAAAATCAATAGCCTTCTTATACACCAAAGACAGATTGAGAAAGAAATCAGGGAAACAATCTAATACATAATACCCTCAGGAGAAACTATAAATTTGAGTAAACTTACCAAAAAAGTGAAAAGACTTAGGTCATAAAAGCTTTAAAGCATTAATGGAAAAAAAAAAAAAAAACTGAGGAAGATACCAGAAGGTAGAGACCTCCCATGCTCCCATGCACATGAATTGGTGAATTGGTAGTTTTATTATTGTGAAAATGGCCAATGAAAATAATATTTCACAGAAACTGAAAAAAATAAAGAAAAAAAAGAAAACCTTCGCATGGAAGCACAAAAACCCTAGCTACCCAAAGCAATCCTAAATAATACAATCACTGCTTGAGGGGCTGAGGAGATGGTTCAGTGTTTGAATATTTGCTACTCTCATAGAGCTCCTGAGTTTGGTTCCTAAGAAACCATAGCTATTCACAGACATTTTTAATTCCAGTTCCATGGAATTTGATGTTCTCCGTTGTCCTTTGTGGGCACCTAATTCACATTGGGCACTTACATGCAAAATACATATGCATAGATAAATGTACAAAATATTTTTTAAAAGAGAGAAAGACTTCTGTAGGTATCATCATCCCAGATTTCCTGTTATACTACAACAGAAATAGTATTATATAGTGGTAGCAGCAGCATAGTAACAGATACAAAATGACACTTAAATCAGTGGAACAGAATTAAGAATGCAGATATAGATTTATCTACCTACAGACACCTGATTTTTTTATAAAGATGTCCAAATACACAATGAAAATGTGTACCCCATTTTTAATAAATGGTCAAAGACTGAAACTTGACCCTTCCCTCTTACCCTGTACATAATGAATTCCAAATAAATCAAAGATATCAATTTTGGAAGTTTGAGACTTGTAGAAGAATGAATAGGCTTGGATAAGGAATTTCTGGCTAGGATTCAAGCATTCAGGAAATAGAACCAATGATCAAGAGTAGGAGTTAGGTTCAGCCCATGGCTTTTACTGTTTTTCCAGAGGTCCACTGGCAGCAAGGACATCCAGCTTTGACTTCATTCCTGGAGCTCTGCCTGCACAAGGGACAACCAGGCTTGTAAACATCTGAGACAACCAGGTAAAACTCTGTCCCAGATCCCTTGCCTGCCAGTTCCCCTTAGGCATACCCTGGCACTTCATTTTTGGCCCACAAAGCTGTCTGCATTTTCAGATGCCTGCCTGCACCCAGTAAAACCCCTCCTCCCCAATGCTCTGCTTGCTAAGTACCCCTGAAGCACACCTAACAGCAATAAACTCCACCTACCTCCTCTGTGCTCCATTTTCTGGTCCACGACCCAGACTCCATTCTAGTGGCCTGTGGGTACTAGAGGCAACCAGATAGCTAAAGGCCAGTGTAAGAACACAATCAACAAGGACCAGAGCAATATGGCACCACCAGAACCCAGCTATTCTACTACAACAAGCCCTGAAGAGCCTAAGGAGACTGAAGCACAAGAAAATGGTCTTAAATCCAATCTTATAAAATCTTAAATAAGAAATGAATAAATCAATTAAAAAATTAAAAGAAAATTCAATCAAGCAGATGAAAAAAAATGAATAAAACTGTTCAAGACCTGAAGATGGAAATAGAAGCAATAAAGAAACATAATCTGTGGGAATACTGGAGATGGAAAACCTAGGGAAGAGAACAGGAACTACAGACACAAGCAACACCAACAGACTACAAGAGATGGAAGAGAGAATCTCAGACATAGAAGATACAGTAGAAGAAATTAATATGTTGATCAAAGAACATTAAATCTAAAAAGTTCTTAACACAAAACATCCAGGAAATCTGGAACACCATGGGAAGACCAAACCTTAGAATAATAGGAATAGAAGAAGGAAAAGATTCCCAGCTCCAAGGCCAAGAATATATTCTCAACAAGATCATAGAAGAAACTTTCTGCAACTTAAAGAAAGAGATGTCTATAAATGTGCAAGAAGCTTACAAAACACCAAATAGATTGGACCAGACAAAAAAATCGCATATCACATGAAATGTATTACAGAGGTTTTGACTCAAATGAACCTAACTGATGTCTACAGAACATTTCACCCAAACACAAAAGAAAATCCCTTCTTCTTAGTGCCTCATGGAACCTTCTCCAGAACTTACCATATACTCAGTAACAAAGCAAGCCACAACAATTGAAAATTAAAATAACCGCTTATAGCTTATCAGACCAACATGGACATCATCAACAGAAGAAACCACAAGAAGCCTATGAACTCATGGAAACTGAACATCTCACTACTCAATGGCCACTGGGTCATGGGGAAAAAAAGAAAAAAAAAAAGAAATTAAGGATTTTCTAGATTTAAAATGAAGGCACAATATACCCAAACTTATGAGACACAATTAAAGCAGTACTAAGAGGAAACTTCATAGCAGAAAGTACCTTCATAAGGAAATTGGAAAGCTCTTGTATGAGCAACCTCACAGCATAACGGAAAGCTCTAGAACAAAAAGATGAAAACACACCCAAGAGGTGTAGATGGCAGGAAATAATCAAACTCAGGAGTAAAATCAATAAATAAGAAATGAGAGCCGGGCATGGTGGCTTAATCCCAGCACTTGGGGGGCAGAGGCAGGTGGATTTCTGAGTTTGAGGCCAGCCTGGTCTACAAAGTGAGTTCCAGGAAAGCCAGGGCTACACAGTGTAACCCTGTCTCGAAAAACCAAAAATAAAAAGAAAGAAAGAAAGAAAGAAAGAAAGAAAGAAAGAAAGAAAGAAAGAAAGAAAGAAAGAAAGAAAGAAAGAAAGAAAGAAAGAAAGAAAGAAAGAAAGAAAGAAAGAAAGAAAGAAAGAAAGAAAGAAAAAGAAATGAGAAGGATAATACAAGGATAATACAAAGAATAACAAAATCAAGAGCTGGTTCTTTCAGAAAATCAACAAGGTAGACAAGCCCTTAGTCAAACTAACTAAAAGGCAGGAAGAATATCCAAATTAAAATCAGAAATGAAAAAAGAGACATAACAACAGACAGTGAGGAAATTCAAAGAATCATTAGGTCATACTTCAAAAACTTGCACTCCACAAAATTGGAAAACATAAAAAATTTGGATGATTTTCTTGATAGACACTACTTACCAAAGTTAAATCAAGATGAAGTAAACAGTTTAAAGTGACCTATAACCCCTAAAGAAATAGAAGCAGTCACTAAACTCTGTCAACCAAAAAAAAAAAAAAAACAGGTCCAGATGATTTTAGTGCAGAATTCTACCTGATGTTCAAAGAAAAGCTATCACCAATACTACTCAAACGACTCCACAAAATAGACACAGAAGGAACATTGCCAAACTCACTCTATGAGGCCACAGTCACCCTGATACATAAAGGCTCAACAAAGAAAGACAATTTCAGACCAATTTTATGAACATTGATGCAAAAGATACTCAATAAAATACTTGCAAACTGAATCCAAGAACACATCAAAGACATCATCCACCATGATCAAGCAGGCTTCATCCCGAGGATGGTTCAACATGCAACTATCTGTCAATGCAATCCACTACAAAAATAAACTGAAAGAAAAAAAAAACACATGATCATTTCAATAGATGCTGAAAAAGCCTTTGACAAAATCCAACAGCCCTTTATGATGAGAGTCTTGGTGTGATCAGGGGTACAAGGCCCATACCTAAACATGATAAAGACAATGTAGAACAAGCCAATAGCCAACATCAAATTAAATGGAGAGAAACTTAAAGCAATTTCACTAATGTCAGGGACAAGATAAGGCTGTCTACTCTTTCCCTATCTCTTTAATATAGTACTTGAAGTTCTAACTGAAGCGATAAAACAACTAAAGGAGATCATAGGGATTCAAGTTGGAAACAAAGAAGTCAAAGTTTCACTCTTTGAAGATGATAAGATAGTATACACAATAGACCCCAAAAAAACTCTACTGGAAAACTCATACAGCTGATAAGCCCCTTAAGCAAAGTGGCTAGATAAAAAATTAACTCAAAGAAATCCATAGTCATTCTTTATACAAATGATAAATGGGCTGAGAAAGAAATAAGGAAAGTAACACCCTTCATAATTGCCACTAGTAAGATAAAATATCTTTCTGTAACTCTAACCAAGAAAGTAAAAGACCTGTATGACTAGAATTTCAAGTCTTTGAAGAAAGAAATTAAAGAAGACATTAAAAGGTAGAAAAATCTCCCAAGCTCATGGATGGTAAGATTATCATGTTAAAATGATCTTCTTACCAAAACCAATCAGATTCAATGCAATTCCCATTAATAGTCCAACACAATTTTTTTACAGATCTTGAAACATCAATTCTTAACTTTATGTGGAAAAACAATAACAGCAACAACAAAAACAAAAAACAAAAACAAAAAAAACAACAACAAAAAATAATAAAAAAAAAAAAAAAAACACAGAGTAGCTAAAGCTATGCTGTATAATAAGAGAACTTCTGGAGGTATCACCATCCCTGATCTCAAGCTGTACTACATAGCTGTAGTTAAAAAAAAAAGAAGAAGAACCATATGGTATTGGCATAAAACAGACAGGTTGATCAAAGACCCAGAATTGAATCAAAGACCCAGAAATAAACCCATACACCTACAGGCAGTTAATTTTTAACAAAGAAGCAAAAACAATACAATAGGAAAAAGAATGAGTCTTCAACAAACGGTGCTGGTCTAACTCAATGTCTGCATGTCAAAGAATCCAAGTAGATCCATACTTATCACCACGCATAAAACTCATTCCCAAGTGGATCAAAGACCTCAACATAAAACCAGATACACTAAATCTTATACAAGAGAAAGTAGGGAATAGCCTTTATCACATTGGCACAGGAGACAACTCACAAACAGAACACCAATGGCTCAAGCACTATGATTAATAATTAATAAATGTGATGTCATGAAACAGGAAAGCTTCTATAAGGCAAAGGACACAATCAATAGGAAAAACCAGCAACCTACAGAATAGGAAAAGATCTCCACCAATCATGACAGGGAACTGATATCCAAAATACATATAAAAAGTCAATAAATTAAACATCAAGAAACCAAATAACCAAGATTTTAAAATGGGGTACAGAGATAACAGAATTCTCAATAGATGAATTTCTAATGGCCAAGAAGCACTTAAAAGAAATGTTCAGAGCCAGGTGTGGTGGCACACGCCTTTAATCCCAGCACTCGGGAGGCAGAGGCAGGCGGATTTCTGAGTTCGAGGCCAGCTTGGTCTACAAACTGAGTTCCAGGACAGCCAGGGCTACACAGAGAAACCCTGTCTTGAATCGAAAAACAAGCAAACAAAAAAGAAATGTTCAACATCTTTAGTCATCAGGGAAATGCAAATCAAAACAAATCTGAGATTCTATCTTTCATCAACAGGAATAGCTAAGATGAAGAAAAAAAAAATCAATGGATAGCTCATGCTGGCACTGATGTGTAGCAAGGGGAACACTACTCCGTTTCTGGTGGGAGTGCAAACTTGTACAACTACTTGGAAATCAATTTGGTAGTTTCTAAGACAACTAGGAACAGTGCTACCCCAACACCCAGCTATAGTGCTTCTGGATATATACTCAAAGATGTCCCACCATACCAAAAGGACATTTGCTCAACTATATTTATAATAGCTCTATTTACAATAGCCAGAAACTAGACACATCCTAGATGCACTTCAACTGAGAAATGGAAACAGAAAATGTGCTACAGTTTTACAGTGGAATATTACACAGCTATTAAAAACAAGAACATCATGAAATTTGCAGGCAAGTGTATAGAACTAGAAAATATCCTGAGTGAGTTAACTGAGACCCAGAAAGACACATGGTATATAATCACTTATAAGTGGATATTAGTCATAAAGTACAGGATAACTATGTTACAATGCACAGACCCAGAGAAGCTAAGTAACAAGGAGGATGTAAGGGAGGATGCTTGAATCTCACTGAGAAGGAGAAATAAAATAGACATAGGGGTTGGATGTATTTAGGGAACTGGGTAGGATAGGGAGTGTGGAGGGGAACAGGAGGGATCAACAAGGAGGACAAAGGGTGAGAGAACTGGGAGAAAGAACTGAGATTTGTATGAGGGGACATCTTTGGGACAAACTAGAAACCCAGGACAAGGGAAACTCCTAGAACGCTGTAAGGGTGACCCTAGCCAAAACTACTAGCAATATGGGATATGGAACCTGAACCTACCACCTCCAGTAACCACGGAAAACTTCCAATCGAGAGATGGGCATACCAACCCAGCCACAAAACCTTCACCCCACAATTTGTCCTGCAAATGTGCAGGAATGAAATTGGAGCAGAAATTGTAGGAATCGATGTAGGAACCAATGACTGACCCAACTTGAGACCCAACCAATGAGAGAGAAAAACCTACCTCTGCATAACTGTCCTCTGAAAGGCTTTACCCAGCAGCTGATGGAAACAGATACAGATGACAGAGTCCAGGGAATCTTACAAAAGATTGCAAGAATCATGGGGGATGGGAGTAAAGACACAACAAGAAAACATATAGAATCAACTAACCTGGGCCCACAGGGGCTCAGAGAGTCTGAACCACCAACCAAGAAGCATGCATGGGACAGACCTAGACCCCCTTCACATATGTAACAGATGTGCAGCCTTGTTTTTGCATAGGACCCCTAATAACTGGAGCACAGGCTATCTCTGACTCTGTTTCCTGCCTTTAAATCCCTAGGCACAATAGGAGAAGTATCTAGCTCTACTGCAACTTGATATGCCAGGGTAGGTTGATATCTATAGGAGGACTTCCCTTTTCGGAGGAAAAAGGGAGACAGGGTTAGAGGAAGAAAAGGGAGAGGAAGGGATTGGGAGGGAAGGAGGGAAAGGAAGCTGTAACTGGGATGTAACGTAAATAAAATGTAAAAAGAAGTAGTAGGGGTTCATGATGTACTGCAAAGCAATCTCTCATTCAACTGAAAAGACAACCTGCAGAATGAGAAAGAAAAATAAAACTTTAGTAGCTATACACTCGACAGAGGACGGGTGCATTTAATATACAAAGAACTAAAGATAGTAAAGACAAAGAAAGCAACCCAATTAAAAAGCTAGCTGTGAACAGAATAGAGAGAGTTCTCAACAGAAGAAATAAAAATGGATAAGAAGTATATTTGAAAGTGTTCACCATCCTTAGCCAGCAGGGAAATGTAAGTTAAAAACTACTTTGAGTTTTATGTTACCTCAGACAGAACGACTAAGATTAAGTAAGGAAAACAACAAATGTGGGTGAGGGTGAGGGGAATCGGAGCCCTCATACACAGTTGGCAGAAATGTAAACTGGTACAGGCACTACGGAAATCAGTGTGGTGGTTCCTTAAAAAACTAGAAATAGACCTACCATATGTTTCAGCTATATATTTCCTGAACATACATCCAAAGAACTGTGTTTCCAGCTACAGGCACACATGCTCACCCGTGTTTATTCATGGTTTATCTGTGTTTGTAGCTACTCCATTCACAATATGGAGGGCATGGAAACATTCTAGGTGCCCTTTAGCTGATGACTGGGTAATGATTTATATACTTTGACATCTATACCCAATGCAAATGTATTCTCATTGTAGATAGATAAAGAAAAATAAAATTTCTCGGTCAATGAATAGAACTGGAAAGCTTACCAAGTGAGGTAGCCCAGACCCAGAAATAAAATGTTACGTTTTCACTAATATGTGGGTCTTAGTGTTGACTCTTCAATCTTGTGAGTTTACCTTGGAAGTACATTCAAACTCCAGTAACTAGAAAGGAGCCATTGTTGGGGAGGAGGAAGAAAGCTTTTAGGTGATGGGACATAATAAATTACAGTTGTTATGAAGAAGGAAAGGAAAATAATGAGGAGAGAGGTTAAGCAGAGAGCAGGATGGGAAGGTATTGTGGAAAATGAGCTCCAAAGAGGAACAACACGAAGGTTGTTTGAAAAATCAATATGGAAGTATACTATTTCATAAGCTTCATATATACCTATGAACGTATATGTTCATATACATGTATTTATTTAAAGGAGTTTAACTGGAATTAACCCACACAGAAAGTAGTGCTGCTATATGTTGCCAAGTAAAAACTACTACTACAGCACCAGATGTGTGCAGGCTCTCCTTCAGTTGCTGGTCAGAGGTATCAATATATGCTATTGCCACTGCTATTGGTTGCTCACCAGAGCAAGATAGTGAGACCTCATTGCTAAAGGCACCACACACTCTAGCCACAGGACATGGAGAAATCAAGTTAGTACTGACTGGGAAGCTTCCTCCCGGCTACCTACCTTTTATACCAGCCATTCAGGTGCTAGGCAGACTGCCGGGGCTTGGGGTCATCCACAGGTTTACTCATCAGCAGATCCTTTGAGCTAGAATAATTATGTATTAAGATATGCCCACAGATGCAATTGTGGCCCAAATGTTATGAAGTTAACTAACTGCCTTCTGATGGAACTTAACAAACAACCAGTCCACAGGAGGAAATACATCCTTGGTACTATAAGTCTGGTCAAGAATCCATGACTGGGGAACTCATAGGTCCCAGGGTTGAATGCACTAGTATTATTTTTGTTAAGTGAACATTCACTTCAAACTGTCCTCTAAATTCATATCTCTCTATAGATTTGCAGCTAGTATAGCTTTCATACCTCAACAGATCAGTTTTTTTGCGTGCAATGAACAGTGGTTAACAATGAAATTCACAACTGGTCAATGTTAGAGAATAAGTGTCTTTGGAGTTTTAAACAACAAATGGAATATCACATCTCCTTTTCCCAAAGCTTGGGGACAACATGGGACAAAGGGATGGAACAATTGTCAAGATGAAAATAGTATCTTCTGGACATGGCTGGACCACTGGACTCATGAACTCTCAGCACTTGTGGTGTCTTGCACAAGACTAGCACAAAATCAAGCCAGTCAAATGGTGTGGATAGGGGCTCCTGAATCCTCATCCCTAACTGAGAAATTATTAAACCAGTTGGGATTTGACAGTAAGGCCTGCAGGGAGCTCCTGGGAACAGCACTCATGCCACAATGAGTTATTGCTCTTACAGTTCTCTTTGAGTCGTCTATGTTCCAGTAAGTAACCCCTTATCCATACTCCATTGAATGCTCATTATGCTCACTAAGCCAGACTTGGATAGAATTATTTCATAATTCAATTTTCACCTTCAACTTTATATACGTTTTAGTATGAAATAGAGTTTATTTAGTGGATGGGGAGGGGAGTTTAGGAGGGATTAGAGACAGAGAAAGGCAGAGGTGGGGAGGAGAATGGGGGGAGAAGGGACAGAGAGGGTAAGAGAGAGAGTAAGAGAGTCTCAACTTTATAAGTTTTAATACATTTATCTATGTCTATGTGCCTATGTGTAAGCATGAATGTGGAGATAAGAGAACAACATGCAGAAACTGGATCTGTTGTCATCCTACGCTGTTGGCCGAGGGAAACAAACCCATCAAGCCTGATGGCAAGTGTCTTTACCCACCAAACAATCTTGCTATTCCCTGCTTTCATTTCTTTAGTTTATCATTGGTGGTCTAATCTGACTGGAGATGTTTTTTCCTGTGTCCTCAAGAATTCACACAAGTAACACAAGTAACACAATTGTTACACAAGTAACAATGACTTTGAACTTTTGATCTGTCTATCTTAGTCTCCTGTCCAGTTTGCTTTCCTGATGATGTGTAAAAAACAAACAAACAAACAAACAAACAAAAAAACCACTTACCAAAAAACAATCTAGAGAGAGAAGAATACAGCTCATCTTACATTTTTACAGTCCATTGTGAAGAGAAGTCTAGATGGGAATTGAAGCAGAGACCATAAAAGTGCGGCTCACTTCCCTAGGCTTGCTCAGCTACTTTTCTTATACTAATCCCAGGACTATCTGCTCAGAAGTGGCATCACCTACAGAGGACTTAGCCCTCCCACATCAGCCATTCATTAAGACAATGCCCATGAGATTGATCTATCAGTAGATCAATCTGATGGTGGCATTTCTTAATTTGTATTTCTTATTCCCAGGTGTGTCTCAGTTTGTGTCAAGTTGACAAAAACTACTCAAGTATTGGGATTATCAAGATGTGCTGCCAATACCTAGCTATTTTAAGTATTTTTAAGTGTAAATATAGGAATTATACATACCATTGTGGTATAATGTAATAATTCAATACATTAAAAATGTACACTTTCCTGTTTTATGATTTTGCAGCAGAATGTCCAACACAGAGTATGATTCCAACCGGGATACGTAGAACTCAATGGTAGACTATAGGCACAGCATGCACAATTCCCTAGGTATGGATGAACAACTGGTGTGCTCTTCCCTGGGAACACTACTTCTCCTGATCCCAGCATTCCTTGGTTGTCTGTTATTGTTTTTGTAGAGTTGAGACCTCATGGGCTTTGATGTTGCTGTAGTTGTTGTTGAAACCTAACTTTGATTGGTCTTAGAGTTGTTATTTCCTGAGACCTGGCAGAAGAGCAACTGGCAGATACAGGAGAATATGCCATGCAGATTCTGAGAACAGTTTTTATTGTGGAGAGTAGGGAAAGGGAAAATGGCTTTGCCAGACCCATCAACTGCTTTTCTGGACAAACAGATTTATGAAACTGTAAGCTCCAGGACATGTCCCTTGTCCTTGTCAGCATGTCTATATTGTCCTTTCAAGCTCATGTTTAGGTAGTCATGGTTATGAGTCTTACAAAATTTTTTTTTTACACTGGGTCTCACTATGTAGCTGTCTGTCCTGGGACTTACTGTGTAGACCAGGCTGGCCTTGAACTCAGAGATATCCACCTACCTCTGCCTCCTAAGTGTTGGGATTAAAAGTGTGTGCTATACTCCTAGCTTCAAAGTAATGTTTAATATAGTTTTTCATATTTTATGGTAATAATTTTTAAATGTGTTCTGTGTTCCCAGGCAATTTTGTCTACATTCCCTTTAACTGAAGTATTCACAAAGTTGAAAATCTCAGAATAGTTGCTTCACTCTTTTGTTGTTGTTGCTGTTGTTAATATTCTATCTTGAAGTCTCTTGAATTCATCATCTCCACATGGTTTCTAATACTGACTGAACTACAGTTTAAGATATGGACTGAGTACTGTCAGAAAGCATGCAACTCATGGTAGAGATATTTTTCCACTGGCAGACATAACTTCAGAGCCCAAAGATATCTGCTGGTTCTGTTTTCAAATTCTTCAAGTGTCACTTTCACCTTGAAAATATCAAGGGAAATTCTGCCAAGCTTGTGGGCAAAATTCCATGTGAACACATGTACCTGTGCATGTATTGTGTACCCACATTTTTCTATCAGTAGATCTATGGAGGAAGTCAATAGAAGAACAATTATTGTACTAGCCATGGCCAGTGAGCTCTGTGGAGTACTAGGATTAGAGACACAGCTCTTTCACTGGGGACTCTGAGCCTCAAACTCCTTGCCAGTAAAATAAGGACACTAGAAATAAAACAGGAGATAGAAATCAGTCAGGCAGTTTGATGGACAAGGATCAAAATTCTTATCTATAGCCCAGAACTAGAATTATTCTTGTTTTTTTCCTAGAAGTGTTTAGAGGATCTGATTTCCTGATTTCCTGCCCGATTTTGCTTCTCCTTTCACACGGCTGCCTGGAAGCCGTTTGTGTGAATGAAACTCTAGTACACCTGAGGAGAGGCACAGATACCTTCTGCTATATATTCTATAAAACATCCCTAAATTAGCAGTTGAATGGTACTCCATCTCTGCTTGCTTTCCTTTTTAGCTTCCAACTATGAGCCTATAATAAACTTCTTCCTAAAGCCTGACCATGTTTGTGGCCTGTAAGATCTACTCTTCCAATTCATGAGACAAGAATGTAAAACAGCTGGCACACGTCTTTAATCCCAGCACTTGGGAGGCAGAGGCAGGCAGATTTCTGAGTTCGAGGCCAGCCTGGTCTACAGACTGAGTTCCAGGACAGCCAGGGCTACACAGAGAAACCCTGTCTCAAAAAAACAAAACAAAACAAACAAAACAACAACAACAACAACAACAACAACAACAGAATGTAAAACAGCTGAGTCATTAGAAATTTCCCATGACAGTTAGCTTCTATCACCCTAACTCCTGAGTTAAACTCACAAGAAGTTAGAAAGCCTCTGCAGCACTCAAGGAGACTGCTTAACATAACCTCCATTTCAATAGTATTTAATGTAATCCTGTGTAAGGAGGAAAGAAGATGATACAGACATGGAAAACACTTAGACTATAGGTGGTCTGCTGGGAGTATAACCCAGTGGTAGGATGCATAAGGCCTTATGTTCAGTCCCCAGCAGCTAAAAGAATAAGTGATAAAATTCAACATAACCTATATCTCTATATCTCAACAACTCTCCCGCCTCTTGTCTCTTTCCTCTCCCTGATACCCATCTTCTCCCTCCCCCACCTCTTCTTTTGAGATAGAATGTCCTGTAGTCTAGACTAGACTCAAACTTCATATGTAGCCAAAGCTGTTCTTGAATACCTGACCATCATGGCTAGGAGCATGGCAGCCCTCAGGCAGGCATGGTGCTGGAGCAGTTTGCTGAGAGCTCACATACTGAGACAAGAGCCACAGAGAGATAGGTAATTTGGATTACATAGGCTTTTGAAACCTCAAAGCTTGTGTCCTAGGGATACACCTCATCAAACAAGGCCACATCTCCTAATCCTTTTCAAATAGTTCTGCAAACTGGGGATCAAATATTCAAATATATAAGCCTATGGGGGGCATTTTATTCTAATCATCACACATACCATTCAAACTGTATCTAACCCTGCAATTTGCCTTAGAAACATAAATCTAGTTCCTATTTTTTATACCCCTTTCCTCAGATGGCTCTCAGGTATGGAGGCCCTCATCCAGTCTCAATGATCTCTTTTACTTGCTATCCCTATGCAGAAAGCCTAGAGTTCAGCTACCAACTCCACTTATTCTGCCCACTCTACCAAGCTCTGCTGTGCATACTTAGGACCTTCTCTAAGCAGACACTAGACTTTTGTTGCCAACCCTAACCATCCTGAGGGCTTCTCTCTAGGGAGGTACACTAGACCCATTCTTGCTACTCTTCCTACCTTTGTGCCTGGCCTAAGGATCATGTGTTTAACACTTATATTCTGCCCTTTCTCCCTCATGTAGGGATCCCAGACTCTCATTGCCAATTCTACTAGTATCTGTTACCTGAATAAAACTTCCCTAGACTTCTGAAAATTGATTGCAAGAACCCACTAACTCTATAAAAGTTCTGTTTCTGGGCTTAGAAACTCATTTAGCTCAAGCTGAGCCAGATAACTTCTGAAATGCCATTTGAACATCAACACTGAATTGTCCAAAGACTGAATCTTAAGTTCTGTGTATTTGTGCAACAACTGGACAAGTAAGAGTAATAGGAAACAGAACTTCCAACAGCCATTGAAGGAATCAGAGACAAAATTTCCATAACGAGAAATAACTCCAGTGACCTAACTCCAGGTGCCTAGAGGTTCCATCACAAATATACAAACATGAATAGTCAAAACAAGAAGTCTCCACCAAAAGTTAGTACTCCCATAGTAATGTCCTCCAATAAAAGGATGACATAAAACATCATAAAATGGGCGGGCGTAGTGGCACACGCCTTTAATCCCAGCACTCGGGAGGCAGAGGCAGGCGGATTTCTGAGTTTGAGGCCAGCCTGGTCTACAGGGTGAGTTCCAGGACAGCCAGGGCTACACAGAGAAACCCTGTCTTGAAAAACCAAAAAAAAAAAAAAAAAAAAAAAAAAAAGTCATAAAATGATGACTTAGATAATATAAAAGACAGGGATTTCAAATGATGAAAACAGAATTTCATAAAGAGGTAGAATCTTTGAAAAAAAACAAAAAAATGGAATTCAGAGGAAAGCCATACTCACAGATTGAATGAAACAAGTGGTAGAGAGAATATTGAGTCTTAAAACCAAGTGTACTGGCTAGTTTTGTGCAAACTTGACACAGGCTGGAGTTATCACAGAGAAAGGAGCTTCAGTTGGGGAAATGCCTCCACAAGATCCAGCTGTAAGGCATTTTTTCAATTATTGATCAAGTGGGGAGGTCCCCTTGTGTGTGGTATAACCTCTGGGTTTATAAGAGAGCAGGCTGAGCAAGCCAAGTGAGGCAAGCCAGTAAAGAACATCCCTCCATGGCTTCTGCATCAGCTCCTGCTTCCTGATCTGCTTGAGTTCTAGTCCTGACTTCCTTGGTGATGAACAGCAGTATGGAAGTGTAAGCCAAATAAACCCTTTCCTCCCCAACTTGCTTCTTGGTCATGATGTTTGTACAGGAATAGAAACCCTGACTAAGACACCAAGGTAGAAGAATTGGATCACTCAATCAAAGAAAATATCAAAACCAAAAGATTACAAGAATAGATTTTACAGGAACTCTTGAGATACTGTAAAAGATCAAACTTATGAATAGTAGATATTGAAGAAGGAATAGAGTCCCATGTTGAAGATACGGAAAATATTCTCAACAAAATCATAAAAGTAAACTTCCTTAATCCAAGGAAAGAGATGCTTATCAAAATCCAAGATTAGTAAAGAAACTCATATCAAATAATAGTCAAAACTCTAAATGTATACAACAAAAAAAAGGATATTGAAAACCACAAGAGAAAACTATCAACTCACATATAAAGGGAGGCCCATAAGAACAACAGCAGCAAAGAAGACCATGAGAACCAGAAGAGATTGGACTAATGTTCTATAAGTTATGTAAGATCATAGATGCCAGACTGTTATATACCCAGAAAAACTATCATTCATAATTGAAGGAGAAATGATGTTGTACATCTTTAATCACAGCACTCTGGAGGTGATGACAATTAGATTTCTAAAAGTAAAGGCCAGCCAAGTCTACACAGTGAGTTCCAGGGTTGGCGGACTACAGACAGCTAGGACTACATAGAAAGACCATGTGTTAAACAGTAAGTAAGTAAGTAAGTAAGTAAGTAAGTAAGTATAAATATATAAATGAGTAAAAGAGGTCTGAAAAATACCACAAAACAGCCTGACAGAAATATACATTGTTCAATAATTCTTAATAATCATGGTCTTAACTTCTCAATAAAATGATTAATAGGATGGGTCAGAAAAACAACATCCATCTTTTTGCTGCCTCTAAGAAACATAGTAGTGCAATAGTGGCACAAACATCAGGGGATCAACCAAACATTTTCTCATTAGTTTTAAAGGCCACTGCACAAGATAAAACCTTTATCTGGAGCCATTATATAGCAAAGAACCTCTGGCTAGTCAGGACATAGGCTCTTGAAAGAACCTACTACTATTATTCTGCCAAGTAGATGTAGTATTAATCTGACTCCTAATGACTGGTCAGCATTACACTCGTAGATTAATGTACTTCTCAACTCCCATCACAAGAAGTTCCTATTTGCAGGGGAGGAGGTATGGGATGAGGAACAGTCAGAGGGCAGACCAGGAGGGGGATAACTACTGGGCTGAAAAAATAAAAAAAAAAAAAAGATTGAAGAATAATACTAAAAATATAAAAAGAAGTTTCTATTTGTAGTAGATGACTAACACAGAGACCCATACTAGTAAATTAAGAGATTGCAGAATGCTCAGCCTTTTCTGTATAACAGAACATATATACCAGTATACTCCCCCACCTTCAAAGGTTTGGGGATCATATGGAAGAGGGGGTTGAAAGAGTGTAAGAGCCAGAGATGGTGAGTCACTACATGGAAACATTGTGGACATGGTAGGGAAGCTTCCCATATATACTTACCACTATTGAAGCAGTATCTATAAGACCCAGGCAAACACAACCTAGACCTAATTCCAGCATGGGGAGGAGAGTTGAGCATACAGGCTCGCCACTAGCCCTGGAGCTACTGGCAGTTGTTAGCTGGTAGGAAAGAACGAGACAGTTTTCACCAAGAATATAATCTTGGTAAAGAGATCATGCTTCAGTAGAAGGTCATACATCTAATTCAAGAATATTTGAGCAGCACAAATTGGTTTTGGAGGGTTTTGTTGTTGTTGTTGTTGTTTTCTTATATTGGATGGGTAGGGGGAACAGGAAATGAATCTGAGAAGAGTTGGAGGAAGGTGAATATAATCAAAACATATTGTATAAAACTAAAGATTTTAAAAGAAGGGTTTTTCTAGTTGGGCAGATCAATCACTCAGTCAAGAGACCACCACTCAGAAATGCAGGTCTACCCTAAGCTATGCTAAGAGATTTAAGGAATAATTATCCCCTTAATAAGGTAGTGTACCTTTTCACCCAGACTCCCTGCTCTGAGTGGTGCAGTTGCTTACAGAGCTTCAGTCGTATAGCTATATAAGTCTGCTTGCTTTTCTAAATTAGTCAGAAGCTATAATTTCTCTTTTCTTCTTTTTCTGTCTTCTAAGCATACTTTCCCTAACATTTGGGGAGCCACTCTTCTCTAAAGCTTTCCTATTGTGTGGGTTTTTCTCTGCCATATGGCTCTTCCCAACTCTGCCCTAACTCAAATGGCATGACTTTCTCTTCTTTTCCATCTTATTCTTCTGGGAAGCTGCCAGGATTTATAAATTGCTTGCCCCAGGGTCTTCAGTTAGTTAATTAATCAATTAACCCAAGGATTAGACATGAGTCTTTCTTAACTATGGCTAACTTAGGGGTAGGAGTAGTGAAGTGAGAGAATTGAGCAAACCAGTCATTCATCGTGGACTAGTAGGTGATAGAGAACTTGCCCAGATGGTGGTTGATTGCCTTTGGCTTGATTTCCATCTTGTTGAAGACCTTGCTGCTACACATGTCCACCATGTTCTGCATCATATCAGGCAGGACAATCATGTCTCTCAGTTGGGTCTTCATTGCTGCTGGCTTCTTCATGAAAGGTGCCTCCTTCTTTGCCTCGGACAGGTACTTGTATAACAAGTGTTTCTTCTGTCACAATTGTATGTCTGAGCACAAGATTCATGAGATGTTCTCAGAAACCAGAATTTCTTAGAAATGGAATTATATTTGATTGTTAGCTGCCTGACATGTTAGTATTGGGCACTGACCTGGGTCTTCTGGAATATGAGCAAGTGCTTAACTTCTGAGCCATCTCTCTAGCACCATTGTTCCATTCTTAAATTCTTTTATGAATCTGAAATGGGTAGCCAGATTTCCATGGTAACATGTGACAACTATGGTGTGACTCCTCCCAACTTCTATTAATAATACAACAATCTCATAGTTGAACCACATAGTATACCTGTCATAATTTCTTTCCTTTTCTTTCTCTCTTTTTTTAACCTGAATTTTTCTTTTTTCCTTTTTCTTTTTTCTTCTTTTTGTTTTTCTTTTCCTTTTCTTTCTTTCTTTTTTTTTTTTTTTTTTTTTTTTTTTTTTTTTTTTTTTTTTTTTTTTTGAAACAGGGCCACATTCTGTAGTCCAGGCTGGCTTGAACTCACACACAGATCCACTTGGGATTTTCCTACCTCCACCTTGGAAGTACAGGGCCCACATCAATCACTCTACCCGTCTTTAACTTTTAGCCAATTTATTTCTAAAAATTTTCAGGAATTCAAAATGTAAATAAGAGGACACTCCCATTTTCTCCAACAGAGGGAAATAACTTTTACTGAAATACTCCCTGACATTTGAAGATAGTGTCTTCCTAGAACTGCTAATTGGAAGGCACTTTTCTTAAGACAGGCATTATTCCTTGAGACAGCCTGCTTACATTAACCAACATTTCTCTAATACTTGTCAGTGTTTTATAACACATTCTCAAGTGCCAATTGTAGCTTGCCAGTTCTCCTCAAGTGTGGAGGCTGCAGAAGGAGGAAATCAGAATGGAAAAGCAGTCCCTTGGGGTTGGTACTGCTATAGTAAAACAGCTTTGATCCCCTGTCTCATTTTATGTAGTCATTAGTATACAGATGGTAGTTAGAAATACTGGATGAATTGATCAGTCATTGTGTGTAGAAAGTGGTGCTTTCCCTGTCTTTTCATATTTATTATCCTTTAAGGCAACTGAGATTTATTATAAACTGAAGATTGATTGGCTGAAGAAATGGCTGAATGGTTAAGGACACTTGCTGTTCTTCCAGAAGACCTTGGTAGGATTTTTAACACCCATGTGTTGGGTCACAATTGTTTGTAAATTTTGTTTCAAGAGATCCCTCCTCTGACCTCTGTGGATACAGACAAACCTGGGCAAAGCACTCAGATACTCACAAACAACCAAACACAAAGTAGATAATGAAACTATTTACACACAAACCATAATCTGTAAATGTCTAACAAAGTTTTCCCTTTAATAAATATAATGCAGATAGAATGAAACAAAACTGAAGAAAAAGTATTTTCTTTTGAAGCAGAATCTTATGTAGCTCAGGGTAGCCTCCTATCCCTATGTAGCTAAGGATGAATTCAGCTCTACCTTGAACTATCCCCAACCTCTACCTTCAGTGCTGGGATTCTAAGTGTGTACCACACAGCTTGGTTTGTTCACTGCTGGAAGTCAGACACTGGGCTTTGTACATGCCAGGTAGGACGCTTCCAACGGAGTCATATTCCCACTGTAAAGAAAGAAACAGATACATGGAGCATACTCACCGTCTCCTCTCAGGTACACCTTATCACTTCTCAAGAGACTTGTGGAAAACTTTATTAATATATTATAAACACAGTGTGTTCTTCATTCCTATTTGGAACCCTATCTGCTACAGCAGATTCTAACATTGCTAAGTGAAAATAGTGAAGGGGAAAACTGCATGTGTACAGAACATTCCAGACTCTACCTTGCCACTATCTATTAAATAATGACAGAGAATGATTTCACAACAGAAATAGTTTTGTTCTTCATCTTATCAATTTTTCTAAGTGGTTATATATGTTAAAGCTCACAAAAGATACTTTAGAATATTATGAAGGCAATGATACTAAAAATATCCATTTTACACTAGTTGATAACTAGTAGAGATTTCAGAAAAAGCAAACAAATTTAAATGGAGTAACAAACCTCTGAGGATTCAGAGCAAAACCCTTGGGCAATAATTTACTACTTATGGCCGTTTTTTCCATGTCCAGAATAAAAAACATCTTATACTCTTTTTCCAGAGACATTATATCAATTTTTAAACTGAAGCAAATGGCACTCCCCATAAGAAAATTAGGTGTAGGGGCTGGAGACTTTGCTCAGCTGTTACGAGTACCAGCAGTTTTTCCTGAGGATCTGGGCTCTATTCCCATCACCTGCAGGGTGTCTCACAACCACCTGTAACCCCGGAGGATCTGAAGCCCTTTCTGTCCCCTTTGGGCACTGGGCATGCATCAGTACTTGCAGGGGAAACACCTATACACATAAAATAAAAATAAATAAAAACACTTTTTTAAAAGAAAGAAAAATAGGTCTGAGTGATGATGAACTTGTTTTCTTAGACTTATAAAAATAATTTTTAAAAAGGTATTGAAATTGGTGTGTGTGTGTGTGTGTGTGTGTGTATGAGAGAGAGAGAGAGAGAGAGAGAGAGAGAGAGAGAGAGAGAGAGAGAGAGAGAGAGAGAGAGAGAGAGAGAGAGAGAGAGAGAGAGTGAGAGAGAGAGACTTGTGCTCCTTTCGAGGTCAGAAGACATGCTACAGGAGGTGTTCCCTCTCCTCAAGTGAATGCCTGCAATTACACCCAGACAGCAGGCTTGGCTCCAAGTGCCTTTACTTTCTGGAACATCTAAAAAGCCTCTTTATAGGCTTTTCATCATGAAAAAATTTAGACATAAAAAGAATAAATGGATAATGAAATGAATAGCTATAGACTCATCCCATAAATTCTATAACAGTAAGCTTGTTGCCAAATTTGTTTTCTTTTCTCTCTGGACACACTATTTGTAGCTGGAGACATTGCCTTTGTATTCTTTAATTTTATTCAATAACAACCAATTGATATAATCACATCATTTTCATTAACAAAAGAATTCCAATTCTATATTACCCAATATCTAGCCCACATTAAAACTACCTGTAGCCTGTTCCAGGTTTTCAATCCAGGAGATAATAGAATTTGCATATAGCATTTTCCCCGCCCTCTCCAGCTCAAAGATCTTGTTAGCTTCTCCCATTTATCATTCTCTTGTTTCAGCCTCCTGAGAACTGGCATCATTGGCCTGTGGACCACACTGGGCAAAATCCTACATAGCATCAGCCACCTGGCAGACATCTAGATTTTTGTTTTGTTTTACCTTTAGGTGCTGGATATAGAATCGAGGGCCTTGAACATGCTGGGCAAGTTTACATAACAAGCCTGCATTTTGTTTCCTTTTCTTTCTTTCACTTTTCATTGACTTTAACAACAAATTTATTTGGGAGCCAAAGAAACAGCTCAGCCCACTTACTGTTCTTTCAGAGAAGCTAGGATCTGTTCCTAAAACCCACATGGTGGCTCATAAGCACATCTGTAACTCCATTTCCAGGTTATCCTACTCCATCTTCCGACTACCTTGGGCATCCAGAACTCTCATAGTACAAGTAGTACAAGTACATACATGCAGACCAAAGAGCCACACACATACAAACATAACATTAAATATTAAATTAAAAAATAAAACCCCTTATTTCGGTAGTTTTAGTACTGTGCATATGCATATGAAGTGTGTTGGGGCACACATGCCAAGGCAGAGAATAATTTTCCGGAGCCATTTTTCACCTTCCTTTTTTTTTTTTTTTTTTTTTTTTTCGAGACAGGGTTTCTCTGTGTAGCCCTGGCTGTCCTGAAACTCACTCTGTAGACCAGACTGGCCTGGAACTCAGAAATTCGCCTGCCTCTGCCTCCCAAGTGCTGGGATTAAAGGCGTGTGCCACCACGCCCTGCCCATCTTCCTTTTTATTTATTTATTTATTTTTTTTTTTGGTTTTTCGAGACAGGGTTTCTCTGTATAGTATGGGCTATCCTGGAACTCACTCTGTAGACCAGGCTGGTCTCGAACTCAGAAATCTGCCTGCCTCTGCCTCTCAAGTGCCCCACCTTCCATTTTTATGTGGGTTCTAGTAAACAAATTCAGACTGTCAGGTTTGCTCACCAAGTGCAATTACCAACGAACCATCATGCCTGCCCATTTTCCGGAGATGGCTGTTTTTAGGAAATAATCCTCCTTTTACTTTGTTTCCATCTGTCTCTTACATTGACTTTTAAATTTTTATATTGGGAAGCAAATGTAGGCAAAAGCACTTAGTATATATCCCATAGCAGAATCTGACTTATTTAAATCTTGTAATAACCCTGGCTGGCCTTGGACTCAGTAAGTAGCCTAGACTGGCCTTGAATGCCTTGATTGTCCTGTCTCTACTTCCTAAGAGCTGACATGATAACAGGTGTGGCCCAAGGTGCCCACTTGGTTCAGTTGGTTTTGAAAAGAGCCCAAGGGTAGTTGTTTTGTGGAATGTCCCAACATACAGTTTATGGCATTTGACTTCTAGACTTGACGTTACATTATAGAAACATGGTGGCACCTTGAACATGCTCTGGACTGTTTGTGGGTTGTGGTCCACAGAAGTTGTCTATCCTTAAGAAGACCAGAGTGTAAGTGTTATTAAAGGTAGTGGTAGTGCATATCTTTAATCCCAGCCAGCACTCTGGAGGTAGAGGCAGGCTGATGTCTGTGAGTCTGAGGTCAGCCCAGTATAAGTTCCAGGATAGCCAAGGCTGCACAGAGAAACCCTGTTTCAAAAAACCAAAACCAAAACAACAAAACAAACAACACACACACACACACACACACACACACACACACACACACACACACACAAAGATGACCAGAGATCTCCTATTAGTTGAGTTAATCCTTAAACTCTTCAAAGACCTGGTTCATTTCAGAAAGAAATTTTATTTAAATAATATTGTCAGAACAAAAGCTCTCAAGATCTGGAAAGTATCTGTTTAAATCTGTTGGTTTCCTGGCAATTCCTTGGTTTATAGTCATTAAAGGGGGTCACATTCCCTATTATGCAAATTTTTAGGAAGCGGCATCAAAGACTTCCGTCTTTTTACCATCAAATGTCCTTCAGCTATAGTTCAACCCAAGGCAATACTGAACTTTGATCAACTTTACTGTGGATTAAAATAACAGTTTTACAACTTGTCTCCCAAGTGATAACATTATAGGCATATGTCACCATGCCAGTTGATGTATTACTGGGCATTTAACACAGTGCCTCTTGCAAACTAGCCAAGTGTCTTACCAACTAAGCTATGTGTCCCCCTTGCCCAAATGAATCAGGCTACATGAACTAGAAGGAATGGGCCATCCCAGCGCATTAGAAGTAAACAGGATTAGAAGGAATTCTACATATGAAAGATCATGTATTACAATGGTATTTCTACCACAGCCCTGTAATGACTGCTTATAAACACATGTCCTTTGGGGTTGATACTTCTCTTGGAATACAGGCTTAAATAAACAAGTTTGTCTCTGGCTGACTATGGTGCTCTAGGGCCACAGACACAAGACTCTAATGGCCTGATTGACTGGCTTCCAGCTTCATAGTGTAGCACCTCAAGTTCTCAAACAGTTTACTTGAGTACTGAGTGACTAGCTAATCTCTTATAAGTTTGGGGACTTTCCTAAGGTAAACAAATGGCTGGACTGCAAAAGCAATCACTGCATTTCATCCCACCCTCATCCCGGTTTCCAGAATTCCTTTGCTCTCCTTTCACTAGTCTGCTTTCCCCAAGTTTGGTTTCCTATCCTGTGAAAGTATTGAAATTGCAAAAGAGACCTTTTTAATTATAAGTACTACAGTAATGAATTCAAGTACACTCATTTATCATAAAGGGCTTTCCCATCTGTCTCTAAAGCATACTTAGAAATGCTGTGTATTTGATAACATTAGCACCAAGCATCTTCCACATGTTAATGTTTAGCATTTTTAGATGCTGTTGCCATTTCCCTCCTCCTTACAACTTGGTGGTGGTTTCAGAAACAGCACATTCATCTGTGTATTAAGGACTGCCTGTGTGGTCTCTTCCTAATTTATTTGTTCTCCTGTCCTAGGGGATCCATCACAATCCCCCCAGGCAGGGAGATTAGGGAATGGGGATGTCTGCCTTTGCCCACCCTGCCAGATGAGGAAAAACAACTTCCCCAAGTCCCTCAAGTTCTTCTGGCCACTGTACAAATTGTTCTTGAGCATGGAGAGTTTCCAAGAGCCCTAATTAGCAACTCACAGCAAACATTTCTTTGCATTAGCTAATGATCCGGCCACACTTGTAAGCAAACAAAACCAACGTATCTAATCAATGCTGAAAACCAACCAAATGACTATTAAACATCTGGATGTAATTTTCTAGTTAGAACAAAATGAAAACATATGCAGGTCCCTTTGATCTTCATCTTAACAAAGAAATTGTTGATAAAAAGCATACTGGTCAGTCAATGTGTAATTTTCATAACGTCTGCTGGTTTCTCTTCAAATGCTCCCAGTTTAATTTGGTTGGTTTCCTGCAATCTCTAATTTTACCATATTGTGTGAAACCACAAGGGATTCTTTGGATGTGTTTTTATTTGCGGTTTTACTGCTGCATGGGTCTGCTACTGATTTTTTTTTTCTCTGTCTACTCCCCCCAACTTCTTCTCTTTGGGAATGGGGTTTGAACGAAATGTTACAAACACCACTGAGAAAAATTTCTTGTGTACTCTACTCCTAGGTTTAAGAAAACACTTCAAACCAAACCCAACCCAAATCAACCCAGCCAGAGCATGTTGACTCCTGCTTATAATCGCATTGGTTTAGAGGCAGAGGCAGGGGGAATGTTACAAATTCAAGGCTAGCTGGTTAACACGGTCGGCTCCAGGCTAGCTAACTTTATAAGCAATACCCTGTCTCAAATAAAAACATTACAAAACAAAGCTGCGGATGTAGCTAAGTGGGTGGAATCCTCTCCTTGCCTGCACAAACCCTGTGTGGTGGCACTCTCATAATCCTAGAAGCAGGAGAATCCATTTGAGGCCAGCTGGGACTACATGAAACCCTGTCTCAAAACAAAAGAAGACAAAATAGCCTTGTTTATTTCAAATGATTATTTATACTGTGTTGAAAAACTGTAATTAGCAAGAAATGAAGGAAAATACATCTATATGTGCATCAAAATAAAATGAACACATTCACAGGCTCCTCCAGAGAATGACATGGGTATTATTATTTCCAAGACACCTTTGGAGGTGGTATATTTAACATTATTGACAGATTTCAAAACAAAAGACTAAAGCCAGACTTGGTGGTACATGTCTGCACCAAATCTCAACACTTGAGAAGCAGTGGGAAGAGGACAGCTACATATTCAAGTTTGAGGCCAGTGTAGTCTACACAGTGAGTTCTAAGTTAGCTGCAATGCAGATTGAGACTGTTGTCTTAAAAAACAAAGGAATATACAAAAATGTGAAATATCAAAATTATGGATCTATGAGCAAGACTATGTTCTTTTAAAAGAGCAGGAGGTAACTGCGCATGTATTATTCATTTCAAGCACACGATTAAAGCAACTCGATGGTCTAAAACACCATCATCAGTAACAGTTTGATGAGTTTTGCAATGTAATTATTAATTACAGCACGCCAATCAGAACAAATATGATCTTGAGAATGAAAAAGGACACCGTTCTCTCCTATTCTCAAGGAAGATAACCTAAATGGAAAGATGCCTTCAAAATCTAGACATCTTATATGTGCAATCAGGGGGCTTCCAATTTTAAAATACTACATTAAAAAAATTCAAAGAGTTGGTTTTCAAAGACTGTTCCTAAGGAAGTATTAGTTAATAGAGTCATTTTAGTATTGACTCATAACAAACTGGGAACTCTAGTGAGTTTTGTGAACAGTTAGTGGAGAGTAAAGACAGCAAGTTAGAACTGATTTGGGGAGTGGGCAAGTAGCAACACTTTGCTTCTGACCCTAAACCTAGTATTTTAAAACTTAATTATCAGTGTGTTCCAGTAAGTGAAGGGACACCTGATAGGTAAAACTTTTGGATAGGACCCCGGGGAGAAAACCTCACAGTAGGCACAAGCATAGACTTGTGGCATCCCAAGTGTTTCCAACCCAGCCTGGGAGTTGATCAAATGGACTGGCCACGGACTGGAGAAAGTGATCAAATCCCTAGAGAGAGGATGATTTCTCAAGAACATCAGGATCACATGAGTTCAAAATGCGCCGAAGTGTTCCCTTGGCCAACCCACACACCACCAAATCTAACCAAGGAAAACTAGTAACATAAACCTCTTCCCAATTCCATGAAAGAGCAACCACCTCAAATTACACTCAATCAGTTTAAGCATTCACTGAGGTCTACAGATTGGCTGATGCTTTTCTTCTATTTTTCATTTATAATTGATGCACTTACAGATACATCAGTAGTATACATGTTTAAAAAGATCATTTCAAACACTGTAATGTAGTACCCATTTTTTTCGAGTATTTCAAAGAAAAAAAAATCTGTTAAGAGCAAATTTATATCTATTTCAGTAAGCTCTTTTCAGCAAGTCTCTATAAAGTAAAAAAATGAGGATGGATGTATTGACGCTCCAAACTTCCTAAGTTTCAACAAAAGATAAATGCTTGCCCAAGCAGTGCCTTTCTTACCAGAGAAGTTACTACCAAGAAGCTAAAACAGCATCATTCACTCGTGGTTCAAATAAAAAACAGCTCCACGAACTGCTCTTTAAAGAAGGCACACAGGTGAGGACACTACCGATTTTCTTCTAGAGAAACAGAAAAAAAAAAAAAAAAACAAAAAACCAGAAACAAACAAAACCGGCGGCTTAGCATTAGCTCAGTAGAATGTCTCCTTTATTTAAAACTTCGAAATTCCTCTTAAGTCAATCCTCATCAAACAAGACCCTCAAGCTGCTTCATTTACCAGTTCTCAGTGGTTCGCAAGCTTCTGCCAGGAGTACAACCAAAGCAACTTGGGAGTGGGAGGGGCAGGTTTCAGGTCTCAACGTTGATTTATCCCATCATTTCCAGACATTTGAAACTAACTAGTGCTTCCAGGCAGTCTCCAAAAAACGCTTGGCCATTTCCCCCCTATCCAAACAGTGAAAGCATTCCAAAACCGGAACTCATATTTCTTGTGGGGCGCATCTTCTCTGTGCGTGAGACACGTGTGTCAAACACCGCCGGCACCTTAGGGATCTTTCATGCTAAATGGGAGACTGGTCGACCTTTCAAGAAGTGGTGCAAAATCCTTCGAAGCCGGTGCAGCGGTCCAGTCTTCCCACGATGTGTGTGCCTGCCAGCTGCTGCGATACTCACGCACTTCCCATCAAAGGCACAGTTAACTTCTCGTGCGTCCGTGGAACGGCAGCTCGCGGAAAAACAAGCCTCCGATAAAGTTGTGAAAGAAATCTCACCTTCAGAGTAGCACAAAGGGAACCAATACCGAAAAAACCGCGTTCTGTTCTGGTTACCAAGACGCATCCCTCCCCCAACGAGAAACCCCGTGGTTAGTCTCTGGTACTTTCACTGAGATTTCCTTCAAGGAAAAGCGGAGCGAGCCACAGGCTTCTGCAAACTTCAACCCCCTGCTTTTTTCTTGCCTGCCGCGCGCAGGTCGCTCGGGCTCGCGCGCACTCGCGCGCTCCCTAACTGGCCCCACGTTACTTTGATTGACAGCTCGGCCCGCCGCTCTCCTTCCCACCGACCTTCCGAAGCCGCTTGCCAATCTCGGCGTCTAGCCGCTCCCCATTGGCTAGCGTGGGCGTCCCGCAGCTCCTCGTGCACCGCGGCTTTCAGAGCGCACAGGACGCGCTGGCGGAGGAGGGGCCCAGGAGGGTGGGCGGGGAGACCAGGCACAGAGGCCGAGCGAGGTGGGCGGAGCGAAGGCCAGCACAGGCTGTGGCCGGCCTGCGTCAGGGCCCCACGTTGGTGCGGCGCACGCGGTTGGCTGAGCGGCTGCGGCTCCGCCCACGTCCGTGGCCGCCTGGGTGCTTGCAGCCCCCGCCGCACGGCTCGGGCGGGGTGCTGGTTTGCTAGCGAGTGTGAAACCGCGTGTTAATGTAAGCGGCGCAAGAGGCGCGGGCGGCGGCAGGAGCAGCGGCGGGGACCCCCGCGTCCCGGGGCAGAAGCCGGGACTCGCCTTCGACGTGGCCCGTCGCGGAGGGAGACGGAGCGGCAGCGCGCTCTCCGTCGCGTGGACGTTTGCCTCCGGGTCGCGAGAGAACTTTGCGGTGGCAGGAGCTGGTCAGCCCTCTGCTAAGAGCCGACGAGGGGAAGGCAGGCGCAGGGAGCGCCGGAGCCGCGGAGAGCGTCCGGCGGCCTGATGCCCGGGGTAGAGGCGCGGCGGGCGGCCAAAGAGCTGCACCGGGATCACTAGCCACCGACTGGAGGGAGGGCGCATACTGGCTTGACCCTGCCAGGACCCCGCTTCGGCTTCGAAGCCCCACGCCCCGCCGGAGTCTCTGCAACGCCGGTGGAGAGCCGCCGGTAACCCGGAGCACACCGTCGTGGGAGCGGGTGACCTCCCGACCGGAGACGCGGCTCTCGCCGCTGGCTGTCTACGTGGGTTTAAGTCAAGGCGCCACCTGCGCGGCCGCCGACGCAGGGAGGAGACACACAGCTCTCCTGCATTTGTGAGCCGCCGAAGGGAGCGCGCCGGGGGCACCGGGTGGAGGGCCACCGGAGGTCCGGGAGCCCCCGCTGCGCAGACTCGCAAGCGCGGGGCCGGCCGAGCCGCCCGCGATGTGGCCCTGAGGGCGGGGGCCGCACCCGTCGCGCCCTGGCCTTGCATCCCGAGTGCCCCGTGCGCCGGCCTGCTGCGCTGCTTCGCGTTCCTCGGCGGGATTCAAGTTGGAAGTGGCGCGGAGGATAGAGCTATCCCGGAACAGAGCCGCGGCTGCCGCCAGAGCGATGTTCCCGCAGAGCCGGCACCCAGTGAGTCGCCGGCGTGGGTGGGACCTTGCCCCGCGCGGGAGCCCACGAAGCCCCATTTCCCCTTGCCCGCCCCCCTCCCACTGGATGTCTAGACGGGCGGACGGGCGTCGCGCAGTCACGGCCCGCTTATCCCGAGGCCGAAGTGAGCCCTCATCTCGCCTGTTTACATGTAGTCAGTGCGGCCGGGTCACTCCGGGACTGGGGGCCGAGAGGGAGCTGGCATTTCATCTCCAGGTCCCCGGTCTTTCTCGCACCGGTTGGGGAGGGGCGGCCTGGACATCGAAGCTCTGACTTGGGCCTTTTCAGCCTCCTCCGGGCCGGGTGACCCCAGAGCGCCGGGCACGCGCTCTCCACACTGGAGGCAGACTTATTTCTGAGCCTCCTGAGAAATTAGGGCCCCAGGAAGATCCGCTTTCTCCCTCTCTAAAGTGAACCGAGGGTTCTAGTTTGGGCCTCTGTTTCCCACCACTTCTAACTTTGTATGTATTTATTTATTTAATTTTGTTTATGTCCCATCCGCTTCTCCCTCTTACTTTTCTGTTTTATGCCCTCATCCTCATATCTCCTCCCTTGGTCCCCCTTGCTGGTCACCTGCAGACGCCGCACCAAGCTGCAGGCCAGCCCTTTAAGTTCACTATCCCGGAGTCTCTGGACCGGATTAAAGAGGAATTCCAGTTCCTGCAGGCGCAGTATCACAGGTGCGTGTCGACCTGCTCAGGGTGGTGGTCACCTGGGGCGCGGGGGGGGGGGTGGTGTCCCTTCTCACACACGGCCAGGCTGTTAGGGCTGCTGTACTGAGGGCTTGTGTCCAGGCGGTGGCGTGTGGAGTCACCGTTAAGCCCTGTCATTCATGTTACCCCCATTCGTCGTTCTTCCTGGGCCGTCCCTTCTGTTGTCTCCTCCTCCTCCCATTGTTTCCCCTTTGCGAATGCATTTGTGGCTGTTCCAGGGAGTCCCTTTTCGTGTATTTTGGAGTTGCATGAGAACCGTCAATATTTGCGCTTCGTTTATTTATTTTGCAACAGGCTGAACTGAAACATGGGTTCAATCAATGGCTCAGTCCTGGAGTGTGCGTTCAGGAAAGCAAAGCCATGTTGCAATCGCTGTTTGCCATACAAGAAAATTGGGTTGTCTGAGACAAAGTCCGTTAGGGAATGGTAGATGCGGTTAGCTTGGGGCCATCAAGGGTGATTAGGTGGTAAGGTGTAGATAATGTGTGTGTTTGGGTAGGCCAGGAGACTAGAGTCACATTCACCTCTGTTCTGGGTTCTTATGTAAGGATACCTTCTATGGATTGGTTAGTGGAAATTCTAGCTAAAGCCCCCATCTATAGATAATAGAAAAGCTAATTATTTTTCTATGATGAGGTTTTGACTCATTGTTGCTAAGCAGTAACTTCGAAAGCGATTTTTTACTTTTGTCAAGCTTGAGGAAAAGGACCAAGGAAAAGCTTGGTGGCTTGGGTCTGAGTTTTCTTAAGTTTGTCAGAGGCTTTCTGATTTTTGACCTTTTATCTACTTTTATATCATATCTCCAGAACTTGGGTCATACTTGGACACACTGTTTACTGAACAGGGACAGAAGAACTTCAACCCACTTCATTGCTGTTGCTGCTTGTCATATCTTGGCAGCGATTCAAAAGGTTTTGAAAGGCACTAGTCATTGTAGGGAGTGACTTTACAGTAAAGTTTTCAAACCTGAAGACTGCCTGTGCTAGAGAATGGAGTTTGCGCAAAGGACAGGTTTTGGTGCAGGCAAGAGAAGATTGGTGAGGACAGCTGAGGAATCTGTTTTGATAGGTTGTTCCACTTGGCCTCTCTACAAGATGTGTGCCCCCAAAGAACAAAAAGAACAGTAGTTGGTGGATAGTCCCCATTGTTCACCACCTTTTCCAGCACTGAATACAAAGACAGCTTTGAGGATGTTTTCCTAGCTTACAACTTTTCCAAATTGTTTTTGCTTGAAGTGCAAATATGTGAGGCAGATGTTAAAACAAGTGACATAATGTTTACCTTAAGCTGCCTGTTTTGTTTTCCTAGTCTTAAATTGGAGTGTGAGAAACTGGCAAGTGAAAAGACAGAAATGCAGAGGCACTACGTGATGGTAGGTATCAAAGCCAGGGGTACCGTTCTCTGTATGTGATAGTGTGTGTCCTTGCTACAAACATGAGTTAACAGCATGCTTGGTTCTTCTCTTTACAGTATTATGAAATGTCATATGGATTAAACATTGAAATGCATAAACAGGTAAGCTGGAGCTAAATCTTAAGCTGCAAGATCAGTTTATAGGATTTTACAATACCGACTTTGTCCTCGCCCACTGCATGTTACGGGTGGGTGCTTGTGGGCTGTTTTTCTGCCCCTCACTGAGTTGGTGTTAGCACTCTGCAGTAAGGACTGCTTCCACAGTTAGAAGGCTAGGTAGGTGAGATGCTTTGGACATGCTTACGGGTAGACAGGAACCGAGCTCAGTTTACTTTTTCACATGGATGGATTCCTCCTGTAAAGATCGCAGATATCTTGTGGTTACTGGAGTTTAGAACAGCTAATATTTTCATATGTTTGTGTCTAAAATGTGGAAAGATTTGGGAGTTTCTTTAATTGGATTTAATAAAGCATATGACTTGAGAGTGCTCTTAGGCTTTGGGGTTTCATAAAGTGACACTCAGGAGTAGTGGCTTATTAGCAAACATGTTTTTGAAAAATTTCTCAGTTGATGCAGATTTGGAGGTGGAAAAAAATGGCCTTTTACTGCCAATGAACGTGTTGGAAGGTGCTTCAGCCTTAGTGGTTTTAAAAGCATGAAAAGATTAGTGACTGGAAAGCTTTAGCAATGACTTGCGTTTGCAAGTTCCCATAAAATTCACACTTATGGCTACTATAATGGTGTATAAAAAGAGTATTGAGCTGGAACAAGACACTAAGGACCTCGTAAGAGAAGAAAAGCTAAATGATTGCTTAGCCCAGAGGACCCTCAATTGAGTAGTCATTGTCTGCCAAAGAAAGCATTAATGGCAGGGTGCAAGTGTTCTGGAGATATGCTGACATTCACTTTATCAAAATGCTAGTACAATAAGTCTTTTAGAAATCGATTGACTCTTAAAAAATTATCATCAGATGAAGTTGCACAGTTGGACACGTTTCAAAGTGCAACAATACATTTTTTACTTGATGTATATGTGCTATTTCATCTCAGATCCTTGTTTCATTAAATTAAAGAGCATGGCTGACCGGCTGGGGCATGGTGGAGAAATTGATTAGTTCAGCCTTCAGATCTTCCTTATATTCAAAGATTTTCATTAAGCAAGTTTGTTTCAGAGTTGAATTCTGCTTTTGTAACTCTGTACTCTTTGATTTTTTTTTAATTCGTCGTAGATTTCATCGTCTTGTATGTTGGATCTGTTCTCAGATACATGTTTTCAGAGCACAAAGTTCGGAGCCTTTCCTTAGTAATGTAATGATCCTTTCTAAAAATGCTTGTTTTACTGACTTGCAAATTCTTTATGGGGGAGTGTTTTTCTGTGTTTCTATGGCTAGTGCTGTGTTGAGGTTTTAAGTCAATGGTAGTGAGCTAGAATATCTTTGGTCTATGGGCATTTAAATTAAGTATGTAAATAAACTTGGTGTAGGTGTATAATCTGCATCTTTTAAGTTACTCTGTTGGGTATTTTGTTTTTTTCTGTTAAGTATTCTGAGCATTTAGCTTTTTCTTTAGTATTTAATGGCTCCTGTACAAGCAACTCTAGGTCCTGTGGTATGTGTTGGTCTTAATGGGGAAGCCGGAAGGTGTGTAGTTCTGGGTTCCGGTGGCTTTTTGTTTACTATGTAGAGAGAAGGAGTAAGGAGCCAGAAGGGGAGGGTGAATTCTGGGGTGAGCAAAGTTTTCTTTTGGCTTCTGTACTGTTCTGTGTTGGGCATATGTGGGTATATACTGTCTCTTTGTATGGCAATATACATTAATAATACACTATGTGTAATTTGGCCAGTAATGTGAAACAAGTGGGAAGCTGAGAGAGACCATAGTCTTCATAGTAAGAGTATTAAGCCCCCTGAAATTTACGTCTTTCTTTAAATGTTGACAGATCCTTCACCAGAATAGTGTGCAAAGTTGTGCTGTAATTTAGTTTAAAGTGATCTTACATTTGAAAAACATCCTTCTGAATGTCACATGTTAATAGTAAGTTTTGAGGAGGCATTTGGTGCTGTTGGTGATCATAATTCTTATTAAAAGTAGTGACGCCTGGCCCCCAGGGTGGAGCCAGGCTCAAATTGATGCTTTTTGCTGCCTGATCACCAGCATGGTCTAAGTGCTCATTATATTGTAGAGAGGGCCTTTGGAGCTCTCATTAGATTTGACAGGAATTCTCTCTAGGGGGAAACTGGGCATTAGCAAGACTCCTGACAGGCTGAAATTATTCCTGTTTTATGGCTTATAACCAAATGCTAGCAAGGCATCATCAGGGGACACAAAAAATTGTCATTTCTGACAACATCTTTGTTACTGAAGAAAGGGTAGCACTGAGAAAAGGGTAACACTGGGGAATTCTGCAGGGTGAGCACTTGAATGCTGTTACGATTTGTCTCTAGTACAGCTCCTGCTTTTCCTTCCTAGCTTTCAACAGCTTTGTCAAGATCTCACCACTGACTTTTCTGTCTGGGAGTTTTAAAGTGGAAGTACATCCAAATCTAGAGCGGTATAATTGTGGTTTCCTTGCTTGGTGCAGTGCCCACAGTCCATGTTTATGTTGTGTCAACACTTCCTGATATAATCTTCCCATGACTGTTTCTCCTCCGTTCTGAGGCTGGCTACAGAAAAGGCAGCTGATTGAGACATTTTTTCCCTTAGTGATTTTAATAGGTTGCTGATGCCTTTCTCTTTCCCGTGTGGGTGGTAAATTTTATTTCTGATCAGCAGAGAGGTGGGACCTATTTGTGAGAAAGCAAGGCAATTCTGAGAACACTGAAGTGTTGAAAATTACATTGAAAATAACAAGCTGGTGTGAGTCTGGGTTCAAGAGCTGATCCCCAGTGTAGGCACTGTAATTTTTTGTTGTGTCCCATGTCCCTGAATAGTTTGTATCACCTCTATATCTTTTCTACATGATGATCGAGCCAAGCATATAAGCCTAGTGTGGTGGCAAATACCTATACCAGCTTGGCAGTAAAGCAGGGGGATTTTGAATCTGATCAGCCAGGGTTGAGACCACCCCTCAAAGAAAAGATAGATGTAGCTATAAATGGTTGTCCTCAACTTTGACTGTTGGTAGTCTGCCTCCTGTCTGACACATTGAGAAGTCGCTGGGTACCTTGCTCTACCTTGACAGAGCACCTGGAGATCAGTGCTCCGCATTATGGAAACTTTGCCTGGGACTGTGTGATTCAAGAGTTACCAGAGCTGCATCATGTCTCATTCAGGCTGCCTTGGGAATATGAAGCCAGTTGCAGAATCACTTTTGGACTTGTGTCCTGACCTATATCTCCTGCTGTGTGTCTTTCCAGGTCACTCGCTCGCTCTGTGTTGATCAATGTTAAAATTTATAATTAAAAGCAGGTGGCCAGAAGAATGTTATGCAAGTTAGGAAAGTGACCAGCGCTGGTTTTCAGTTATTTGCTATTTGTGGGGATCCAGCCACTGGGGGGTAGAAAGCTGTATCCCATTGAGCAGTACTGTCATCATCCTAAATTGTATTCAAGAGCAAAATAAACGTGGCCTGAATGTGTTGGAGACTGGCAGCCAAGCAGTCAACGGTCTATAACTGCTTTCTGTTAGAGTGGGCAGGATGAGCTCTGGGACGTCAGCCTGACACGGGGAAGGAAAGATGATCATTTTTCTCAGGTCTGACTTTGGGTGAAGAAGTCACATGATATTTCAGTACAATCACAGTGTTTTACGTTGAATGGATTTTGGAGTGAAGGTACCATTCACAACTTAGATAGATACATGCTTTTAACTTTTCCTAGAAAACACACTATTCTTTGGTGTGTACATGCTTGTAAATAACCGGTAGGGATTCATTCCTTAGGTAAGGCATTCCCTATTTTCCTATAAAGCTTACCTTGTTCTCCTTCCATTCTGCTGCTGAGGAATGACTTTTATTCCTCCTGATCCTCTGCTGCCCAATGCCCCCAGGGTCTACTTTTTTAGCTGTGTGTGTGTTTGATTTTAGTTTCTTGTTTTGAGAATCTTAAAATATCTATCTCATTTTATTTATTTTTCTGTGTGTATATGTGTATCTTGTATGTGCATGCCATGTGCATTTGCATCTTAATTGTCTCCAAGATCTTTTCAAGGATGGAACCCAAGACCACCACACATGTCAGGTATCTCATCTACTACTGAGTTATTAAAACCCTACAGCCCTGAGAGAGTCCCCTCCCCTCCCCTCCCAATAATAGACCCAGGAGTGACTCACCAGAGAGCAGTACTTAGATTTAAGCTCTACCAGGTTTTAATCACCTTGTAGTACAAAGAGGGTAGCTGTCATCAAGATTGGAGTGTCCCTTAACTTGGTTTTCATGAGCCAGGCTTGTCCTTTACAAGCATAAGTTCAATGAGATAAAGCTGGTGTATTTAAAGCCTGGAGTCTGGAGTGCAAGATTAGCTAGCAGGATTTTTTTTTTTTTTTTTTTTTTTTTTTTTTTTTTTAAGCAAACAGGCTTGATTTCTTACTACCTAACAGTTTTTTCCCAGCCGTTGTCTATTGTCTAGGGGACCATGTACCCAGGCAAGGGACGTGCAGAATCTGGCTTGAAAATTAAGGAGGTATAAGTTATCATAATTACTAGCTTAAAAAACAGATTTATAATCAGTTATGTGTATGTTGAGGGTTTCTACAGTACAGCAAGTTCTGTTGCAGGTTCATGAGGAGGTCAGAAAAAGGAGTTGAATCCCCTGGAGCTGGAGTTGCAGCTGTTTGTGGTCTATCCTGTGTGGGTGCAGGGAACTGGGGAAAGCCTTCTGTAAGAGCTGCTGCTGTTTAGACAGGATCTCTGTATAGCCAAGCCGGCCTCAGACAAAGAATTGGACCTGGGAAGCGCTCAGTGCCATAGTCGCCTCTCCCACCTGACTATACTGCCTGAGACAGACCCTGAGATCTATCGATTTGCTTCGGATACTTAAAGGTCACATACTTAGGGACCGGGCATCTCAGGAATAAGTTCCCAGGCCCTCAGCTTATGTCTTTATAAGCTGAAAGTGCAAATGAATTAAAGTCTGTTACCCAGTGTGTGAGCCACACCAGCACTTGTTTACAGATCCAGCACTTTGTGTACAGACTGAGGGGAGCTCTTTACTGGAGCACTTAAGATGTTCTACCAAATAGTGTTTATCAAGAACCACAAACAGAAACACCTTTCTTTAGTAAATAAATCACCTCGAGTGGTTTTGAAAGATAGATTTAGTTACTGGTTTATGACCACTTTACATTTCTGTACAGATGAGTTTCTGTTCTTTTCCTACTGTGGTTTCTAGAAGTGAATTAAATAAGAAACAGAAGAAGCAGCCCAGGAGACTTTGACTCAGCCAGCCTGTCCATCTCCATTGCTTCTAGATATTGTTTGGGAGGGTACTACAGCCGGAGCCCAGCTGGCCTTGAACTGTGACAAAATTGAATGTTTATACCTTTAGAGTAGCCATTATAATAGTGTTAAAGAATTCTCTACTAGTTTATAGTACAATACTTAATGTGGAAAACCACTCCCCCCAACCCCACACCCATGCCTTGAAACTTTGTAGTACTTGGGATGGAACCCAAGGCCTCACACATTCTTAGGCAAGTATTTTACATACCCAGCCCAACTTGTTTTGTTTTGTTTTGTTTTGAGACAGGGTTTCTCTGTATAGCCCTGGCTGTCCTGGAACTCACTCTGTAGACCAGGCTGGCCTCGAACTCAGAAATCCNCCTGCCTCTGCCTCCCAAGTGCTAGGATTAAAGGCGTGCACCACCACGCCCGGCTACTTGTTATTTTAAAGATTGCTAGTGTATGTGTGTTAGGAGACTAAGGGTAGGTGGGTGAGTAAGTAGGAGAAAGATTTTCTGGGGCAGGGTTTGATAGGATATTCACATATTGTTTACAGAACTTTTCATTGTATTTTGTATGTAATAACAAAAAACTATAAAGAGCGATAGTTTCATAATTTCTCAGCTTATGCATCTATGATGTCTTTTTAAAATGATGTTACAGTTGTCTAGTAACCTGTGTTTTAGCACAATTGTTTCAAATGCTAACATTTAAAATATGAATTGTTTTATTCTTTTGACCTACTTTGAAGCAACCACAGAATCATTAGCATTGACTTCTTTCCCATTTAAATTTTCAGAATGGTTTTCTTAGTTTAGGGTCAATGGTACTTTGCCATTTTTGACTAAGATTGGGGTACTGATCATTTTTGATACAGGAAAAAAAATACAGAAAATTCTGAATTTTTTATTAGTGAAACTGACTTAAAAACTGTGGAAACAGCCCTACCCAGGAACAGTATAATTTAACAGATGATGCTATGTTTTGATTATCCTTTAGAGGAAGTAAGATCAGCTCGTGCTAATGTGGTACACAGTCATGCTATTCTGTTAACTCCCCGGAGTGCATGCAGTATTTGACTGGATTCTCTTTAGCAGCATATGGATCCAACCAGGGTATGCCTTGTGCATCCTGTTCACTAGGAAGTTTGAGCACAAATCACTGGAGACATTTTCTACCTACTTGTAGTCCATGTGTTATACTGCTGTGATACAGTATTATATACCTCTTGAGTGAGCTGGACATTTTGCATGTAGGGATGAAATTATACGTGCTAATGTATCAGTCTATCTTTTTGGCTTTCCCAGTGTATCACTGGTTTAACATACCCTAGCTCTGTGAGAGAACTGATTTTTAGGTATGTTTGTACTTGGAAATGTTGGACCTTTCACATAGTGAGTGCTTCAGGAGCTTCAGGCTCCTTTAAGTTTTAATTGCCCTTCTGCCTGTCAGTCCTTTCCTTCTATGGCTGCTCTGAGTATTTTCCCCATTGTTGTTCCTTTCTGTACTGCCTTTGTTTTCTGCCCTGCAGCTCTCTTAATTCAGACAAATGGGTCTCTTTATGTTAATAGTTTTGGACTTTTCCTCAAACTCTTTTTAAACATTATGAAATAAGATTACTTTTTATTTATCACTTTTGACTTCCCAAATAGTAGTTTAAAGTAAAAATTGCTAGCCTTTTGAAATAGAATCTAAAACCTTAACCAAAGCACTCATCTTCCTCAAACTTACCATGGTCCTCCTCACCTTCCTTCAAGTTCATTTTACCTCAGGGCTTTCTGAGAGCACACAGCAGGCTGTCACACCACATATTACTTCAAATCTGACTTTTGTCTTATGCCTTGTTTGTTATTCCAGCTCTTGTCTTCAGTCTGCTGGTCTACATTCCCAGGACTTGAGTTAGACATCACAAACTTGATGTGGTTAGGATACTCCTATATTCTGTGATGGCTGAGGTGGTTGCAACCATTTTGGAGCTCCATTCTTTGAGATTTGGTGAGAAGTCCTTTACCAAAAACACCAAAAGAAAGCCAGCCAGTTGTGCCCATTTTAATGTACAGATACAAGGAGTAGCCCTATCTAACAATTCAGATCCATCAGTAAGTCGATGGGACCCAGGTTAAAATCCTTAATTAAGAATAGCAACAATCATCCTCTTGCTAAAATTTAAAATGAAATCTGTTCAGATGAGCACTTACAAAGTTATGTTTATGTTTTAAAACTCATTTGAGACAAGGTCTTATTATGTAGCTCCATTTGGCATAGAACTTGCTGTGCAGACCAGACTGGCTTCAAACTCAGATCTTTGGCCTGTGCTTCTTGATTAAAGACACATTGTTATGCCAGGCTCCATTTCTTCTCAAAAATAATTTATGGTTCGAAAATCCCCAAGGCTTCCAGGCTTCAGGAGCACACAGCTGTATGACCTATTACATAGAACCTTTTTTAAAATTTTGTTTTATTTTTATTTATATTTGTGTATTGTTGATGAACTTAAGTCCTTTCAAGAATTTTTAGCTGCTGAGTATCTCTCTACCCCTCACCCTTACCCTGTGTTCTTTAGACAGGGACTCATGGATCCTTGGCTAGAGACAAACTCACCATGTACTTGCCTCCACCTTGATTGCTGAAATTATTTATAGGTATATGCTATCATTCCTGGTTTTCCACTCTGGTTTCTTAGTAAGAAGGTTCACCACATTAATATATTTACATTTGGACTTTAAGAAGGACAAAAAAAAAAAAAAATAGCTTGCTGTTGTTGAAGCCTGGAATTCAGAGTGAACTGAGTGGATATTGCTTGTTACTTATGGACAGGCAAGCTGCTAGTAGAATTGGTGATTAAGGTCAGTCACAGTCTTCATGATTATAGCCACTGTTTTATTTTTATTTTTTAACTTCCAAGTTTTTACATTGTTACACACTACTTTCAGAAAGGTAGAGAGGGCTTGGAGAGATGGCTTAGCAGTTAAAGGACAGGTTCACAGCCATGCAGCCTGTCTCAGGTAAATGAAAGAAAAGGAGAGAAAAACACACAGTGAAAACTTATTAACAATCATTCATATGTATGGTGTCTGGAGTCTGTAAATTAAAACATTTTATGCTACTTGCCTGTTGTTGGTTTTGGTGTGTATGAGGGGTTTAGGGGCGGAATGGTCTTACCTAGCCAAGGCTGGCCTTAAAGTTAACGATTTTGCCAAGGATGTCTTTGAACTCCTGACCTACTTGCTTCATCTCTTAACAGCTTGGCTTACCCATTTGAAGAAAGAGTGGATCTGGAGAGTAGGTGTGGGCTTGGTAGATGACAGGGACTTTGTTTTTCAGCCAATTTTAGTCAGGTTTGATGTGAAGAAAGGGTCTTCATTTATATATTATGAGTTCTATCTTAATGGATCCTTCCTTTTTTCAACTAAACTTATCTCTGTGCTTCAGCATGTTCAAATTACTGACTTACATGATGTTAAGGCACTTTTCTTCCCCAAAGCATAGATTGGTGCTTAACTAGAAAGGCTCATTTGGGAAGATGGTCCAGTGAAGTACTTTCTGTGTAAGCATGAGAAACCTGACTTTGGATCTTCAGCAGTAACCACTGTTCTGTGCTATGCCTCTGTAGCCTTAATGTGTGGGTGGGTGGGTGAGTGGAGTGGGGCAAGTTGTAGGCAATTAGTAGGGGGTGGGGCAGAGAACCAGGGAGTGAGCTTTTTTTAGCCTAGTCAGTGAGTTCTGGGTTCAGTGCAAGACTTTATATCCAAAAGAAATAGGATGAAGAATGACTGATGAAAACATCCAACATCAACCTGGTTTCCCCATCCCCACATGCACATGAGCACCTTCTTCATTCCCCACCTCCAAGCTCCTATACAAAGGAAATACCAGGCTATGCCCTCCTAGGCCTCCAGCCACCTTGCTTTTGGCCCCTTAATGACACTTTAAGGAACCTTGGAAATCTGCCTACAGTGTTTGCTCGGGAGACATTGTTTTATTATTAATAGTCAGTAAAAGTATGTTCTGTCATACTTTTGCAAAATGAAGCTAATTTTGAAGTTTGTATGTATGTGGAAAGTGCCCTAGTCAAGAATTTCAGTTCTAGAGGGTGAAAGGAGCATGAAGTGCTAAGGAGACGCCTGTATGGGGGAGTGGTCTCCCTAAGACTAGGTTCCCAGACAGCAGTTTGGCTCTTCAGGAGCCAAGCTTTTGTTTATTCCAGCACCCCCCTATGCTTTGAGCAAATAGTGAGTCAGAGCTACTTAGAAGTGTGGTGTCCAGTGGCGTATTGACATGCTCGATTATAGAAGAAACTGCATCAGGGAGGTAAACCATTGGGATTTTCAGTAAATATATTACAGCACGCAAGTGACTTGCCGATACTGCTTGTTTAGCAGTTTGCGAGGGCAATGGCAGTATGGATTTTTGAATTAGAAGGGAAGGGCTGTTCTTTCCCTGTGCAGGAACATCTACGTGATGTCTGGGGAGGAAATTGATTTGGAGAACAAAATGTAGCTGCCTTTATGCCATTTGAAAGGCTTCTGTAGATTCATGAGTGAAAATAGAAAGGTTGCTTTAGGGGTTAGGAAAAGGTGTCTTAACACTGATAGACATCTTAGTACAGAATGGAAAGGGATAGAGGAAGGGCATCCAGCCCACATACAGCCTCCTATTAAGGTGCTTGCTCCACTCGGGGTGGTGTTGTGGTTGTGGTTGTTGCTGTTGTTTGGCACATGGAGCCCTAGTACCCCCAGTTCACTATGAAGGCTGGAGTTGAACTCCTGATCCCCCTGTTTCCACCTTAAAAGGATTGGGATTATAGGCATGTGACATCATTCACAACTATTTATTTGTTTGTTTGTTTCTTTCTTTTTTTCTTCCTATCTACCTATCTACTTATCTATTTTTAATGATTTTTCTGAGATGACCTGTACCATTGTAGCTGAGCTAACTGGAGATCGCTTCCTCCTCCCCAGGCAGTTTACTGGAATAAGCCATCAAGCCCAGTTCAGATAGTTGTTCTTAATATTTTGGTTACCAAAGGTTCTTGTTTCATTTCTGTGGAGTAGGCTTTATTGGCATTAGGGTACATGTTGAGTCCTTGAGCTATGGAGATTCTTGGGAATTACTTTGCAAGAATTTCCTATTAGTTCCCTCTTCTTTGTGGGTAGTTATTAATTGCATCACTTTCAATTAGGAATTCAGTAAGTAAGAATACGAACAAGTTAAAAACTCCATTCACACTCTCGGCCTTGCACATCTTGCTCCGTTTATATTTCCATCTTGTTTCTGTTTTTCAATCCTGACGTTCTTTTTCTCTCTGTCTGATTTCACTTCTTTTTTTTTTTTCATTTTAATTGTAAAGTCTTATTTTATTGATTTCTTTAGATCATAAGCATTAAAAACCAAAATATAGCCATTGTTGACTGCCTCCACTCTTTAAAAAAATATAAAATCATTAAACTTACAAACATAGGCCAGCCAGCAGTGTGAACTCTCAAGTATTTAGTATATCTACCGGGGGAATAAAGTGGGTTAGGCTTTTGTTTTGTTTTGTTTTGTTTTCCATTTATGAAGATGGATGAACAATAAATAAGACTTGGTTCATTTTTATAGACGTGGGATTCAACAGAATAAATGGTAAAACAGGTGTGTAAATGTTTTAGATTCTTTTTAATGTAACAAAACTATGAAATTACAAAAAATGTCCTCCTGAAGATAAAGAGGTTTGTTTGCATAGTTACTAGAGTAAGTTGTATGGTTAGAGAAAGTTTCAAACAGGGATGTATGTGCATATGTGTTTGTGTAGGGGGAACTGTCTGCATGTGATTTTGTTTTTTATATGGAATCTGTAAATCGCTGTGTGAAAGATTCGTATAATTGCTTTTCTGTATCTAATACAGGTCTGGAGATGTTGGTTGACTTGAGAGCTGTGGCCTAAGTGTTAACACTGGGAGAAGCAAAAACCCAAGGGGAGAGAAAAGTGTTACCTTTGAGAGTGGCTTCAGATATTTATTGTCCTTATTTTGAGATGGGGTCTTGTTCTTTTAACTGCCCAAGTTAGTCATGAATTCTCAAGGTCCATGAGTCTCTTGCCTCAGTTTACCAAGTAGCTGGAATTACGGACATGGGTTGCTGCTTCTGGCTGACATGCTGAAAGTTGAGGCTTTTAGGATTCAGGAGAAAGTTCTTATGTCTGTGATAAGTACCTAGGAAGAAGAAGAAGGGCATAGCATAGTAGGCCTGTTCTCAGGGCTGAAGAGTAAGGAGCCCAGCTGTCTGTAAGGAAGCACTGGTTGTTGACTGCTGCTTTGACCTGCCAGTTGGCTGGGGTTTCAGAGCCTTCCCACTTGTAAACAGGCTTACTCTCTTATGTTTTGGGGCCATGAGCTTCCTTGGAGCCAGCATCTACATAACTGTAGAGAAGATTGGAATTGCCACACTGAAGTTTAGCCACCGCCCATACTTTTTAGCTGGTCAAAGACCAAAATCATATTGCTAGATTCAAGAGGGGAACTGCTGACTAGTAAGAATCTAGTAAGAAACCTGTTTCTTATTGACAAACAACCTTGGGTGTTGGGGTACTGTTGAAGTACATGAAGGATATTTTGACTATTGCTTCCTCTAAGGGCATGTAGAGTTTTCCTGCTGGCTGTTACATTTGTATTCATTTCTTTTTTTTTTTTTATATTTTATGCAGTTTTTATTTTATTTTTGTCTTCATATTTTTATTTATTTATTTATTTATTATTTTCTTTATTTACATTTCAAATGCTATCCCGAAAGTTCCCTATACCCCCCCCCCGCCCCTGCTCCCCTACCCACCCACTCCCACTTGACTCAGTTCCCTTAAAGCCCTGAGTTCCCTGGCAGTGTTTTAAACAGTACTTTAGCTATTGTTTGGCCATATGTATCACATGTAAAAAGTGATTTGAAGTAAGTTTTTCTCATCAGCTTCTGGGATTGCCCTTGTCAGTTTTCTTCACTGCTGAGATTGACATTGCTCATTGGTTTTTATGGAATGAGTGCCATTGTTGTCTCTCTGACTCAGGCAGAGTCAGTGAAGAGCTTTCTGAGTAGACTTTGCATTGTGAGAATATTAGTATTGACACTGTTTATAATCTGGAGTACAGTTGGAAGACCAGATTCTGCTGTTCGTCCCCTACTAGTTAATATGGCTGCACAGGGGAGATGAATGTGGCTCCTTTTCCAAGTCTATTACTCAAGAGGACTGTAAATTTGATTGGCTGTTACAATTCTAGCAGAATCATTCGATTTGAGAGCAATAGAAAGATAAGATATCCAATTACTCAAATGATTTGCAGGGTTAGCCAACGTTGTCATGGAGACATGAGTTGGAACAAATTAAATTTTAAGCAATAAAATAATCTTAAAGCCCGTCTGGGAACAAGAAAATTTGGCAGTAGCACTTACCTGAATTGAATCTTAGCTTGACACGATGTTGTTTGACATTGATATACTGTGGGGGCCTAAACTTATATATGATACATTATCTTTAAAAAATAGCTAGCTAAACCAGTGAAGGAAAACATTGATATAAAACCAAGGGGCATGAATATTTATTCTGTGACTTAAAGGATAATTGGCCCATGGTTCCTAAGATGTTTTATACTTAAGGATTTAAATGCCTTAAAGATGAAGTGGCTTTAGTTGGACATTTTAAGAAAAGATTGATTTAGCAGCCACATGAGTTTCAGGGCTGTTCTGCTCCTGTGTGTTTGCAAATGCAGTAGAAATCCTGTGGTTGCCTCTCAGTGAGGGTGGAGGTGTGAGCATGCATATATCTGTATGTACAATTGAAATTTTGGCATATATTGTGCTAAAGGTACATACTTGTATTTGCTAAGTTTTCTACTTTGTGGTGTCACTTGCAGACTGGAGAACTATTCCAAACTTGAGCTGATGACCTAAAACCCGAGTAGGCACTGGCTGGAGGTCTAGATGTTATTCCCCTTATTACTACATTGTTTAACTGGTTCCTGGTTTGTGCCCTGGATTTGAAACCAGCGAAATGCCCAGAAGCAAGGTGGCAGGGGGACCTTTTACCCACATTCCTGCTAGGTAGATGGAGATGAAAACTGGTCTGAGGTTGAGCCATTTGCCACATTCTCACAGCCTTCGATTTTCCTCTCATCCTAACCACAGATCATCTCAAATGATTCAGTAATGACCAAAGTGCAATATTGACCTTTATCCCCTGGTGGATTACTGTGTTTCACAGTCCAAATGACAGGAAGTCTATTCAGTTCTGTAGAATGAGTGCAGCCTTATTGAGTCAGCCTGGCCCTGTGGGAACCACACAAGTGCAGACCCGTGTAACAGAATATGTGGGTTAAATTTGGTTTCTGATGCTATGGGAAATGAGAGCTGGCATGTCCTGGAACCCACATGGTTAGTGAGAGAGTATCTGGGATGTTTTCTGAAAACACCCACATGCATTGATTTGTCTGCTTTTAAAGAAACTTGTGACTTGGGTCTGGCCTTGATGTAAATTTCTCTCATTTCTGTCATCTGGCTTGCTGTTATTCCTGTTGTACTTCTATGAACCCTAGGATGAAAATATAATACCATGTTTCATAATTACAAATGGGCCTGGCTGTGCATTTGGGGACTGTTTTCTTTGGCATGATTATTCTTATGTATATTTTGGTTAATCTGTATAGCCAGATATCCCATCTCTTCTATACAGCATCTAGTTGTTCTTAAGAATGCAGGGGGTGTTGTCACCTTGGAAGACTGGTAATTTGGTTTTTTTTGTTTTTTTTTTAAGATTGGTTTTCTCTATAGGTTATATTTCAGTGTTGTAACTCCTGCTCGCATGAAGCACTGATTTAATTTGTTGTTAAAGTATAATTCTCAATTGTTTGCCTTAAGAAAAGTTGCATCAATCCCCAGTAGGTTGTATACCCAAGCCATCGTGCAGACGACTGTCTCTGAATGGAGACACTTTTCTGGGGGTTATGTATGCTTTGAAAAATTTTTAGTGTTTAACATTTGTTCTAAAGTGCTTTGGAGAATTTTTTTATCTTAGACAGTTATCTGTTGAAAGTGGTTTCTAACTTGCCACCTTTGTACTGGCTGAGTGTAGCTGGTACTAGTCTGTAGACCCTGATGCCAGCATGGAAAGAACGCCCCTGCTCCCTCCCTCCCTACAGTTCTCTCTTCTGGACACTCTGGAGCTTTGCCTGTTTTCTGATGGTGACTGGAAAGAGATTTACACATGCCTACCTGGGAAGCCAGGACCACTGATCTCCTTCCTGAGGGACTATTCCTGTCTGATAGCTTAGCCTGGGAAATGGAAAGATAGTTCAGGGGCTGGGTTTTTCCACTAAAATTAAGTAACACATATACATGTCACATTCACAACCACTCTGCTAGACCATGGCTGTCCTTGGTCTAGGTCTTGTGTCATAGTCGGAGTAGCAGCTTTTCATGAGAAGCCTCTTGGGAAGAGCAACTGCTACCATGTCTGTACAGATAATTTAGCTATACGTAGCATGTTTATAAAGTTAGGGAATCACTGCATCCGCCATCCAAGATTTCAGTGTGTTAAGGAAGCACAGGTGCAAAACTGTTTTTCCGTTGATGGCCAAGATGTAAACCACAGGGGTAAAGAGCCTTTGCTTGTGTCACAGTGGACAGTACAAAACAGGCCACAGCTGTCTGGAGGTTAGAACCAACCAAATATAAGTGACTTGGGCCTCAGTAATAGCTGAAGGGAGTGTTGTTTGTATCATTGCAGTGTACCCCGCTTTTTCCAAGAGATACTTCTGCTTCTCTGCCAGTGTTGGACTTTGTGTCTTTGTGTGGAATTTTAGTTGGCAGGTTATGTTTTGGTTTTGTAGTTGTGATTCTAATCTTCTGGGGATGATGATGATGTCGTTGATTTCCTCCTTCTAATCTTGCTGTAGGTACTTTGCTTTAAGGGCACCAGAAACTGTCTGTATTTCCATTCTGTTACAAGTCAATATGATTTCATGTGAACAGGCCCTTTGTGATCTCTGTAACAAGGGTTTCTGAATAATAGAAATGAGCCAGTTACAAGCCTAAACAGCTGTGATGCTTTTGTCAAAGATGCAGCTTTACCAAAGTGACAAATTAAAGCCCAAACGTTCTGCTTGGCAACAGTTGGGTCAAAACATTTAAATCATTAATTAGAAGGAGCTGAATGGGGGAGGGAGTGCAACTTACACAAATACACCACAGGCTCAGACCTCATCTTAGGAAATGCAACTAGAAGAATTCTTTGGGGGAAAAATTAGGGCAGCCCTCAAGTGGGGCCTGACAAGCTTGTCATTTGCAAATAAATCAAAAGACCATCATTGCAGGAAGGAGACCCAGTGAATAGAGTTGCTTTGTCATCCTTTGATGAGCCCCACACTCAAGCCTGCTATTAAAAATGAATGCATTCAAGAGGCTCTGCATTAAGAACATAAACAATTAAGGGCACTTGAGCTAGTCTGCTGAGAGCTCCTGAAGAGATGGCAGAGTTGTCTGCATTCTGCTTCCAGAGCCAGAGAATAGGAGCAATTAGTGTTGCTATCTCCACCCAGACAGCCCTCTGGCTCTTTTTTCCTTTTTTTTTTTTTTTTTTTTCTCCTTCCTTTCTCCTTTTCTCTGAACCCCTCCTTGTTTTCAGAAAGGCCGAGTATTAGATGAGCAGGGAAAGCAGTTGCTGAGCCCAGTGGAAAGGCTGGGGTTTATCAAGTGACAGGGGAATGTAAATGTTGTCATCCCCAGTAACTGGTAAGTTCTGCTTGGCAGTCCCACCAAAGCTTTCTATCCTTCAGTGCTGTTGGTTTTGTTTTAGTTAAAAGTTTTAAGAAGGTACATTTATATTGCTGCGGGAGTTGGGGGCAGTATCTGAATAGTACCTGACATACAGGAGACAGATGCGATCCTGAGCCCTGGGCTTGTATTCTTGTCTTGATCTTGTTTCATGGAACTGTAAAGAAGGCTGCTTATGCCTCCAAGTGGTGACACACGCCTTTAATCCCAGCACTTAGGAGGCAGAGGCAGGTGGATTTCTAAATTCAAGGCCAGCCTGGTCTACAGAGTGAGTTCCAGGACAGCCAGGGCTACACAGAGAAACCGTGTCTTGAAAAAACAAAAACAAACAAACAAACAAACAAAAAGAAGGCTGCTCATATGTTATAACAAGGCTTTGAAGAGAATTCTGAATGTGCTACCAGGTTGTTCTGACCTTAGGCTGATTATATATATATATATATATATATATATATATATATATATGAATGATTATATCTATCTATCCATCCACATACATACATATATATGATAATATACATATATATGACTATGCATATAATTTTAAGTTATAACAAGTTCCAAATGGACCACCTTACTTAAAAAACAAATTTTACAAACACTTCATTTACTGTTTTTCTCTAGGCCTCAAGATTGGGTCAGGGAAACCCAAACCAAACCAAACCAAATGAAACCAGGTGGAGGAAAAAAACTGTAATAGCTTTGTTAGCCTTTAGTGTAAGCACTACTTTTTAGGATCCTTCACTTAGTAATTTGATCCTGGCGGAGTTCCACCACCCTAAACTGACTTTGGGCAGAGTGCTGCAAGACTGTCTAGAGACCTTGGCAATTACTCCTGCACAGTCCTTACCCTGCTTTGAGCTTCAAATGGCACTCATTGTGCATCAAGTTTGGGTGTAGAGGGGAAGTATATGAGCCCCGGGGAGTGGGTTCTTTAGTCCTTGCACTTGCACAAAGTGTGAGGAGTATGAGAAGAGAATGCTGATCTTTTAGGAATAGAATCCTGATATTGTCACACACACATTCCCTAAGGACACATTTTAGTTTAAAAGCCTCATAGAATATTTCTAGTTTTCATCCATTTCTGGGTTTCAAGGTATCTTTTGGTTTTAGCCTCTGCCAGTGTCTGACAAATACAGAAATGGATGCTCACAGCTATCAACTGCACTGAACACAGGGTCCCCAATGAAAGAGCTAGAGAAAGGACCCAAGGAGCTGGAGGGGTTTGTAGCCCTATGGGAGGAACAACAATATGAACTAACCAGTACCCTCAGAGCTCTCTGGGACTAAACCATCAATCAAAGAAAACATATGGTGGGACTCAAGGCTCTAGCTGCATATGTAGTAGAGGACAGCCTAGTTGGTTATCAATGGGAGGAGAGACCCTTGGTCCTGTGAAGGTTATATGCCCCAGTATAGGGCCAGGAGGGAGGAGTGGGTGGGTTGGTGAGCAGGGGGAGGGGGGGAAGGTATAGGGGTTTTTTTTTTGGAGGGGAAACTAGGAAAGGGGATAACATTTGAAATGTAAATAAAGAAAATATCTAATTAAAAATGCAGGAAAAAAAGAATATGTACAGTCTTTCTTTTAGCTGTTGATAGACAAAGAAACTTGGGGAAATTTTCAAGGATTAATACTTAACCAGATATTTATATAAAAATAAAGGTGAATGTTATGATTGATATATATATATATATATATATATATATATATATATATATAAAACAAAACTACAAGCTAAAGGGTTCAAGTGAAGATGTTTCAATCCCACTTGGGAGGAAGAAGAAAGCAGTCACAGTGGGGGAAGGGTGGCAAAGGGAGGGGTGTACCTGCAGAGAAGGGACTGAGAGATGGATAAATAACAACTGGATGGAAAGGGGACCATGATCAGTATTAAGGGTGAGGAAACAGGAGTAAAGCCCTGAGGGCCAGCAGAACAAATAGAAAACCTGGGAGGAGGGGGGAGGCATGTAGGAGGTCGGGCGGGGGGACCCTCTAGATGTACCAGAGACTTGGGTAGTGAGAGATGCTCAGGACTCAAAGGGAGAGACCATAGATGAATGCCCAACAGTGAGGAGATGGAGTTTATCTCTAGTAGAAGACAGGGCATCAAGTGGAGGGATGGGGTTGCCATCCCAGTCACAAACTCTGACCCAGAATTGTTCCTGTCTAAAAGAACTGCAGGAACAAAATTGAGGAAAAAAAAAAAAAAAAAACTGAGGGAAAGGAGGTTCAGTGACCCGCCCAAATTGGAATCTAACTCAACGGAAGGTTCCAAGGTCTGACACTATTACTTGATGTGCTTACAGATAGGAGCCTAGCATGGCTGCCCTGAGAGGCCCAACAAGAAGCTGAAAGAGTCAGATGCAGATACTTACATCCAGCCAATGGACAAAAGCTGGGGACTCCTGTGGTTAAATTATGAAAAAGCTGTAAGAAGCTGAGGAGTGTGACCCATAGGAAGACCAGCAGTCACAATTAACCTGAACCCTGAGACCTATCAGACACTGAGCCACCAACCAGGCAGCATACACCAGCTGATATAAGGTCCTCAACACATACGCAGCAGAGGACTGCCTGTGAAAGAAGATGTAACTAATCCTTGAGAGACTTGAGATCTCAGGGAGTGGAGAGGTCTGGTAGGGTGGGGGTGGGACATCCCCTTGGAGACTGGAGGGGAGGAGGAATGGGATGAGGAACAGCCAGAGAGCAGACTGAGAGGTGGATAACAACTGGACTGTAAAAAGAAATTTAATAACAACAACAGTAATAATAATAGAAGAAAAGCAAAACATACTCTCCGTGCACAAAGCCCTAGATTTAATTTCCTAAGTCTACCAAAATAACAGTGATGTAGGGGTGCAGGCATACTTTCAAAGAGCTAAAACCAAAAGAGACCTTGAAACCCAGAAATGGATGAAAACTAGAAATATTCTATGAGGCTTTTAAACTAAAATGTGTCCTTAGGGAATGTGTGTGTGACAATATCAGGATTCTATGCCTAAAAGATCAGCATTCTCTTCTCATACTCCTCACACTTTGTTCAAGTGCAAGGACTAAAGAACCCACTCCCCGGGGCTCATATACTTCCCCTCTACACAGCAAGCTCTTGTTGGCATCCACAATAGTGTCTGGNATATATATATATATATATATATATATATATATATATAAAACAAAACTACAAGCTAAAGGGTTCAAGTGAAGATGTTTCAATCCCACTTGGGAGGAAGAAGAAAGCAGTCACAGTGGGGGAAGGGTGGCAAAGGGAGGGGTGTACCTGCAGAGAAGGGACTGAGAGATGGATAAATAACAACTGGATGGAAAGGGGACCATGATCAGTATTAAGGGTGAGGAAACAGGAGTAAAGCCCTGAGGGCCAGCAGAACAAATAGAAAACCTGGGAGGAGGGGGGAGGCATGTAGGAGGTCGGGCGGGGGGACCCTCTAGATGTACCAGAGACTTGGGTAGTGAGAGATGCTCAGGACTCAAAGGGAGAGACCATAGATGAATGCCCAACAGTGAGGAGATGGAGTTTATCTCTAGTAGAAGACAGGGCATCAAGTGGAGGGATGGGGTTGCCATCCCAGTCACAAACTCTGACCCAGAATTGTTCCTGTCTAAAAGAACTGCAGGAACAAAATTGAGGAAAAAAAAAAAAAAAAAACTGAGGGAAAGGAGGTTCAGTGACCCGCCCAAATTGGAATCTAACTCAACGGAAGGTTCCAAGGTCTGACACTATTACTTGATGTGCTTACAGATAGGAGCCTAGCATGGCTGCCCTGAGAGGCCCAACAAGAAGCTGAAAGAGTCAGATGCAGATACTTACATCCAGCCAATGGACAAAAGCTGGGGACTCCTGTGGTTAAATTATGAAAAAGCTGTAAGAAGCTGAGGAGTGTGACCCATAGGAAGACCAGCAGTCACAATTAACCTGAACCCTGAGACCTATCAGACACTGAGCCACCAACCAGGCAGCATACACCAGCTGATATAAGGTCCTCAACACATACGCAGCAGAGGACTGCCTGTGAAAGAAGATGTAACTAATCCTTGAGAGACTTGAGATCTCAGGGAGTGGAGAGGTCTGGTAGGGTGGGGGTGGGACATCCCCTTGGAGACTGGAGGGGAGGAGGAATGGGATGAGGAACAGCCAGAGAGCAGACTGAGAGGTGGATAACAACTGGACTGTAAAAAGAAATTTAATAACAACAACAGTAATAATAATAGAAGAAAAGCAAAACATACTCTCCGTGCACAAAGCCCTAGATTTAATTTCCTAAGTCTACCAAAATAACAGTGATGTAGGGGTGCAGGCATACTTTCAAAGAGCTAAAACCAAAAGAGACCTTGAAACCCAGAAATGGATGAAAACTAGAAATATTCTATGAGGCTTTTAAACTAAAATGTGTCCTTAGGGAATGTGTGTGTGACAATATCAGGATTCTATGCCTAAAAGATCAGCATTCTCTTCTCATACTCCTCACACTTTGTTCAAGTGCAAGGACTAAAGAACCCACTCCCCGGGGCTCATATACTTCCCCTCTACACAGCAAGCTCTTGTTGGCATCCACAATAGTGTCTGGGTTTGGTGGTTGTTTATGGGATGTTTCCCCAGGTCAGCCAGTCTCTGGATGGTCATTCCTTCAGTCTCTGCTCCATACTTTGTCCCTGTAACTCTTTTCATGGGTATTTTGTTCCCCCTTCTAATGAAGTATCCACACTTTGGTCTTCCTTCTTGAGTTTCAAGTGTTTTGCAGCTTGTATCTTGGGTACTCTGAGCTTCTGGATAATATCCACTTATCAGTGAGTGCATATCATGTGGGTTCTTCTGTGATTGGGTTACCTCACTTAGGATGATATCCTCCAGATTCATCCATTTGTCTAAGAATTTCATAAATTCATTGTTTTTAATAGAGGCGTAGTACTCCATTGTATAAATGTACTACATTTTCTGTATCCATTCCTCTGTTGAGGAACATCTGGGTTCTTTCTAGCTTCTGGCTATAAATAAAGCTGCTATGAACATAGTGGAGCATGTGTCCTTATTACCAGTTGGAAGATCTTCTGGGTATATGCCCAGGAGTGTTATTGCTGGATCTTTCGGCAATACTATGTCCAGTTTTCTGAGGAACCGCCAAACTGATTTCCAGAGTGGTTGTACCAGCTAGCAATCCCACCAGTAATGGAGTAGTGCTCCTCTTTCTCCACATCCTTGCCAGCATCTGCTGTCACCTGAGTTTTTGATCTTAGCCATTCTGACTGGTATGATGTGGAATCTCAGGGTTGTTTTGATTTGCATTTCCCTGATAACTAAGGATGTTGAACATTTTTTTAGATGCTTTTCAGCCATTCAGTATTCCTCAGTTGAAAATTCTTTGATTAGCTCTGTACTCCATTCTTTAATAGGGTTATTTGGTTTTCTGGACTCTTAAGTTCTTGAGTTCTTTGTATGAATTGAATATTAGCCCTCTATCAGATTTAGGATTGGTAAAGATCTTTTCCCAATCTGTTGCTTGCTTTTTTTATCTTATTGACAGTGTCCTTTGCAAAGAAGCTTTGCAATTTTATGAGGTCCCATTTGTTAATTCTTGATCTTACAGCACAAGTCATTTGTGTTCTGTTCAGGAATACTTTGCCTGTGCCTAAGTGTTTAAGGCTCTTCCCCACTTTCTCCTCTATAAGTTTCAATATCTCTGGTTTTATGTGGAGTTCCTTGATCCACCTAGACTTGAGCTTTGTACGAGGATCTCAGAAGATGGAAAGATCTCCTATGCTCATGGATTGGCAGGATTAATATAGTCAAAATGGCTACCTTGAGTCTAAAGATTCAATGCAATCCCCATCAAAATTCTAACTCAGTTCTTCACAGAGTTAGAAAGGGCAATTTGCAAATTCATTTGGAATAACCTAGGATAGCAAAAACTCTTCTCAAAAATGAAAGAGTCTCTGGTGGAATCCCCATGCCTGACCTTAAGCTGTACTACAGAGCAATTGTGATAAAAACTGCATGGTACTGGTACAGTGACAGACATGTAGATCAATGGAATAGAATTGAAGACCCAGAAATGAACCCACACATCTATGGTCACTTGATCTTTGATAAAGGAGCTCAAACCATCCAGTGTAAAAAAGACAGCATTTTCAACAAATGGTGCTGGCACAACTGGCGGTTATCATGTAGAAGAATGCCAATTCTTGAGTTCTGTGGGTTATATCCTTTGTATTCTGTACTCTTTTTTGCTAATATCCACTTATTAGTGACTACATACCATGCATGTTATGTTCTTTTGGGGTCTGAGTTACCTCACTCAGAATATTTTCTAGTTCCATCTATTTGTCTGTAAAACTATCCCAAATTCCTACATACTGAATTGTCCATTCATTGGGAGGCAGAGGTAGTCAGATTTTTCTGAGTTTGAGGCTAGCCTGGTCTTAACAGGCCCGTCTGGGCAAGAAAAAGAAGGATCCCAAGTACTGTATTACAGGCATATGATATCATTCTCAGCTAGCATCTGCAGCTAGTATCCTGTTCACAGTCTCTATAGAGTCCCATGGAACAGGAGTTACAAGTAATTGTGAACCACCATGTAGATGTTAGAAACTAAACCCCAGACTTCGTGCTTTTCACCACTGAAACATCTCTTTAGTCCCATGTATATCACTTCTAGAATTGGAAACTTTAAGTGCATTTGAACGAGAATGAACAGAATGATGCTAGGATGTTTGGAAGGTGGGTCATGAGTACTAACTACACAGGGCATTTCTCTATTCCTGTGTGCATGTGCTAGTGCATTCCCTACACGAATCATACCCTCTGCCTGTACTTGCCTTTTATAATGTGCTCTGTAATGCTGTTCCATTGGTTGTCAGGAGAATTGGGTTTATATAAATCCAATCCTATGAAACCAAAGAGCTAGTCTGCTCATGGAACAAGAATCCAGTTGGAAGAGAAAAGAACTCCTGCATATACTTTATTGTAAAGTTCTTGGAGTTGTTGCTTTCTCATGGGCATGACCTGTTCACTTTGTAATTTTCTTTTCTTGATCCTTTCCCCAACTTCTATCTTCATTCTTCTTAGTATTAAATACCTTGGATTGACCTTGAAATCATATAGAAGAAGACCTTGAATTTCTCCAACTCCCTTATATATGGTCATACCTAGTGATTAACCCTTAGAGGTTTTTGTATCCATCCCATCAGTTGAACTACATCTCTTGCCCTCTAGGTCCTTTCTATTGCCTAATCTAGTAATAAAGACAGCATTAAGTATTAAGTATTAAGCATAGACAGAAAAGGACGAAATAATAAAGGGTTCTTTACAGATGACTTTATTGCCTCCCTCCCGCCCTCCCGCCCTCCCTCCCTCCCTCCCTCTTAATCTGCCTTTCTTCCTTCCTCTTTTGCTCTGCTCTTCTTTTTCTTTGTTTCCAGATTTCAAGTTTGTTTTAGTTAGGCAGGGACTTTCCCTGCTTTATTTACATAGAGACTATACAGCTATTCAGGGCTCCTATGTGCTTGGTCTAGCCAAGGTCTTTTCAGCAAGGTCTTGGCATTTGGTGACACTGCATTTTCTCAACATGTCATGACATGTCACACCCTAGACAGAGTTCTGTTATTACTAATATGTTTCACGGTTTATGTACTTTTTTGAGATAATGAATGTTAAAGTCTTTGGGGAATTAAGTAAACGCATTTTATTTTAAACATTGATTCTCTGTGAAGACTGCACTTAGCAGGAAAAATATTTTAGGCCATTGTAACTGGTATAAGCACAATGAACTTTTTGAGCAGGATTTTTAATCTATAATTTTCATTTACTTAAACAATTCAGTTTAAGGAACTGAAGCAAAGAGAAATGCTGCTTACTGGCTTGCTCCCTGTGGCTTATTCATCCTTCTTCTTACAGCACTCAGGAACAAAAGCCCCCAAGGTTAACACTGCACACAATGAACTGAGCCTTTCCACACCAATCATCAATCAAGAAAATGTATCATAGGTTTTTCCATAGGTAGTCTGGTTGGGACAGTTTTCCCAGTCCAAGTTATATCAATTTTGGAACTTCAAACTTCCAGAGTGGACCCAAAAGTATCCAACATAGTTGCTCCTGTTGAATTTGTACCACTCTTGTACCTGTTGTTTAGGCAGATCTCTATTGTAGGCTGCTAGGTTTGTAGCTGGATGAGATTGATAATTCCTTTTCACCTCTAGCAATGTGTATAGTATAGTACCTTTGAACACTATACTGGTCAATAGGACTGCTTTTATGTTGACATCAATTTCCCTTCTCCATGTTTCATGGCATAGTAAGTTATATCTTCAGCAATAGGGTATTACTGTCAGGTTGTGTAGTGTAACCAGTAGTCTTGGCAGTAGTATGTAATGTTTGGAGGACATCTGTGGGACCCCTTTAGCGAACTTAAAAAGATGTAACCCATTCTCAGTACTGGGAGTTTTATTGGTAACATATTATGTCTAGTAATAGGTAATGTTCGCCCATCATATGATAACTCCATTTTAGATTCCATTTATACATGTCTATATTTTAGGAAGCCTATTGTAGCAGGTCTCTATGAGGCCTTTAAAAAAGGCCTTTAGTGTTGATTATTACCCCTGTCCTCCATCTTCTACCCTGCCTTCCTTACTCTTTCTCTCCATTTAATCCTGTTCTAGTTTCTCCAGTATTCCTTTATGGCACTATTCTAATTTCCCTTCCTTCGAAGAACTCCTCTATTTCTCCCTGATCCCTTTCTAGCTAACCTCTGTGGGTATTCTGAATGAAATTCACAAACATAAAACTTAAAAGTTAACATTCATATACAAGAGAAAACATACAGGAAACATCCAATTACCTGCAAATTTCACTGCCTTTTCAAGAGCTGAATAGTCTCCATCACTTAATAGGCATTGAGGCTCTTTCCAGTTTCTGGTTACTATGAATATAGCAGCAATAAACATGACCAGGCATCTCTGTAGTAGGATATAGTCCCTTTGGGTGATGCCCTAGCTTAGTATAGGTGGATCTTGAGGTAGATCTGCTTGCAGCATTCTGACGAACCTCCTTACTGATTTCCATAGTGCATCTACAAGTTTGTACTCTAAGGAAGTGTTCTCCTTTCTACAATTCTTCACTACTATTTCCTATCATTTTGGATTTTTTAGTCTTGACCATTCAGACTGGAGTATGGTGAAATCTCAAAATAGTTTTATTTGCATTCCCCTGATGGATAAGGAAATTGAAGGTTTAAGTGTTTCTCAGCCATTTGTGTTTCATTGTTTGAGAACTCTGTTTAGTTCTAGACCCTATTTAAAACTGTGTTGTTTTCTTGACATTTCCTTTGTTCAGTTCTAGATTTATTGTATATTGTATATTGTATATACTAGATATCTCTGCCATTGTATAATTCATAAGAATTTTATTCTTGAGTCTATGTGTCTCTTGTTCAGTTAATGGTATCTTTTACTATTCAGAAGCTTTTCAGATTTATGAGATCTCATTTATTAATTGTTGTTTTTAATGCCCGCACTGCCAGGATCTCGTTCAGAAAGCCATTTCTTGTGCCAAGAATTTCAAGCCTATTCCCTACTTTCTCTTTTATCAGATTGAGGTTCTGGTCTTATGTTCAGAACTTTGATCCACTTGAAGTTTTTTATAGGATTATACGTTTTGGTTCTGTTTTCATTCTTCTGTACACAATTTGAATATCACCATTTGTTAAGATACTCTTTTTTCCCCAGTATGTATTTTTGGGTTCTTTGGTCGAGGTGTTAAGTTCTGTACCCCCTTTCTTCTACTTTTGTCCTTTATGTCTTTGAAAGCCAGATCGTGCTGACATGATTTTTGATACTACATTAAGTGAACTTGCTGTAACTGTAAAATTGTCTCATAGTGATAACATTGAGAGTTCTCGATGAGAAGGTATTAGGGCTTTTAAACTCCAGATTAAAGTGACAGTATAATGTAAACCATGAAGATTTTCTGACTCAAATACTCCTTATTTTTATTTATTTTTAAATTAAGAATTGTATATGATAATTTCCCCACTACGTGTGCCTGTGCATCATGTGTATGCCTGGTACCCACAGAGGCTAAACGAGGGCTTGGGAGCGGGAGTTGCAACTCCTTGTGAACCATTACGTAGGTGCCAGGAGTGGAACCTGGGTCCTCTGGGAGAGTAGCCATTTCTCCAACCCCATCATTATCTTTTAAGGGACCAATAAAATTTGCACTTATGTCTATTCTGTAGGGAGTTCTGGTATCTATAGTGTATTTCCAGGTAATTATTGGTAACATGGCTTAAGGAACAATTTTCTGTCTCCAGGAGTGAGAATTCAAGACTCAAATTTCACCTTCTGAACTGACTGAGAGGTGTTCTAAACATGTGTGTGGCTTTGTCTTTGTAGACTGAAATCGCCAAGAGATTGAACACCATTTGTGCCCAAGTCATCCCATTTCTGTCTCAGGAAGTAAGTAAAATGTTCAGCTGTTAAAGTGCAATTATGTTGCTTCTCTGTTTGCAAATTAGCCAGTTTTAAGATGTTAATTTTATCACTGGGAACAAGTGTGAAGAACATCTGTTACATCTCAAATGTGTCAACCCTGTCATTCTGTCTAAGGCATCCAAGGGCAGGCTGCTGGAGGGGTGACAGTATCTCAACTCCAAATTATTATTTTTTGAAAAGTGACCATGAAGCATAAAGAAAGCTCTCCCCCTCTGTTGTGTGTATGTGTGTGTGCGTGTGTGTGCGTGTGTGTGCGTGTGTGTGCGTGTGTGTGTGTGTGTGTGTGTGTGTGTGTGAGAGAGAGAGAGAGAGAGAGAGAGAGAGAGAGAGTGTGAGAGAGAGAGAGAGAGAGAGAGAGAGAGAGAGAGAGAGAGAGAGAGAGAGAGAGAGAGTGTCTATAGCCTGGAACTGAGAGAGAGAGTGAGTGAGTGTGTGTGTGTGTGTGTTTATGGCCTGGAACTCCTTGTGTAGAATATGGCCTCAAATTCACAAAGAGCTGTCTGCTCCTTTATCAGTGCCACCACTGCTGGCTAGGCATGTGTTTGAGTAATATGTGCTTGACATGATTCAGGTACCCTTTTCTGTTTTCTTGAGCTGACTTGAAAAGTCACTGCATTAGGATTGATCTACATGAAAGCAGGGACTTCATATATAGTCAAGATTCATTCCATGGAGAGTATAGGTGGTAATCATAATAAGGATAAAATGAGTATTCATATCATCTTGATTCACAGAGTAATAGACACAGATAAGCCATATGGTTTGAGTTTACATTAATATGTTCAGAGGGAGTACTTCATAGGAGTAATTGGAGATTAGCTCAGCATTGTATTTCAGTTTTGCTTTGAAAGTGTTATCTTCTTTTCAGTACAGAGGAATAATGTTTTCATATGTAAAGATAAACGTATGGTGACACAGGAGAGGCCCAGCTTTGGGAGGTTAGGGTCTGGAGTTGGCTGTAGAGCACCTGGAGCTCCCTACTGATTTGTTGCCAGCTTTCAGTGACCCTAGCCTCAGCTAGTCTCCTCAAATTAACTGTGGCTATATATTAATTATGTGTAGAGTTGGGGAGTGGACAAGGTGAGTTTTCATTCTTTAAATTGAAAACAGAACTTTCTCCTTGGAGTAGAACACCAAAAGGCTAAGATAAATATTGGGAAAATTTCTGGTTTTTTTTGTTTTTTTGTTTTTGTTTTTGTTTTTTTTTAAATACTGCTGATGCATCTAGATTTTTTTTTTTTTTTTAATCAGAGAAAACACAGACTGACTGGTTCCATTTTTAAGTTTCAAGAGAGGTGTTTGAATAAATGTTTTGTGCACAAACACACCACCGTAACCTAGAACAGTCATCCATGTCCTGGTTTTTTTAGTATCTAAAGCCAGGTCACCATTGATGTCCATTCTGATATTTACCACCCCACTAGGAGTTTAGTAATGCCTGGAACCCTTCAGAAATAAAGGGAAGGACCATTCATTGTCCTTCTTGTGTGTTCTGTAAAGTGACTATTGCATGATGACCTACCTGCCTTTTGGTCTTTGTTGTCAGAATGAACAGGGAAATTCTTAGCTGATGCTAACCCTTTTTTCTCCTTGTTTTCAAAGCATCAACAACAGGTGGCCCAGGCTGTGGAACGTGCCAAACAGGTGACCATGGCAGAGTTGAATGCCATCATCGGGGTACGTGGCCTACCAGGTCTACCTCCTACAGTGTGTATCACCAGCTTTCATTTCTTTATGGTTTGATGGCATAGCACACAACTAAGTTTGTGTAACTTAGAGATAACTGATTTGATTAATAGAGGGTGGAAGGGGGTTCGGGTTGTGTGGAGCTGTATAGGGAAGAGGAAGGAGTCGCACAAGGATGAGAGGAGAACACTAGAAGAGGGGGGAAATAACTCTCCTAAATGGAGAAGTAGAGAAATTTACCCAGTGGTCCTTGAAACCACCCTTGCTGCTAGTGGGGTAGAAGCTTTAGATCACTTTCTAAACACTTTCCTTGTTTTTTTTTTCTGTCTAGTGCCATTCTACCACAGTGAGGTCAATATAGGACTCTGACTTATTCCCAAGTAGTTCTTGCCTTGTGCTATCTAGGCACTGGAGCCTGTGGCTGTTTGATTCTTTTCTTTCTTGTTCCCCTTTCATGAATTTTAAAGTGGCATGCCAATGAAAAACTCCCTCGCCAGGGAAGGAGTGTTAATTGTCTGCCCTAGTGCTCTGTGGCCTTTCAGGGTTCATGTCTCTGGAGTTCAGCCATCTCTTCTTGCTGGTGAAGCTGGTTTCTCTTGTCAATCACAAGTTATTTGTTCTGCATTAAGGGATCTAGTGAGCCAGGCATTCTGTCTCTTCCTTTGCTGGAGTTCAGCTCCACCCACTGCAGGACCTAAGGTGGTTCTCACGTGCTCTGCTCCTTTTAGATTAAAGGAAAGAAGGAGCTGAAATGGAGGTGGGGTCCTTTATTTTATTCATACGCAAGTCTCTCGAATGAATTCAGAATCACTCATTTATCAATTTATGTTAATTGCTTGTGAGAAGATGCCCTGCTGGTCTTTATAGTTCCCTCAGACACTTTGTAATGATAATTAGACATGCTGCTGTAGGGATTAAGAGTGCCATAGTCCAGTGCTGTGACAGACAATGGAACCAGTTAATCTATCAAGGTTTAAAATTACATCCCCACTGGAGATGGGAAAAACACAAGAGCCAAGGAGGATTAAAGAATGAGCCCCAGCTTGAAAACCCTCCTTTCATCAGTTTCTCAATTGCAGATCTGCAGTTGGGGTGCCTGTGGTAAGCTATTGGCAGTCAATTAGGTGAAATAAACTGGGAGGGTGACCTTCATTTCCTTTTAATAGCTTTTTCCTCCGTGAACCAGGGAGCTTCAGTGGATTTTCAGCTTAGATTTTATTCAAGCCGCTTTATTGCACTTGACAGCTTAGCTCTGCATAAACAGTTCTCTCTCCTTCCCCAGGTCTGGGCTCTGTCTTCCTTCCCCTCCTGTATCACATTTTGACTGTTACTTAGTGGGCTCTCTAATCACATTCAACAAAGAACACAATTATGCCTGCATTTGTCTGCTGTCTTCTCTACCCTTTTCTTGTGTAATGAATTGCTTTATTTCAGAGATCAAATCAAATATTCCCTGGCATTTTTGCACATACCGTGTTTGATTAGAAGAGACTAATCGCGATTATACTTGGAGCTGGAGCTGGAGCAAGGAATTTTTTTTTTTTTAAACAAATGAATGAGGGTGGAAAAGCCTGTTTTGATTAAAAGAAAACATATGCAAAGCAGATCTCAAGGGCCCTGTTCAACTTTGTGGGACATGTTTGTTTTCTGATAGGATCTAAATTTTTACATGTAATTTTTCTAGTCTTTGTTTGGCAGTACTGGGGATTGAACCTGTGGCCTCACACATACTAAGAAAGTACCCTACAAGTGAGCCACATGGCCAGCTATGTGTAATTTTTCAATAATAGAATCAATACTGGTCTGTAAGTTCTCAGAGATACTGCTCAGACCTCGAAAATCTTTGTACCTATATTGCAAAAGGAGGAAATGTATTTTCCAGTAGTTACTATTCATTTTGAATAGAATCAGAAAATAAAAATAGGTTATTTCAGAAGGGTGGATGAATTGCAAATTTTATTAATGGCTTTAGTTTAGGAAAACGTGTTGAGATTATAAAGTAAGATTAGCTTGATAGTAATAACCCAAGTTGGAGAATTGGGCCAAGAGTTAATGAATCACGGTGTGTTCAGCATTTTAGCATATACAGTTTTTAGTCACTCAAATGGTAGGGTCTGTATATTAATTTATGACAGGCTCTTTGAAAACTTGCACTGATCAGAAATAGCCCCTGACTTTAGTTTCATGCTATAGCATATGCTTGATTTTTGCTTGAAAAGAATTGCATATATCCTAGAAAATTGAAGTAGCATAAAATCGGACTGACAATTCAGTGGACCTTTGCACCCCTTCATTGCACATGCAGTGTGCCAGCCTGTCTGGCCAGAGGGGAGGAAGCTCTGGGAGATTGTTCATTCAGCAGCTGTGCAGAGAAAATGCAGCCTGTTTGATAGCAGCTGTCAGTATTGTTCTAGGATGGTTTAGGGTAGGGAACAATGGGGGAGGCCAAGCTCTTCATCTTCATTGACTTTCCCACTAAGAAAAGAAAAGGTTTAGTTAGACATCTATTTTAAGTGTGAAAGATCAAGAAAGAGTACCCTTTAAAATGCAAATGGATGAAGCCCTTCCCTTCCCTTCTAGGTACTATCTCTTATGGGTTGCTGGACATAGCTAAAGATATTTTAGCAAAGTAGCCTGAGCTTGTCAAGGACCCAAAACTCTTGGTGAACTCAGCTTCTGTTCTTGGCCTCTGAGCGCTCTTGACTGGGGGAGTAGGAAAGTTCTTTTTTGTGTCCTTGTTGAGTGAGTAATGCCAGTTTCTTATCATCCTGTTAATGTTCTCCAATCTAGGTGAGTTTAATTCTTTCCTACTTGCCTCCAGCCTTTATCTAGGGTACTAATATTTAAGGGAGCTTTTTTTTTTTTTTTTTTTTACTTAGTTCCTTTTCAACTAAATTACTCAAATATTTTTGTTCCTTTTTTTAAAGAGAGGATTTTACTGTATAGCTCTGTAGTTGATTTGCAGCTAGCTGTGTAGACCATGTTGAACCTCACAGAGATGCCTCTGAGTGCCACTACTTTCTGAGTACTAGGATTAAAGGTACTTGTCCAACACACCTGCTCTTTTGTTGACCTGCTAAAAGCAGCTTTGATAGTAAACTTGTTGACTGGCAGAATATTAACTACAACACTGCTTTTATTTTGTGTGTTTGTGTGCTCGTGCGTGCGTGCGTGCATGCCTGTTGATTCTTCTGCTGTTTACATGTGTTTCATTTCTGCAAACCTAGGATCCTGATCTTGAATGTGCTGCTACACATGCATTTTACTGCTGAGCTAGCACTCCAGCCAGCCATCTGTTTAGGTGTATGTACTCTGAAGTTCAAATGGGAGGACAGATGGAGGTATAGCTAGACCATGTTGGTTTTCATACTCAATAAGAGTGTACCCTAGTACCCTGCCTTTGTGATTTTTAAGAGGTACAGTAGAAATTATCTTTCCTGTCTACAAAATGCTAGATCTTTTGGTAGTGGCCTCATTGTTGACTATATAAGAAAAATTGAACAGTTTTCTATACCACTATCTGAATTCTGGAACTCAAGAAATTTGGAGGTAATCTGGGGAATCTTATTTTTCTTTGTAATCTACTTGATTACAAAGAAAATAGTGTGACTCATTTTTCATGCATATATCTTCTATGAAGACAAGGATGGTTTCATTTACTGGTTAGATTTCTACATTTCTGCTTCATAGGCAAACTCACACCTCTGTATACTTTAAACCAACTTTGTATGAAACAAAAAAAAAGCTTAGATTATTGTGCATTTGATAGCTGTGGAATGTGTGTGTGTATGGGATGCCTATGTATGTGCCCAGGTAGGGGACTAAAATTGCCTAAAATAATCACTTATGGATGTAAAAAGCACTGCACTGTTGCATGAGATGATTGGGTTAAGGATTAGCAAACTTGGATTATTTTCTTTTAACTATACATGTTGGTTCTTGATGAGATTGTAGTGTTCGGGCTTTAAAGAGGATGAGCTTCTTATTCTTAGGTCTATGCAGCTAATACCAGGAAAGCCCATCTTTAACTCAGCCTTTCATGCCTTTCTAGAGGAGTGGGCATCCTGCTACTTGGAGACCACAAAGGTACAGTAAACATGGATCTTGTTTCAAAGACTTAAACCTTAAGTTCCAGTAGTCAAGGAAGTCCTATCATTTTCTGCCCCCATTTCTTCTTTCATAAAATGGTCTCACTGTATAGCTAGCCCAGGCTGACCTGGAACTCAAATACAACTGTTTGAACTTTCCTCATACAAGGATTATAGATGTACATACCACTACATCCAGCTAGAAAATCAGTTTTTCTGTATATCCTGTTTCTCCTGGTTAAGTCAGTTTGATTTTTTATGTTAGTTTTTTAATAGAATACTACCCAGTATCTCACATAGATATGGAGCTTGGCCTTGATGTCAGGATGTTTTCATAAATGTCTCGATTTTCCCACAGTTAATGTGCATTGTAGTAACTGGAAATGTTGTAATTTCTCTTCCAGGTGCTAAGGTGTGAATTTTAGTTGATTCCTTGGTATGAGCGTTTCATACTTAAACACATACATGTTTTTAAGAGGGTGAAACTGCTTCATAGAATATAGGATATCACATTTTATAGGTCAAGCATGGTGTATGAGCTTTTTTAATATTGAGATATAGTTCATGTTAAATTGACCCTTTAAGTCATACAGTTCATTGGTTAGTATATTTAACCATGACTGTCTCATTCTGAAATGTATTTGTCACCACTGAAAGAAACCCCGTGTCTATTATCATTGACTTCCCATATCCTCTTTTCTATCACTAGCTTGAATATATAAATTCATATATAGCCATTCATATTCGTAGCACGATGTTTTCAAGGTTTTCCTGCCTCCTAGCTAAGTATCCCTAAGTGGCCTGGGAATTGCTATGTAGACCAGGCAGGCTACAAACTCACAGGGGTTTTCCTGCTTATTATGCCTCTGGAGTGTTGGGATTAAAGAATAAGCTCTGATACTCAGATAATTTATGTTTTGAGACAGGGTCTGTGGAGCTAAGAATGACCTTGACCGTGTGAGACTTTGATCACAGTCTTCTGAGTGCTAGGATTGTAGACATGCTCTACTGTGGCCCTTATGCAGCACTGGGGATCAGCTCCAGGGCTAAATGTACATTGAGGAAAATGTTCTACCAAATAAATTAGAGTTGATATTTTCAGTCAATTTTATTAAGGAACAGTAACATGGCATATATTTATTTATCCCCTTTATTTTTCCCTTTGTAAGTTCAGTAGATGATCAGGTTGTGTCTACTTGGTGGCTGTTTTGGATAATCCTGCTATGAATTATTCCCAGGAGTTGATTTCTATCCTTTTACCATATGTGTCCCCAGGATAGGACTCAGTTCTTCAGGCTTGGCAGCAGGAGGCTATCTCTGGTCCCATTTGTAAGTTTTTAATGCAGATTTTTCCTCTTCTGTTGGGAGTAAATCTAGGAGTGGGATTTGTAGATCATTAGGTAGTTTTATCTTTAATTCCCAACATCCTTTCTATTTTCCAAGTGCCTACACCATTTTATATCTCCAGTGGTGTATGTAGATTCTAGTTTCTGTCCCATACATTTTCATACCTTGTCTACTTTGTAGAGTCTAGCCACTCTGGTGTAAAGAGGTAGCTTCTTGTGTTTTAATTTACAACTCCTTTCTGGTTTTTGAAATGAATCCTTTAAGTGCTAGAGATCAGACATAAGTCACGCAGTGAAGGTGGGATAGATAGTGTGTAGAGGCTGGACAAATGAATTGGCCTCAGCACAATTCAGAAAGAGTAAAGATGGCAAGTATTATAGAGGTGTGGCTGGTTTTTACTGATCCCTTTCTGGATTTCTGTCACTTTCTTTTTGCTTTTTCAGCTTTATTGGAGCACTATTAACAAATAGAAAATCTATTTAAGAAGTACAAGTTAGTGTTTTGATTACATTATCACAATCAAGCAGATGAACATGTTAATCATCCCATAGTCTAATAATCTGTATAGGCACTTAAGATCTCTTAGCAAATGTCAAATACACAACATGGTATGCACGCAGCCCATGGCCACCATGCCTTACCTTAGATTTCCAGAAGTTACCCTATATAAATTGAAACTTTCAATCATTTGATCATCATCTCCTATTTTCCCAACTCCTGGTAACTACTTCTCATTCTACTCTGTTCTTCTCTTAGAATCCAGACCCAGGTTGGGCCTGGGGATGTCAATTAATTAAGAGTGCTTGTCTACGACATATGAAGTTCTGAATTTGATCCCCAATACCTCCACAAATTGTGTATAATGGAAAATAACTCAAATTTTAGAAGTCAGGGTTATCTTAGCTACATAATGAGTTGGAGGCTGCCACCCCCACCCCCAGCTACTCAAGGCCCAGGATTAACAGTGATAACAGCAAAGCACATGCATTGGCTGTTGGGATGATACTGCAGTGACCATGTGAGTGCAGATGTCTGTTTGAGACTATTTTATTTCCTTCAGGTATGTATCTATAGTAGGATCGCTGCATCACTTGTTTTGAATTTTTTATTTTTATTTTTTAGATGCTGTCTAGTGTTTTCTATATTAATGTTAGTAGTTTAGCTTCCCAGAAACACTATCTGTAGATTTACTTTTTGCTATACCTTTTACTAAAACTTGTCTGAACTTGTCTGGCTTCCTTTGATACTATCTTCCTGAAAGGCTTCTCAGTGTTTCTGATTGACCGCTGATGACCAGTGATGGATGCATTTTGATATTTCCTTGATGTGACCCGTCTTTTGAGAATTCCTTTTGTCTGTTAATTTGTCATTTCCTGTTGCCGAATTCAATTATGTTTTGCACATATTTTGTCCTATTTCTTGGATCATCCATGTGTTATTTTCTGGGCACTTTTAGTGCATTGCTATTTTATCTTTATTTCTTTCAAGTGGAGAATTGTTGGTCCCAGTGAGCAGCTGCTTTCTGTTTGTCACTTTTGCCCCTCTTGGACAAAGAGGCCTCTCATGTAATAGGAGATTTCAGATAGCTCTTGTAGTGGCCTTGAGGGCCATGCTGCCAGCCAAACTTCCCACTTGGTCATTCAGGGAGCCACTTTCTTTATGTTCGCCAGACCCCCGAGATAAGAACCGAAGCCGCCTGTCTTGTCAAAAACATCTGTACACACTGTTTTTCTTGTGTCTCTATGTAGTGTTAATCTACTGAGAAGTCCTAATTTTTTAAAAAAAATTCTAATGCCTGTATAGACGTGTGAATTAACCCATCCTTGCTGTCATGTTAAAAACAAGTGACAGATGACATTTGGGTCTGTGGAGGGCAGGTGCATAAAAGTTATCTAAATGACAGGACTGTTGTTTGGCTGTCTAGCAATGCCAGCATTGTATTTGACCTAAGACACATTTTTAAATGGTGTTGCTGCTTTGTGCTCTGGGAAAGAGTGATATGTACCAGAATGTCTTAGGAAACTTGGAGAGAAAGGGTTCCTTTAGTAACAGAGGGAATGAGGTGTGGGCTGCCCCTCTAGAGTTAACTGATTCTCATGTGAACCTTCTATTTAAAATAAATGTTTTATTTATTTTAAGATTTCTGCTTTTCCCATATTATCTGCTTTTGGAAGGAAGGCCAGTGTTGTGTCTGGGAACTTGATTCTCCTTTACAAGTCTCCTTGAAAGAGAGCAGGGATATGGGAACAAGCATTGAGAAGTATCGTTGAGAGAAGCTATGCTCAGGAAGTCTAAGAAGAAGCCTGTATTTCTCACTGCCTTTAGGATCCATGGTAAAGGTGGATTTGTGACAGAGTACATGGAACTGGGTGATCCTGACTGCAACATTTGTCCTGACTGCCCTGGGAGAAAAACAAAGTTGTCTTTGGAGGAGGTTGACTTCTTCCTCCCTTGTGCTGTGAACGTAAACTTGACCTTTTTTTTTTAGGAAGCAGAGAGGATTTTAGTGCTTGAGGCTCTGAGCCCTGTGTCATTTTGCATCCTACCTTATGTGAGTTGTGGCTTCAGCTGGGATATTAAACAGGAGTGTGTTTCCTTGGCTCAGGAGGCAGAATGGGAGGTGCACACTCAAGTTTCCAGTAGCCTAGAACATCTAGATGGCTGTGACCCATCTCTTTGTTCCTCAGTTTTACTACTTTTTACGACAAATTTGCTATTTTGCTCTTAAAAATTAGATAATTTATAAAAATATTTTTGTTAAAGGAAATAAAGATGTTTTAAGTTTCCTGAGCCAAAGATGATTGATCCCAGTTACCTCTAAGTGACAGAAATCTGTTTTTGCAGGGCCTGGAGAACAGGACAGGGTAGGAGTGGAAGTTTTCTGGGTAGTCTGTTGAATATTCCCATTGATAGTCATTTCCCCAACTCTTGGGTTTAAACACATGTAGCTCCTTCAGGACCGTGGCAAAGTTTAGTGTTATGTAAGCTCAGTCCTCTTTTCAGTAGTGTATTTTGATCAGCTTTCTAGTTTTTTTTTTTTTTTTTCTTTTTGGAAGTTACCTTGGAGTATGGGGGGTAGGGGGGTGTAAGTCTTATCCCTGTGGATACCTAGATAAGTGCTTCCTAGCACAGACTGGCTGCCAACTAAAACCCTGTCTCTGAGGTGCTCAGCTAGTGGTTCAGTCATGCAAGTTTGTGGAGGGCTAAGAGGGGTGTCATGCTGTGCTTGTCTGTTCTGCTCTGTGCCATCTCTTCTTCTCTAATCAGAGCTGTGCCTAATGACCCGAGGCGGGCTTGTGTTCGCTTCACTGCTTCTCTGAAGCTAGCCGTGGCTCGTGCTCGAGATGTAATGATAGTAATTGCTAGCAGGGCAGGCCTGCTCTTCATCCTCCTCCAAGCACATTTCTTATGGCAGGTGTCTCGTTCCTAATTAAGTGCTAATGAGCATGCCTAGCAGACCAAGATGCTGCTGCCAGCTTCTTCAGTTTTATGTCTCACTGTTACTGAGCTCTTAAAAGGTGACAGAGCAAGAATTAGTGTCTTTTGGATGACAGGAAGGTGATTTTACATGTAAAGAAACTGTGATTGTGATCTCAAGTGGAGAATGAGTAATTTATAAATACTTTCCAAGAACATTATTAATGCTGTGTGTTTGGGCCTCACCCCTGTTTTCCATTTACCCCTCTAATTAAAACTAATTCTCTTAGGAGTTGAAGTTTGAGATGAAGGTGGACTACTAAAGCTTTTTAAAGGTTCTGGAAGTGAAAAATTAACTGTAAAAATCACTGATTTTCATTGCCTAAGATGTTGCTTTTTGTTTACTCTTGAGGGTAGGAAACATATCTGAATTGGAATTAAAAATGAATTTCTCGTGTGGGTTGAAGCTACTGAACTCAGCTATGAAGTATTCTGTGTGTTCCAGTCAGCAGTGGGCAATAAACAAACAAGCAGTTCACTCCTGAGAAATGAGCACGAATTAGAATCTTAAGAATTTTCAAATATTACACCTTAGAAATATTTAACTGTTTTTAATATTTAACTGTTTTTACTGTCTCATCAAAAATGAATTCTATATTGGACTGCTAAAATACATCTAGATAGATGGTGATGGTTCAGGGCCATTTCTTAAATATTCGATCATTTTAAGTGTAATGCTGAGAGCAGTAGTGTGGTTTCTTAAGGACAGGTTTGTAACTTTTGCAGTGTATTAGGTGATAGAGTCAGCATAGATGGCAGAACAGAATGGGGCCTCTAAATCTCTGCAGTCAGTAGTCAGTGCTTCTCCTCTCCATCTTAACACTTTGTTCTGTAATGTAGGCAAGGAAGGTGTGTGGGGCTGGGTTTCAGGAATGAAGTTTGGGTGAAAAGAGTAACTAAAACCTTGACTCCAAGGCTTCTTCCGAGGTCAGCCTGCTTCTAGGCCCATCTCCTGTCTAGGGTAGTATGGGGCAGCTGATACTTGCTTCACCCTAGTGACCCTCAGCAAATGCCCTGGAGCTTGGCAGCTTCTGAGAAATGAGGAAGTCACTGCTTCCTTAAGGTCTCTGGAGGCCTTGGGGAGTTAGGGACGCAGTACAAGGTGTCATCCAGACGCTAGCACTTCGTGCTCTGAGTTTTGTGATAGTTAATGTTGGGTGAAATGTATTTACCCCATAAATAGTGTGGTTACTTCATTGTGGGGTATTTACCATATACCTTGGTTAACTTCAGTTAGCTCAGGACAGGTGTCCAGCGTAGAGTCAGTGACACATTGAAGTTTCACCTCAGAGGCACTTAAATCTAGATGAGGTACATACATAAATCTTTTAAAGTAGCCAGACATGCCCAATAATGAAGTTTGTTCAGGTGGCTTGCAGCAAAAAGTGGCAGGTGAAAACTCTAGGTTAGATTTGGGGATTGACCGGGGGTGATTACTGAGGGACAAAAACTTTTGATGAGTTGAAAGCACTAACCTCATTTCCTCTTTCCTACCTCTGTCTCTGTTTCCTTCTCTGTGTCCAACTTGTGGTTCCTTCCTATATCTTCTGTTATTTCTACTTTTCCCCTGGATGGTTTCTCTATCACCATTACTGCCACCACCTCCTCCTCTTCCTCCTCTTCTTTCTCCTGTTTCTCCTCTTCTTCCTTTTGCTTCTCCACCCTGTCTCTTCCTCTTCCTCTTCCTCCTACTCTTCCTCTTCCTCCAACCACTGCCAACAGCAGCAGCAGTTGCAAGCTCAGCATCTCTCCCATGGCCATGGACCCCCAGTACCTCTCACGCCTCACCCTTCAGGACTACAGCCTCCTGGCATCCCACCCCTTGGGGGCAGTGCCAGCCTTCTCGCGCTGTCTAGTGCTCTGAGTGGGCAGTCTCACTTGGCAATAAAAGATGACAAGAAGCACCATGATGCAGAGCGCCACAGAGGTGAGAGGCCCGGCAAGCCAGATTAGGCTTTGCTCCCATACTCAGACAGTGCTGCAGAGCTGTGCCTCGCTGTGGAAAGCCCCAGCCCCACACAGAGAGCAAACAGTGAGATAACAGGAGCTGTCTGTCGAAAAAGCTTGCTTTCCACTGACACTCAGTTCACCCTGCCACTCTGCAAGGTTTGCCTTGGGCAGCTGTGGGGTTTTTCCCTGATCTTGCTAGCCCTCAGGCATTTTGACATCTTAGTAACTGCCTTTTTAATCCCAGTGGCCTGTACCATATTATGGAGAACTGTTAACTGCTTAATTGGGTAATTTTCAAAGAAAGTGATGTTTGTTAAATGGGGCGAAATAAGAAGTTAAATTTGAAAGTGAATGTGTTCAAATGAAAGGCTTGACAATTGCATCTGTTACTAGTTTTGTAGGCTTTAATCCTAGTATGCGTTAAATATTGGGCAAATTGCACTTGACTAATTTTTGAAGAAAAGTAATTTATTCTGTCAAGAAATTAAAAATAGGCTTTGTGTATGGTTAAACTGTAAATCTTATGTTTACAAAAATACTGTAATCTTCAGGAAATCACTGTATTAGGAATGTGCAATGACTTATATAAATAAAGCCATTTTTTGAAACTGCCTGGGGCCTGTGTTCTAATTATTCCCCCCTTTTTTTATTTCTGTTCTTGCCTCTGTGTCTGAACGGGCGTGTCTGTGCATTTCTTGGTAACCTCGGGAGCAGACAGAGAGCCTGGCACGGTAAGTACCCCAGCGCCTGTTGCACATGAACACAGACCCACTTGCTTTTCCAAGCTGCCTTCTTCGAACACAAGCACCAAGCAGACACACAGACACCCACCCCTCGTGTAGTGACCTGGGTTTCTCAGTTTTTCTTTTTAAAAATCATTTTATTTTTGTGAGTCCTTGCCCTCTCTTCTGTTGTATAAACCTGGCCTTTGAGGAGAGGTACTTTCGTAAAGCTGTCTGCTGCAATTCCTTACTGCTCAGTGTACAGCCCAGACCTGCTTAAATGTGTGCTCTATGTGGAGTCTAGGTTGCATATAGTTTAAAAGAATATTCATTTTTTGCCATAACAACTATCTTATTTCAATCTAAATGGTTTGTTGTCGTTGCGAATGCATCTTAGTTTCTAGCTTTCCATATGTTTTCTTTGCATATTTTATTGTAGTGTAGCCTTGATCTTAAATTTACTTTAGACCTAAGACTGCATCTAGTAGTAAATTCTTAAAGATCTGGAGCTTCATAGTCAGGGCTATGTGTTTATAGACTTCATGTTTTCACAATCCCAAGTCACACATACCCTTTTATGTGCTGAATGCTTACACTGCATCTGACAGTGTTGGGGATACACATTTTAAAGATGGAGAATGAGAACCTACTCTGCTTAATGAGGGTGGCCCCCAGATTCTTCCTATTTATCCTCATTTCTGAGCACAGTAATATTTTGGCCATCTTTAAAGCGTGATTTTAAAAAAGAGAGAAAGAAATACGACAGTAAATTTTAAATCATTCCTTCCCTGTCTTTTTTCTTCCTTTCTGTCTTGAGAACTGAACCTAGGGCCTCCTGCCTGGAAGGAAAGTTCTGTATCATGGATCTAGCTCTCCAGTGCTGTCCTTCCTTCCTTCCTTCCTTCCTTCCTTCCTTCCTTCCTTCCTTCCTTCCTTCCTTCCTGTCCCTCCCCCTCTTTCCCTCCCTCCCTCTCCCTCTGCGTACCTTTCTCTCTTCCTCCCCCCCCCCTCTCTGGTGTGTGTGTGGTATAGAGTGATTTTATTATTTCTACAGTGTAGGTCCCAGGAAATGAACTCAGGTTGTCAGATTTGGTGGCAAGTATCCTTCACAGACACACACACACACACACACACACATATCACACACCTGTCAGATGGATCTCACTGCACAGCCCTGGGTGCTGAATCACAGGTATATGCCAACATCTTAAAGTTTTGTTGTAGGGGTTTAGGAAGATTGCATCTTCACAAGTTCAGGATCCCTGACCACCTTTCTGTGTAGAATAGGTACTGCTTTAAAAGTTCTCTTTGAGATAAGTCCTGCTGAGCTCTTGTATTGGGATTTGTCTAGGGGTATGAGTAATTAAAGGGAAAAGTAGTTAGGTTTTCAATGATCACAGTATAGGGTTTTTAAGGTATTTTTAGAAGGAAGGGAAGAAAACAAGACCAAAGCTCTAACTAGGAAATAAAATACCTAACAGGCAGAGTAAATTGGCTTTATTTTTTGAAGAAACCCTTATATTTTGCTATTTTGGTTTCATTATGGCCTGTCATCTTTTCTTCCATGTTCATTCAGTACATATAGTACAACATTTTAAAACCCCAGATTTGAACCTGTAAAATCAGCAGAAGATGTAGTAAAGAACTGTGTTGCATGTTTTCATCTGAATTAAGTTTATTTGAGAGAGGACTTTTCTAATTTAATATTTCTTGCCTCTCTTATTATTACTCTTTAGCCTTAAATGAATGTATTCATTGAGTGCTCCTTACATGTATGGATGCTACAGTTAGGAGTAGATAGGTACACAGCAAAGGCATTTTTTCAGTCAAGGACAGGACAAGTGACAGAAATGCTAAAAGACAGTTTCAATATGACAGCTCAAGTGTTTCAACTGGCAGGGAACTGAGAAATGCCTTGGGTACAAACAGGTTTACATCCTGAAGCTGCTAGAGGCCTTGCCCATATGTAATCTTTCCAGTAGTCACTCATAATTTTGGCTAATATCGTAAGAGACCTGTTGGATACTCATTTTTAAATTAGTATTTTAGTTAGCATATAAACTAAAAGGTTTCATTATGGCTTTTCAGAATAACATGAGTTTGCTTGCCTATATTCACTTACTCCTTACCCTTGTCTTTCACTTTTCTTTGTTACTACTGGTCTTCCTCCTCCCAAATGTCTCCTCCCTCCAGTTTCATCCTCAAAAGAGTATATTACAGTTCCTGAATTGTAGAAAGCTATAGATTATTTCTGAGTTTATATTAGATTTAGATTCAGTGAACTTCATAGAAACATGGAGGAATCCAATAATATAAAAGAAGTGATGATGGCTTGTGTCCTTTAACGTGAAAATCTTGATAAGTTTACAAGTGTTTGTGTGTGGGGGTGTCTGTGTGTTTGTGTGTGTGTGGGTGTATACTGTTTTTCTGTCTAGTAATTAAATCTTCGGTGGTGAAAATGGGAAAAGCCAAGCATTAATATAGTTTGTAGAGGAGTTGAATTGTTTTCTTTACCAAAGGTAGGTTTAGATGCAGTTACATAAAATTAGCTTATCAACTTGGTATAAAATTGAATATGAGAACCAGTGGGTAATGGAGTGTATACATTCTTAGTGCCTAAAATATTGTAGTACTATGTGATAAAGCACGGGGAGTTGGGAATCTGATTCCGGGACTGACACTGCCGCTTTCTTCTTTCACTAGGGAGATGAGAAGGATGGTTTCAAACCAATCTGACTCAATGTTTCTCTTTTTAAAATAAAATTACTGAAGACCCCTAAGGACTTGTTTCTTTTGGTGATACATTTTGACATTTACAAGATTAGAATAAAACTTTAAAAACCATTTAGATACAGAGCTATTCAGTTGTGTTAATCATTTTAATAGTAATGAAAAAAACAATGTTTTCTTTAAAACAGACTTTTAATGAGTGAATTGCTTTTTCATATTTTTAAATATCTCTAATGCTGGCTTAAAAGAAACTTGACTACATTTTGACCAGGTGGTATATTCAGTCTGTGATACAGTTGTTTTCATATGTCATTCTTGAAGACAATTTGTCTTAAGAGATTTGTGAAAGTCTCTGGGTCATTTTTGGGGGATGGAGGTTCTTGCCTCAAACTCACACAACTTGAGCCATGAGAACACTGACTCTTTACTGCTTTTTTTTTTTTTTTTTTTTTTTTTTTGCTGCTTTTATATTAAACATACTGCTTAAATTAAATGCAAAACGTGCAGATCCAGAGGATAGCAGCTGCATGGTAGGTGCTTCATCTTTATCTCACAGTGATAGTACTATTCTCACCTGAAAGCATAAAAAAACAAGTGTACCTTCACATAGGCAGTGTGTTTTAATGTAAAGGCTGAAAAAGTAACATACTATTCCCAGTGGATGAGCCAGAATACCACCAAGGGCTTGTGCTGGACTTTCCTCCTTGTTTGTTTAGTTTTGACCTATAATTCTCAAAATCCATTCCCTGCCTGCCTGTTAGCTGGTTGCTTTTTCTTAATTATTTTGTGTGCAGATGTCTCTGGGAACAGGTGTGTCATGATACGCGTGGAGAGGTCTGAGGACTGTTTGTGAGAGTCAGTTCTTGTCTTTATCAATCTCTCTGCTGAGCCAACTTGGCAGCTTCTTCCTTTTCCTAGAGACAAGGATTATACTCTTAGTCCAGGCTGACCTCAGACTGGTGGCAATTTTCTTGTTTCCACTTGCTGAGTGTTGGGATTGCAGGCAAGAGCCTACCATGTCTGTTTGTTGGTTTTTTGCTTTTAACTTACAAGCCTTTGTATGTTAGTATGGCTGTTGAACAAATAAATAGAAAAGAAAGGCCATATTCAGTGAATGGGTGTTTGCCTATGTATATATGCACCACATGTGCTCCTCTTGCTTGCCAAGGCCAGAAGAAGGCTTAGGTTGGAACAGACAGTTATTAGGCACTATGTGGGCCCTAGGAACTTAACCTGAATTCTCTGCAAGAGCAACAAGTGTTCTTCACTGCTGAGCTATAAATAATTAATGAAATAATGTACAGATACTGTTTGGTTTAAAGGTGACTTGCGTTAAATTTTGTCTAAAAGGAGTGTCACTTAAACACATCTGCTTGAAGTTCTTAGCTCTAGAGGACCAGCAATAACTAGATTTCTTTAGAAAGAAATGGCAAAACAGGCTAAATGTGGTAAGTGCATTCCTGTACTCCCCGTAAGTGTGGGTTCTTCCCTTTAAAATGCAATTAGGAGAGCAGGCAGGATGGCTCAGCTGGGAAAAGTGCTTCATGATCCGAGCTCAATCCCTTGGGCTCACATAGTAGAAGGAGAGAATTGACATCTGCAAATTGTCTTCTAACCTGTACATGCATGCTGTGCTAAGTGTATATCCCTTCCCTTTTGGGTACACACACATACTCAGAAAACAAAAATATTTTTAAAATGTAAAAGACAGGTTGTACAGTGCATTTATGGATGTGAGGGTCCATCTGTCTGGGTGGCTGTGTGTCCTCCATGGAGCTGATCCAACCGAGTGGACCTGCTCAGTACAGCGCACTCAGCTTTGTTGACGGTAAATAAGGAGAGGGAGCAGTCTTTTGCCTGACTATATACAGATTAAAATTTGAGAAAAGATTGCTTGGAAATTCAGGCAAAAATTCAGATGACTCCTCTTGGATGTTGACTTTTAGGTACTGTAGGAAATGTGAACTGTACCTAGGCAGTTGCCTCCCTACACAGTCCTGTTTTGGTGGTATTTATCACTGCCTGAGAAACCTGAAATTCCTGCTGTGAATTAACTCCTGAAGGAGACAAGATCACCTAGTAATCTTAGATGGTTGGGGTTGGTATGTACCTGTGATGGTGGGGGTGGAATTTCTTTCCTCAGATGAGTGCTAAGGCCTGTGCCACCTGGAAAAACATTTAGGTCTATCCCACTGTGATCATTGCAAACACGGGTGTCTTTCACCACTATCAAGTTTTACTTATTTTTTAATTTTATTTTTGTGTGTACGGGTGTTTTCCCTGTATGTAAGTATATGCATCACATGTGTGCCTTATATTCTCAGAGACTAGATGGGAATAGAGCCTGTATTGCAGATGATTGTAAGCTGCTGTGTAGGTGCTAGGAAATGAACCGAAGTCCTGTGAGATGAGCCAGTGCTCTTAACCACTGAGCCATCTGTCCAGTGCAGCCCCCATAGCCAGGTTTAGACTTCAGTTTGCATCTTATAATTCAAAGACGTTGTGAACAGGCATGTGGTTCTTTTCCATTTTTCTTTTGACCTTGTGATGATTGCTATTTTCCCACTGGAAATTCATATCAGCAGCCAGTAACAGCATCTGTATGTTTAAGCTGTAGACACAACTGCTGTCAGAAATCCAAATGACTCAGGTCCTGACCTAATGTTTTGTCAATGTGGGGGCCATTTCTTACATTAGAAAATGCAGTTTGAGTATCTTAGTGCTTGGGTCTAAAGAATGTTTCAGACCTGAGTTTTAGATTTGGGAATATTTGTAGACATATTGGTTGTAAATTAAAATGCTCTAAAGCTATTGTTTAAAACGTTTAGGTTTAGGAGCTTTGTAATTTTGCCTTTTAGCTTAGAAATTCTCAGCCATATCTGGGCTGTAGAGAATGGAGAGGCACCAGAGTACCCCAGCAAGCAGGCTTGGCACACTGACTTTCCTGTCTCTGTGTTATGAGTTGGAGACATAATTGTGTTAAAAACCACTTAAGTTGTGTTTAAGTATTCTGTTCCAGAGTGAATTTGTTTTGCTTTTTTAGAAAAGTAGTGTGAAGGGCAATTTAGGGGGCTGAAAGTTGGTGACAGAGTCATGTGGCTTAATATGTGACATTCAAGTATAATATCACAGGCTCAGTCTCATCTCCTACAAGGCCCACCTGCATTTGGCAGGATAGATCTCTGTGGTCCTGGTACAACTTGCCCACATTCTGCATGTAACTGTGGGACAGATGAGCCCTCTTCAGGCTTGCTGCAGAGTTTGGAGAGGTTGTGTGTATGCCCTGTGGATACATTCTCTACTTTTCGTGTTGACAAGTGGTGATCCCTATGGTTATGAGTAAAAAGTGCATTTTCTTTTTTGAAGTGGGTAGTAGAAAATGTGAATGACCGATTTGTACTGCTGCAAAAGTGTAGTGTAGGGTGATGGCTTAATTGCCATCATGTGTAGATGAGACAACAGACAGATGTGATGGGGTGCATCTTTACCTAATTGTTTTAATGTTCCCCAAGAAGTTAATTGTCAGTGTGGAATGTACTATCAAATTAGGTTCCCACCGTCTTAGTGTAACTGAGGATAAATGAGGTGTCTCAAGTCTCCAATCTGTGCCTCTGACACAACCACTTGTCCTGCCGGGAAGAGAATGTTCCCAAGGGAGTCAGCATAGCAGCTGGAGAATCCATTTGGATTGTGCTCTCTCTTGACTTGAGGAAAGCCTGTCTGACATCTGCTGTGCCAGGAAGTGGCTCTCTTGTTTGCTATTGGTGGTTTCAAGGTTTAAACTTGTTGTCAGAGAAATTTCTCAAGTGCATGGAGGTTTCTGAGTGTTTGAGAAATAAATGTAGCATTCACAAAGCATTTTGTTAAATACAGGATTCTCTGAATCGGATTTGTGCAATCACTACTGATAAGTTGCTAAAGAAGAATAAAGTTCTTGGACCAAGATCATAAAGCCTGCTTTTATCCTTATCAAAGTACCTGGGTCTTTGCAGCTGTATTTAGTGGATTCCCAGAGTGCAGTGATAGCAAGATAAACTAATATCAAGCTGGCTTGAGGTCCAGCCAGTGCTTGTCCTGTAAGTTTTTACAGAAAAGTATGGTTGTAAAATTGCATTTGGATTTTTAATGTTGGATATTTTAAGAAATTATTGGCCTCTCTTACCACTAGGTTGACTACTTTGCTGTCTTGTTCAGTCTTAGCCATTTACTGCAACAGACAACGCCCTGGTGTATTTCATGAAGGATGTTCCCTGTTACAACAGTGTCATCGCTCTTACCTCAAGGGAATGCACACAGGTGGCTTTCTCTGAAATGGGTATTCACATAGCCTAGGCTGCCCTTGAACTGCCTGCCTGAACTTCCTACTTGTTGCAATTCTAGGCTTGTGCCACTCTGTTAGCATGCCAGGTTGTTTTACTGGAAGCTTTTTCCCTTGAATAACTCCATAGCTGTCCTCTGGGTAGTATGGGTAGATGTGACTCTAGGAAGCTTGTATCTTTAATAGTTATTTGTTTGCAGTTGGTGTAGATGCTCCAAGATTTCTTCTGCTCAAATAAATTAGGTTGTCCTAAGGGAAGAAGCCCCTTTGTGCTGGGGTCTTCACCTTGTCCAGTCATTTCCTGTATAGTTTCTGCATACAAACAGGAGAAACTAAGCAAGTGAGGTTGACCTGTATTTTCTTTCTGAGATATGTCAGCTAAGCCTCCCCCTTTAGAGCAAAAACATGTTCAGCACATAAGGGCAGAATTTTAAGTTTGTTCATGTTTGTCATATTCTCATGGGCTGCATAAATCTTAGTTTGAGTTCTTGTAGAAAACACAAGAGAAGTAAGGTGATTTTGTTTAACAGATTTTTAAAACAAAAACTTAAAATGCAGCCTGAAAAATCCCAGTCCTTGAGATGTTTGTGATAGAATTCTGCCCACTGTTGACAGTGCTTGACAAGCCCTGTAGATTGTTTATACTTATCAGCAGCAAGGTGAACTGACAGCCTCATGTTTTAGCCAAGATAAAAAAAGTTGTTGTGGTTCTGATTCTAATGTTGGTGAAAACCTGGTGTTGTTTTAAGTCTTGACTCAGCAGGCATCTATTTGATGGGTTCTGTGCAGGAAATTAGAATCTTTGCAAGCTCTTTGCCATGGCACACAGGTCTAGAAGGTCTATAAAACTCTGATCTGTATAGAACAGCACCCAGGTATTGCTTATGGCTTTACTGAGGACTTTGCAAGCGCATGTCTTGACTCATTAGTAGTAGGATTTATGAATGGAAAGGCAGACAGTCTATCTTTATGGTAGTGTATGTGTGGAGGTGTGCTTATTGGTGCAAAAATATATAGAGGCTTGAGGTCAACTTAGGCTATCTTCTTAGGTCACTCACCAACTTAGTCTTTCAGACAAGGTTTCTCACTGAGCCTTGTGCTGGTTATTTCAGTGAGACTGGTGGACCAGTGAGCCCTTGGATTCACTATCTCTGGCCTGCCTGTAGTGCTGGGGTGACATGACACAGCTGCTCTTTACATGGGTGCTAGTGATCTAAATGCACTCTTTTCATGATCACACAGTAAACATTTTATTCATGAGTCATTCCTTCAGCCCCCTTTCTCTGTTGTTATCTGTTGTTCTGCATTTTGTTTATATTCGATGTGCCTCTGTGTTTGTGTGTGTGTGTGTGTGTGTGTGTGTGTGTGTGTGTGTGTGTGTGTGTGTGTGTGTGTGTGGGCGTGCACCCGAGTTTATGAGAAAAATATGTGTGCAGGTGCCCAAGGAAACCCAGGGTGTTGGATTCCATGGAACAAAATTACAGAAGTTGTGACCTTCCTGAGTGGGTTGGGTACTGAGAACTGAACCCAGGTCCTTTGCAAGAACAGTAGATGCTCTTAACCACAATATATTCTTTCTTAGTCCCTCATGCCCCACACCCCCATTTTATTTATGAGACAGTGAATCTCATGATACTTCCCGATAAAGTCTGCTCACTTTGAAGTAGATTATTTGGTTTTCCTAATTGTATGTTTACACTTGGTATGGAAAGTCTGTAAACCAAATAGCTCAAGAGGTTGTACGTCTGACTAGTAAGGAAGGAGTATCAGAGAACATATGTCAGGCATTGGTATGTCACAATAGATTGTTTGGATATTTGAATACAAATATTTTCTGAAACCGAGTTTAGGATGTGCTTTCTTGGGAGAGGAAGCTCTTCTACATTCTACCATTGAAAGTGGAATGGTTGTAGTCATAGGTCAGTCATATTTACTCTCTGGACATTATTTGGTGTTCCAGGTAATATACAAAATGAAAAGGAATATCTTTTAAAAGTTGCCCTTGCCTCTGCCCATGTAGGAATCTGCTATCCTTTCTGTCTGATGCATTATTGCTCTTTCCCAGTATGTAGTGGTATAGATTCTACCAAAGGCCTTTTACATGCTAGGCAAGTACTTGGCCAGCTCAACTGCAAGTGGTTTAGGAACTTGAAGCCATTTCAATCCCATTGCTTTGCAGTCTTCTTTGAAATGCTTTTAAGATAATGTAGACTTGTAGATACCTGTGACCATAGAGTCATACATTTTGAAGGAACAAAGGGGCCATTCAGTCAGTATTTCAGTTTTATCTTTTAGTTCTTAATACGTGTATCTATCAGTGACTCATAATGACAGTCAAGATAACTGTCCTATCCTTCATCCATAGGAACAAGCAGCAGGTGGGTCACTAGCGGAACTTCTACTATCACAAGAAATTCAGCAGTAACTAAAAGTTACTTGGAGTTTCAAGAGAGCAAAGGAGATACATCAAATTCACACACACACACACACACACACACACACACACACACACCACATCTTGGGCAGCAGTTGGAAGGCAGGACAGGAACATTGCTATTGCTTTCTGAATAGTGCAGTAGGCTAGAGCATTACACTCAGAAAAACTGGTAATAGAAGCACAGGTATAGGATACATTGTGTCTTTCTTGGAGAGTGGACTTAAAGCTTAATAGATATTTGGCAGTGGCAGCATGAGGCAGCTTTCCTGGCTCTGCCTGATGCTCCAGGCCTCCCTTGCCTACCTTCTTTTGCTGCTTTTTTAAATTAAATTCATAGCATCAAAAGCATTAAGAGATGCTTTTTTTTTTTTTTTTTTTTTTAAACTGTAGCCTGCTAGTTGAATGGGGCCAATTTTCTGATAACCAGGGATGTTAACTACTAGTCCAGACCAATTTAGGGGAATTTGCAGAGCTTTTCAAAATCTTTTCAGGTTATGGGCCTCATATAAGCTACAGAAATGGAAATTACAGTAGTAAGTTCTGAACTTACAGAAGCAGAGGTCTTGAAACATGGAAACCTCACAGATCTGCCACAGAAATGTTAGAGTCCCAGCAGAAACTGATGTTCTTGTAGAAGTGTAGAATGCTTTGGGGTTTACACTAAGTAGTGTGGGCTATCCCTGCTGATCTTGCAGGAAAGACTTTAAAGTTGCTTCAGACCAGGACTCTGTAACTTCCTTTTTTAAATATATATTTTACTTATTCACTTTATAGCCTGCTCACTGTTCCCCCTCCCAGTCACCCCCTCCCACAATCCTTCCCCCCCCCCCCACTTCTCTTGAGGGGGGGAAGACATCCCCCTACCCTGGCATTTCAAGCGTCTGAGAGGTTAGGAGCTTCCTCTCCCTTTGAGTCCTTTGTAGGGAAGGCACTGGTGCAGATCAGATGTAAAGTTGAGTGAGATACAACTCTACTCAGGATTCATTTGCTCTTTTCAGAGCCTGGATATAACCTCAGGGCTAGAATGTCTCAAATATACTAGGAACTGCTTTGCAGAGGTTTTATTAATTCCCATCCTTTGCCAGCATGGGCCCTGGTTAGAGTCTGAGTGGTTTAAGGAGGTGATTTTAAATCATCAGTTCATGGATCTAGTCATCTCGCCTTTCAGCCCCAGGCACTGTGGGCCTTTGAGCTGCTCCATACTGAATTTTGTGGGTCATTCTACCTTTTATCTAATCCTCCTGGTCGTTTGTTTTGTTTGAACAACCATGAATTTAAAAAGCTCAGCTTTTTTGGATCAACTCTAAAGTGGGACAAGAGGTTTCAAACTGCCTTCTAGTCCCCAGGTTTTTTCTTCTTTTTTTGTTCCTTTTGTTTGTTTGTGTGTGGTAAAATTGTTCAAGTGGGGTACGGGGCTTATCCCTGTAAGCTTGGACAGCCAGCCACCTTGCCGATTGTTTCTGGTAAGGAATGAAACCACAGCCTTAAAAATTACATATGGCATTTATTTCTGGTACATACTGTGTATTGTGGTCCTCTTTGGGCCTGGAAAGGTAGCATAATCGCTGACCCTCTGCCCCTTAGTTCTCAAGCAGCTTGGCAGAAATTGGGGTTATCTGGACTTTGTGAAAGGCAGTTTTTTCACTGCTCATTCAGTATTGTTCAAGGCAGTAACACATCACTGAACAAATTGGCCCTTTGCATATGCTAATCCAGCTCTTACAAGAGTTCTTTGTAACATGTTCTGCTTTATCCTGAGGGGAGATGGGAATTGAAGGGATGGGCAGGTCATGTCATGTGACCCCAAAATATCTAAAATGCCTGTTTTCTTTGGGTCAACAGTTCATACTCAGCATGTGCTGATGAAAGTGTCCTGTATGGTTAGTCCTGCATAGCTTAGTCCAAGTTTTTGCTTTTGTTTAAGAGTTGCATTTGCTGTTCAAGGTTCACAACTAGCTAAGATTTCTTCTTTGGATATTAAATTTCAGTGGTATTGACTAACAATGCCAAATCGTATTTTCAACAGTAAATTAAAAGAACTTAAAACTCCTTCATTGTTATGTGGGAAATGTGATTTGCCATTTAGGAACTACTATTACTCCCACCTGCATCTTCGGTGCCTTTTCTGGTCATAATATGTGCCTAAAAAATAAAGTGCTATCAGGAATTCAAAGGCTGTTCATATTCCTCACCAAAGTCGCAGTGAAGATGAGCAAAGACACATCCACAAACAATCAGCAAGTGCCTATTTCCCCGACACTACACAGAAGCACAGTTTGAGTAAATAGGGCCTCAAGGATCTACCAGGGCTTAAACAGGTAAGTGTAAAGTCAGGTTTCTTTAGAAGCTCTGTCTAAATGTTTGCCACAAGGTCTTAAGACTCGGAACATAACAGGGTTGCAAGCTTATTGGTGTGTCCAGTCTCTAAAACAGGTTTTCCAGGTTGGGTTTCCTTGCATACAAAGAGGCCAAGGAAGAAACCTTTATTAGTACTCTTTTTGTCTTGCAGAGTAATTCCCTCTTGGTCCCAGACAGCCTAAGAGGCACAGATAAACGCAGAAATGGTCCAGAGTTTTCCAGTGACATCAAAAAAAGGAAGGTGGATGATAAGGATAACTATGTAAGTGAATAAAGGACTTCCCCATGATAATCATTTACTTACTGCTTTCCCTATGAGCAAGTATCCAGGTGAAATGCTAGAATGAAATAATTCTCTCTTCATATTGTAAAGCAGGTAAGTTTCTACACTGGACGCGATGTTGTGCAATGTTGTTTCCTGTCAGCGCTATCTATTATATTAACACTTCATTTGGGCCTACATTTTTCTAAGTTAGTTACTCACAAAGGGAACTTGAGAGAATCAGGTTAGTTGTATGAGGCAATAGACCAGTAAGTACCTGGAGGCTGAAGCAGGAGGATTACAATAAAGCCACATTGGGCTATTTAGAGAGAACTTGTCTTAAATCAGGATTTACAGAGATAGCTCTGTGGTAGAGTACTTGTAACATATGCCAGGCCTTGGATTTGATCCTCTGCACGGTAAAACACAGATAAAACAAAACAAACAAAAACCAAGCAAAACTGTAACATCAGACTGACTTGAGCCACTTGCCTGTTGGCCTTGAAGGAAGGATCTACTTTGGAGCTGCTGGGAAATTTAGACACCAGGCTTCTGTTTCTTGCTGGCTTGCCTAAGCCTTTAGCTAATAATAACAGTTTGTGTGCTGGGATTAGTGCCAGGAACCCTGTGCTCTGACACAGATTATTTCATTTAGTTCTTACTACAACTTGCCAACTTGGGTATCATCTTCATTTCATAGCTAACAAAACTTGCCCAGAGCTTGTGTTTCAGCATAGGTCATGGGTTAGTAGCACTCTGGAAGCACTTTATTCCAAAGCCATGCTGTAAGCTGGAGCTATTGCATGCAGCCCTGGAGCTATTTTTTGAATTGGCCTTTTTCTAGAGGTCCTAGATCAGTTCACAGTTTATATCATGATTTAATATACATCTCAAAAGCCAAGGTCATTGGCTCTCCAGTTTAACCCAAGCCCTTTAAATATCCTTCTGCCTCTATCTGTTGCTCAGAGCTGCATGCGTTTGCTTTTTCATTTGGAACATTCAGTGCCAGCAATCAAGAAGGTCTGTGATGTTCAGACAGTGGATCATTTGCTGATACCTGGTTCTGTGTTATTAGTTTCTCTACGAGGCTTGGATATTTAATTTAGCAACATGGATCTTAGAATCAATATCTTGCTTGGCCTGATGGTGTTCTGTTACTAATGTCTTGTCTCCTTACAAAAATGGGATTGGGGTGATAAAGTGAGATTATATAAGAACATGTGAGAGGCAAAACCTAAGACCAGAACTATTTAACAGAAGTTTACTGTATTGTGCTGGTTTATATTTGCAGAAGGGCCCAATACAATGCTCAGTTGTCGAGAATAAGAATGATTATCTTCAGAATGCCCTGGGAGGGGTTAGAGGGTGCTGGGAATGAGAATGTAGAAAACAACACAAAACTCTTAGACAAGAGGAGGATAGTTTTCTACAGCAGAGTAAGATGAATTCTGTTTACTATATCCTGTTACATGTTTATGAAGAAGTATAAGACAGGAGTTTGAGATCCCAAACAGAAATGATAAAAATATAGGAATATTAATTATACTACGTGGGTCATTATAATACTGTATATGCCATGTTTTTCATTGAAAGGAAAGTTTTTTTTTCCTAAATTAAAAAGGAGTGCAATGATAATAAGTTCTTTGCTACAGTTAATCCATTTCACCTTTTATACTGTGAACATTTTAATAATTCTTTTCCTATAAGAGAAGCCCTTCTAGTTTATGGTTGTTCACCATTTCTACTCTTGACAGCTGGGAACATTTGTGCTTTTCTTTGACACTAGGAGAAGATACATTTTCTTTATTACATTTTTTCAGTGAAAATATTTCAGTAAATTTTTAATTTGGATAGTTTGACTTCAGCATTGACTGTCAGCTTATGTTGCTGATAAACTCCATTATACTTTTTGTATTGGACTAGGAGTGCTGCCTGGCTCTGAAAGCTAAGATTACCCCCACCCCCACCCCCTGTGACATACCTTGTCCAGTAAAGCCAATCTTATCAAACATAGCCACCAACTAGGGGCCAAGTGTTCAGACACCTGAGCCTGTCTGTAGAGGATACTTATTTATACCACACTAAGAAAATAGAAATTTTCAAACTTTGATATGGGAGTGAACTCAACTTTAACTGAGCAGCTTTTCTGAATGCAATGTAACTGGAATTTCCTGTGACTAGCCACCTTTATAGCTCAGTGAAAAGACAGTGAATGGGTAGCAGTGCCATCCAGCTACCTCTCTCTGTTTTCTTTCCATCTCTCAATACCTTAGGTTAAAGAGCCTTATCTTTTTTTACTCCCATATGTATGGTGCCTGAATGTACATGTGGATGCATGAAGTTGACATTGTGTCTTTGATAGCCCTCCAATTTGTTTGTTTTATAGAGGCAAGAGTCTTGCCATTTCCCATAGTTCGTCTAGAGTGCCCAGAGATCCCCTGTCTCTGTCTCCTGAGTACTGGAGTTACAGGGACCCTCTGAGCCTGTGTAACATTCCTGTGAATTCTGGGGATCTGAACTCCAGTCCTCATACACAGCAGTTACTTTAGTCATTAAATCTTAAGCCACCTGCTCACCCACTTTTTTGAAGCAGAACATCTTATATAGTAGATAGGCAAGCTTCAACTCACTTTGTAACCAAGTATGACCTTGACTTGAACTTTCATGACTTGAGTACTGTGCAGCACTATATCTGATATTGTACAGTTCTAGGGATCAAATCCAGGGCTTGTCCATAGTAGACACTCTGAACTGAGCTGTATCAACCAGCTACCAAAAGTTTATTCTTTACAGTAATGTGGTAGATCTTTTGTTTTCTGCTATAATTAGTGACCTCATGGAAAGGTGGTGTAAGTTAATTTATCTCCATAGTTATGAATTGCCTGTGAGCCCTATACTGACTAGCTATATTTCTTCAAGTATAAAAGCAATGGTATGTTGTTCTTTACTTTGAAATCAAGTGAACTGAATTCTGATAAAAAGGTATACAAATTGTTATTCTAAGAAAGATTCTGTCATTGGAGACATCAAGCCTGTAATGTATGTATGTTTTTTGAGCAAATTGAGACTAGGCAGCTGGCTTGTACTATAGCAACATTCAGCTGGAGCGAAGTATACCCCAGGTTATAGGAGGAAGGGGAAAGGTGGTGGTAAATGCCTAGAGACTAGAAGGGAGCAAGCATGTTTAGTTTGTCTTCTACCAAGAACTACTGAAAGAAATTGAACAGTTCAAAACACTCTTAGCCTTTTCTAATCAAAATTAATTTTTTTCTAGGACAGTGATGGGGACAAGAGTGATGACAACTTAGTTGTGGATGTGTCTAATGAGGTAACAGTGTTTTTCATGAAGGATTCTCTTAAATAGTGTTGAGAAAAGTCCAGTTGTAAATGAATGGAGTTGAGTCACAGTTGGCTGCATCTTGTACTTTCATGTATCAGGAATTTAATGGATGCTTATAAATGGGTAGTCATAACCTAACTGAAGCTGTAATTTCCCTTTCAAAATGTAAGGTTTGGGAATATACCTCAGTTCAAGAGTGTTTGTCTACCATTGGCACCAACTCTGTTTGATCCCCAGCTCCCCCAGAAAGAAAAACCTGTTTCCTAAGTCATTTTACTTTCTGTGGTTGATGTTTGGCTAGAGTATGTTCCTGGGTATTGAGAGAGAGATGATTGTTTTTCTAATGATATGGTTCTGGGTGTTTTATAAATACCATTTTGTTCATTTAGTGAGCATTACACTCCTCAAATCTAAAAGATTTTCAGTATTATCCCTTAGTTGAGAGTATGAAAAAGTATGTTCATTCTGAGCTAAAACATGTCAACTTGTTATTGTGTGTTGAGGACCCTTCTTCTCCACATGCAAGCCCCACACACTCACCCCGGGAAAATGGAATTGACAAAAACCGTCTGCTGAAGAAAGATGCTTCAGGTAGCCCAGCATCCACAGCCTCCTCTGGAAGTTCCTCTTCCCTGAAATCCAAAGAAGTGAGCCTGGTAGGTAGGAGCTGCTCTTTTTTCTGGGTGACACTGCCATTTTCTTTGTGGAACATGGGATCCTGAAGTGTGTGAAGTGGGGATTTTGCTGCTTAAAGCTTTTGTGTTCAAGTGTTGAAACACTGTTCACCTTTACCTCATTTGTCTCTCAAGAGCACAATTAGAGTGGGTGTGAAAGTTTCTGTGTGCATCGTTTTTCTCCTTAGATATGGTCACGACTCAGCTCTGTGACACTTAACAGGTGGTAGTGAATAACTGTCATAAGGAATCTTGATTTTGCTAAACTGTTTCTGGGGTAAACTGAGCCATTGTGCATATCACATCAGCATTGGCATTTACACAGGAGGCATGGGATCTTCAGAGGTTACATCATAGCCCATTCATGTGGTCCTTTATCCACTGAACAAATCTTGTCTATCTTCTGATGGTAGTGCGTGCCTGTAGTGCCTATATTTGGGAGGATCTGGCAGGAAGGAAGCTCTTGAGGCAGAAGTCAAGTCTGTCTGTCTTTGTGAGACTACATCAAAGACCTTGGTGGCCTCAAAGTAATGGATCTATGCAAATAGAGTAAAGCAAAGCCTAAGTAACTTGTTGAGAACATTCTATCAAATCCTAAGCCAGAGCTGGGGGTTTTGGCTCACTCTGTTTTCTACACCCTGGTCCTTCTTGAACAGTGTTCTAGGGACACAGGAATTGAGAGATAAAAGAAGATACCCGTTTTATCGAATTACTGTCTCAAGTTATAAAGGTTGCCAACGGGTGATATGTCTCCTATGTGCACAGATGTGTCTTCATTAGCGAGGTAGCCATAGAGATGAGCAGTGTGGGAAGGGTACTTCTGGAACTCTATCTCTGAAGTGCTGGTTTGCTTCTAAAGTAAGTGGTAGTTCACTGTCTGTCAACATCAGTCTGAATCCCTAAAAGGTGAGACTGAGAACAGGGCTCCACTTTGGAGATTTGGAGGCCAGGTATGTCCTTTGAATTGACTTGGAAAGAATCTCCGTGTGGTCCTCTTTCTAACAGAGCAAAGACCCAAAGTTCACAAGCTTCATGGAAAACTCTGTAAAATAAAATTTGTGGAGGATCATGCTCTGTGTGTCTCCGGCTCGAGTTTTAATCTGGCAGGAAGAGGAAAGGTCAACATTTCTCACTCACAAGTTAATGCTGTCGACATTGTGTGGATTTATGAAAATTGGCTAGGGAGTCACTAGAAGGCGCCCAGTGCCCCAGCTGCTGTTGTGATAAATTGTGTAATATGGCTTGGATTAAAAATAATACTCATTTAATTTGTTTAATGATACCAGCATGAAAAAGCCAACACTCCTGTTCTGAAATCCAGCACACCGACGCCTCGGAGTGACATGCCAACCCCAGGCACCAGCGCTACTCCAGGCCTGCGTCCAGGTCTCGGCAAGCCTCCAGCCATGGAACCCCTTGTCAACCAAGCAGGTCAGCACCCCTTCCCCTACTGCGCTTTGTTTCTTCTGTCCCAGCTTGATGTGCTGTCTGCTAATCTCCTGTCAGTTTGCCCCTGAATGAGAAGCACTGGGAGCTGTTCTCCTGTCTGAAAAGGCATGGTAACAAACACATTTGTCCTGGATTTCAGCAGCTGCACCAGTTCCTCTCCAACTGTTTACATTCAGCTTCTCTTTTATTTCAAAACAGTTCAAATCCTAGTGGTTACAATAAAGTCCCTGATAATTATTCCAAACATCATCTTACAAATCTGTCATTGTGTGTCTGACTGATGTTGCTGTTATTAAGCCCCTTGTCAACCAACCAACCAGCCAACCAAAGTCGCTGATTTTGTAGCCAATGTATACATTTTGCTGCCTATAGATGGCTGGGTTTTGTTTGTTTTGTTTTGTTTTGTTTTTCTGCTACATCTTCAGGAGTCAGGAAGTTGGGAGGTTTTGCTGATACTCTAGCCCATGAGGTCACTCATAACTTTGAATTTGATCTTCCTCATTGGACAAGCTAAAAAGTAGCAGCCTGAGTCCAGGGGAATTAGGCACCAGAATCCCCTCCCTAAAGCCTTGCTCTGGTTTGCATAAATCCAGGATTTGGTTTTCATTTGGAATTGGTACCAGGGAGTGGAAAGTTCGGACTCAAGGAGAAATCTTGGATTTTATCCAGAAAATCTTCTCTTGAGATTAAGTCAGGTAAACATACAGACTCTGTGCCTTGGCTTGCCCTTTGTGAATTGAGTGCAAAGATGTCGATTAATCCTCCTGGCTTCCTGGTGCGGCTGCTTTGCCAATGAGGAAATATGGGGGTTGTGCTTTCTGTCCTTGAGGAATGGACCTTGTGTCTAGATTGGGGATCATGATTGCTATCCCCTGAAGCCCTGCCCATCATCATAACTAATGACTAGAATCATTGGTCAGGTTTGGCATGATAGTCAGTCTCATCATACATGGCATGTTTCCTTGCAGCAGCTGGCCTGAGGACGCCCCTGGCGGTGCCTGGCCCATACCCTGCCCCCTTTGGCATGGTGCCCCATGCGGGCATGAACGGAGAGCTGACCAGCCCTGGTGCTGCCTATGCAGGTCTACACAGCATGTCTCCACAGATGAGCGCTGCAGCTGCTGCAGCTGCTGCTGCTGTGGTGGCCTATGGGCGCTCCCCAATGGTAGGTCATGTGCTTGGGTGTGCCCCAGGGACTAGGCAACCCAAAGGGTTCAGGGCCCAAGGTGTGTAGTACTCAGGCAGTGAGCTTCTGGGTATACAAACTTGGATGAAAGGCATAGAGTTGCATCCTGGGTGATTGGGTCTAAGATATATACCCTCACTGCCTTGAATGGGATACACCCAACGACATGCTTGAAAACTGACACTAAAGATGATTCTCACTGTTCAGGCCCCATATTTACCTTCTTCTTGTCAGCTTTGGTCAGGATACTGGGCTATTAAGCTAGAGAAAATGTCTTTTATTTCATTGTATCTGTATATAGATGAAAACGGCAGTGTTTAGAGGTCCTTGGATGGATGGTTCCAGAATAGGTCACCAAACGTAATGTTTTTTTTTTTTAATCTGAAAATATTGAAATGATTATAGTCATGTATTTTTGAGCTGTTTTCCTTTTTTTCCATCTTAAAAAAATTGAGAAGCCATAGTCTTTTCTTTCCATGCCTATATGTTCTTTAAAGTAAATACTCTGGCTTAGGTAAAAGAAGCCATTTTTGTATGCCTTGGACAGATTTTAAAACCATTGGGCCAGTCTTTTCATGTTGCCCTGTCTTTTGCCACTCAAATGGACTAGTTTTTTAGCTAAAAGATACAGAATTGCATTTGTATGGTAAAATTATACAAGGAAAAGGAATAAAATACAACTCACAGCAAATCTTTCCTGTAAGCCATTGGAAATATATTATGGTCAGGTTTTTTTCCCCGCTTTACCTCCTTGAGTAGATTGCCCCTTGTAATCAAGTGTTAAAGTGGCTAATTGTTTTTATGGTGCACAAATAGGGAGGGATAGCATAGAGTCTATAAATACTGACCATGATGCAGCAGTTTTGGTTACCATGGTGGGGATGGTGTGCTCTTGTCATTTGAGGTTAATAACGTGTTACACTTCAGCATTCCAAAGTTCTCTAACCTGTCCCCAGAGAAGAAAAGAACGAAATAGCCCATGGTATTAGTGTTAGACTGCTTAGTATCCTTCCTGTGCTTGCTTGGTGAGGGAGGACAGCTAATGTCTATGAAAAATGTTTATCCTGGAAAGCTGGTACCTGGAGTGTACAAATTGATCATACCTCATCTCTACATCACAAAAAGGAAGTGTGTTTGTAGTGTTTTAGATGAGGTTACCACATTGTACCTTTTCTTTGGAAAAATACCAGCCCTATTTCTGTGCCTTCTGAACATTGCTTAGGGGGTGTGTGGATTTGTTATCTGAACTAAATGTCCACAGAGTGTCCACCTTGAATGAACTGAATCTGCCATGCTTTACTTTCATTTCCAGGTTGGTTTTGATCCTCCTCCTCATATGAGAGTACCTTCTATCCCCCCCAACCTGGCAGGAATACCTGGCGGCAAACCGTGAGTACCTTTGTTCCATGGTTTTGGTCTGTTTCAGACATGGTAGTGTCAGCAGTGTGGAATCCCCAAGGGAAGATAGGTTTGGATGTTTCCAAGGAGACTTCTAAGGAGTGCTACCACTGTTCTATAAATAGGTAACTTGTAGGTGTCATGCCTCTATCTTCTCCATGAGCATGAGCTCCTGAGCTCACGAGTTTAGTTATTTTTGAAGAGAAGCAATAGAAGATGACGACAGGTAGGAGGAAAGAGCTGGAGAAGCTCAGTCACAGGCAGCTGCTGTCTAGATGTGATGTGACAGCTGCGACATTTTCGCTCATGTTGTACACAGGTAAATTGTCAGAAACTCTTTTTTGTTTGTTTGTTTGTTTTTGTTTGTTTTTTCGAGACAGGGTTTCTCTGTGTAGCCCTGGCTGTCCTGGAACTCACTTTGTAGACCAGACTGGCCCCAAACTCAGAAATCCGCTTAAAAGCATAGAGGCTTAAACTGCTCTCTCTTTACCCAGAACAATACAACTTTTTCCGTGTTTTGGTAGAATAAGTTATTTGGTTGGTTTGTCTTGTGGAACACCCACGTCCCAGTTTTGCTGGGTATTTTACTTTGCCATATAACACTTATTAAGAGGCACAGCTTCCTTATGGGGGAACAAGGGACATAATTTAAAGGATATAAAAGCATTCAGAGTGTGGAAACACTCTGTTTTTTTATTCTGACTTATTAAAGTGACAAATAAAAAATCACTCCCTTTTAGTGTAAGTTATTAGAAGCATACTTTCAAAGAGTTACTGATTTTCTCAAGTTTTATACAAATCAATTAAAGTGTAAAAGCAAAGTCAATCTCTATGTGTGTGGGGTGGTGGCTGGAGGCATTATCAAGTATTGACTTTACAAATGAGAGATTCTAAAGGGTATGGCTCGGGCCTCCATTTAGTCTTTATCTTACCCCTTATACTCAAGGCTTGTCTTTATTTTTTATCTGGGTATCTTGAGGGAATATGAAGGACAAGTAGCTGTCTAGTAGGAAGAATACCGAGTTGCAATGCTGGAATAGATGATTGATGTTCAGGATATGTGTAATGTAGACCATATTTCTAAAGTTTGTATATGCATGTGTTTGTGTGCATGTGGTTATAGATGTTCTGTGCACCTAAGCATGCACACAGGCATGATTTGAAGCAAAACATAGGGATATTCTAAGTCTTTCCTTGGATTGTGGGTATCTTGTATTTCTTTGTGTTTGAAGCTGTGCTAACACTAGTCTTAGTGATTTATACTGAAGGCCCTGCACTCAGGAGGCAGAGTCAGGGTGATTGCAACTCTGGATTCTTAGACTATATATATCACAATGCTGTTTAAACACCTACCAACAAAAAGCCCTACAACTATAATTTAACATTATAATGTGCTTAGAAACAAAGGCTATAGTAGCAGATTGTTAAGACTTAAGGTGTCCATTGATATCTGAATCCGAAATGCCACTACTAACATGTATGCGGAGATGAGGTGAGCTGCAGTATGTGAAGAATATAGGATTAATTGATAATATGGGGTCAGTGAAGTTCCCCATTACTAGATTATGATTATGGAGTCTTATTGCTACTATTAACCTATTAGTTTGCCTAAGTGAATAACTACCATTTATTTCCTCTGTGCTTCTCAGAGATTTATAGTGATACATATAGTCAGAGTGATATTTCTGAAACAGGATAATTTATTTGGAGAAAAAACACAAATTATACTACTTATACTACTTGTTGTAAGAGTCAGTAGTTTTGAAGTGCCTGTGAGCTGTCTAAAACTATTACTGACTGGGCTCATTTGTGACAGACAGTGGCAAATGTTTACAGACCACCCTTTGATAGAACTGATAGGAGGCACTTAAGAGAAATAGAGACAAATCTACATGTCCACAATAGGATGAACAAAGAAGAATTATTATGTAAATAAGTCTGAGAAAGAGCAGCTGAAGGAATCTTTGGGTAGGCCTGCTGGAGGCGGGGTAGGTATTCATGGCTTCAAACTATATCCTGTATTTGAGAACAAAAAGGACTCTTCTCCAGGAAGAGGCTCCTCCCTGGGTTTCCTACATTGAGGGCCTGGTAGTATGGCCACTAAAAGAACAACTGTCAACTACAGTTCCACTTGTATTAAGTTATGTGTAGGCAGAGCAGTAAATGACAGGCAGTCGCACACACGAACAGAATTGAGATGGGAAAATCTCCTCAGAAAGGAGCATACACAGTGCTAAAGCTCATGTGGGATACACTATGTAAGCCAGGATCCATCAGAGGGACAGCCAGACCATACAGAGGGAAAGAAGAACTCATGTACACATAGATGAGTGCCTCCAGACAGTGGTCTCTGGGTTCAGCTTGGCTGGAGAGACGTTCGCATCTGTGGTATAAAGGTTTATGTCTGTATCAAGCTGGTTATGCTAACCTCTCCATGCAACAGCATACCTCTGAACAGATACGCCCAAGGACAGGCCCCTTGCAAATGTGAAACTCTTCAGGCCCTGTCAAATGGACATCCTCTTGATATTTGTAGGCTCAGTTGCAAAATACAGCATTTTACACATTGCTTTAGTCTTCCCTTATAGGGTACAGTTTGAGGCCACCACATCTGCTCATCAAGTTTCCAGGCACTGTCACTTCCTCCCTGTGACTCTTGTGTTGGGACCTACTGCCTGGCTAGAGGGGACCTGAAATATGTGGTGCAAAAGAAGCATTTGTCCTCTACTCTTTCAGTGTCTCACCATGGTCTTGGGGCAGTGGTTTTTCATTTTCCTAATGCTGTGACTCCTTAATACAGATCCTCATGCAGTGGTGACCCCAACCATAAAATTATTTTTGTTCCTACTTTATAACTAATTTTGCTGCTGTGATAAATTACAACATAAATATCTGTGTTTTCTGATGAACTTAGATGACCCCTGTGAAAAGGTCATTGAACCCCCAAAGGGCTTGCAAGCCACATGTTGAAAACCACTGTCATAGGGACTAAACTAATGAGACAGGTTGACAGAACACACATAAATTGTATTAAGTTTTTATGTATTGTTGAGATTCCTTACAAGAATCCTTACCTTATAAAGAAGAATCAAGGTAGACAACTCATACAAAAACACTTATACAGAATGGAATGATGACAAGAGAAAGTTTAGATTCAAGGCAGGGAGTTGTAGTAGCTGTGATGTATTGGAAAATGAATGGAAGAAAGGGTTATTTTGATCTAGGGTTCCTAGACTTTGGTGATAAGCTGCAGGGTAGTTAAGTTTAAGACTTGGTTTTATGGGAGGTAGCACAGAAAGTCTCTCAAACTAATATGCCAATGAAGCATAATTTAGGTGGTGTCTTAGTTTGCTTTCCATTGCTGTGGTTAACTCCATGACCAAAAGTAACATGGGGAGGAAAAAGGAAAGCATTCATTGAACCTACATTTCCAAGTAAACACTTATCATTAAGGAAAATGAGGGCAGGAACCTGGAGCAGGAACAGAAGGAGAAACATGGAGGGATGCCTCCACAGATATATTTTTATAGACATTTGTATTCTGGCAGCCCTCCATTAGGTCTGTGACATTGACCTTGAATTATAGTCATGTGAGCAAGTCCTGTTTCTACCTTCTTCCTCCTAGTAGAACTAAAGTTCCCAAAATTCCCTTGTCCCTTGAGCAGAGATACCCCTTTGGGGTAATAGTGGAAAGTCAGACTAATTATAATTGGCTGCAGATTGTAGGGTCGTATCAACTTAACACAGGCTGGAGTTATTACAGAGAAAGGAGCTTCAGTTGGGGAAGTGCCTCCATGAGATGCAGCTGTGGGGCATTTTCTCAATTAGTGATCAAGTGGGAGAGGCCCCTTGTGGGTGGGACCATCTCTGGGCTTGGTAGTCTTGGGTCCTATAAGAGATCAGGCTGAGCAAGCCAAGGGAGGCAAGCCAGTAAAGAACATCCCTCCATGGCCTCTGCATCAGCTCCTGCTTTCTGACCTGCTTGTGTTCCAGTCCCGACTTCCCTTGGTGATGAACAGCAGTATGGAAGTGTAAGCTTAATAAACCATTTCCTCTCCAACTACTTCTTAGTCATGATGTTTGTGCAGAAATAGAAACCCTGACTAAGACAGGTAGTTCAAGTTCTTTCACCCTGTGCTTGAACATCAGGCACATAATTCTGAAGTCTTCTACTTGTTTAGAATGTAAATCAGGCTTTTAAAGTTCTTTTGGGTGTATAGAGCCTAAAGGGAAAAGAAAATCATGCCATTAGAGAGAAATTCCCTCTTAGGAAGAAATTGTTTTATGGTGGGTAACTTCTAGCCAAGAGGGGCACAATGCCAGCATCTTCCATCCCATCTCCCTCTGCCTTTTCTGATGATTAACTTGGGTATCATAGATAGCTAGCTTAGTAGATTTGAAAACTTGTCTTCAAACTTAGATGATGTGTTAGGGTTATTCAGAGAAACAGAACTAATATATAATAGAGAGGAAGGGAACTTTATATGAAGGATTCACCCACATGATTATGAAAACTGAGAAATCCCATGGTCTGCCATCAGTAAGCTAGAATCCTGGGGAATCTGGCTGTGCACTTCTGAGTCTGAAGGCAGGGGAATGGGACGGATGGGAAAGGTATAGCAGCTTCAGCTGGAGTTTCAGTCCAAGTCTGGCCTGAGAGCCAAGGGTACTGGTGTAGCAATGACAGACCTGGCTAACCAGAGAGTGAAATAAACAATAAACCTTTCTCAACCTTTTTGCTGTTTTGGCTGGGGGGTTTGTTTTATGTGTTTTCTGTTTGTTTTGTTTTGTATGTGCTGTTTTTGCCATTGTTTTGGACAATGCCCAGTGTTGCCTGCCTACATCGGTGAGGGTGGGTCATTTTATTCTGTCTACCAATGAGATGCTAATCTCTTTAGAAACACCCCCCCTCCCCCCAGGCACAGCTAGGATGTTTTCAGCCCTCTGGGCATCCCCTAGTCTGGGCAGATTAACACATAAAATTAACCACCACAGTGATATTTGGCTTTTGTAGGCTGTTGCCTGATAAAAATAGTGTCTATTCTGTGTTTTGCTTTTGCTGTGTGGATATTAGTTTAATTTGTTTTCAATTGCTGGGTCGTCTGGTTTCTTCAGTTACCTTGAATCAGGGTTTGTCTTTGATGTGTAGTTATAGTTGTCCCTCCATGAACCCCCTTTTCAGAAATGACTAAGTTTTTGAGATAGGAATAGAGCCTATGTATTACTTCTTCACATTTGTTTATAGCAAGTGGTTTCTTTTGCTAGTATTTTAGAGTTGTCTAACATAGCCATGCTTCCTCCAGAAACTTTAGGGCAAAACCTTAGGTTTTGTAGTGTGTGGCAACTTTGCTCTGTTGGAAATGTTTATCCCTTTGTATCAACATCATATATATATATATATATATATATATATTTTTTTTTTTTTTTTTTTTTTCTGCTAGTGATCAGGCAACAGTAGATGACTTGTTCAGACTCAGTTCTTCTATGGGCTGGTGGAGACATTTCATTCAACTTTAAAGAGCTGTGGGACAGTAAAGGCAGAAATGTCCTATGTGATAAATGCTGTAGTAAAGATTCAGAGGAAGAGCTACCTGCAGGGAGTGGTGGATGGCACCCAGGTGATGTGTACCTGAGAGAGAGGGGATTCTCTTCTAGGCAAAAGGGGACATTCCAAGTAATGTGGGACACCTTGAAGATTGGCAGCAGGTGATGTTCTGGGGGCCGGATTGTGCTCCTAAGTGGCAAAGAGCTTCAGTGTTCTATGAAACAGGACTAGTTGACTTTAAAATCTTGAAGGACCTCAGAAGCTGTAAAGAGGCTAGAGAGCTAGTCAGGGTTTTGAACTGTTCAGGCTTTTTGCCCCTGTTAGTCTGCTTCATTGCTGTTTACTGGATTCTGCCGGTGTGGTGTGATCTATTTCCAGGTGACAGGCAAGTCTTTAAACAACGGTTGTCCTTTGGTTGCAGAACACAGCATAGCTTTGTTAACAGGAGACAGACTGCTTGCTCAGAATGCATGCTTGCTGTTCATTCAGCTTACTGTTTTGGGAAGAACCTCAGGAGAGGACCCTTTCCTTTTAGCACTTCACTGCTACCATGTGTCTAATAACTGAAAAGCCCTTTGCTCTCAATAGGTGCTGATTTCATTTCCTTTTAAAGTGGTAGTCCAGTGACCTTTCCTTTTACCTCTCTAGTTCCACCTCCTGATTTCAGAACGAGAAGTGATTGAATCAGGAATTTAGCCAGAAGGCTGTGGAAACAGGGGCCTCCTCATGGGTATGGGCTTAGTGTAGTAGAGTGGTCCCAGATCCTTCAGTTTCTGGCTCATAGTTTGCTGCTAGTGTCCTGTGGACATTTGTTCACATCTTTACCTATGGACTTGTTACTGTGCTTGTTCTTGTGACCCACTTACCTCATTAGATAGCTCCTGCTTGCCTGATTGTTCCCACCTGTGTTTTTCTCTTTTCCTGGATCCCAGGATATTTGTACTTCCCCACTGAAAGGATATTCAGCAGATCCTCATTATCTGTTATGTCTGTGGTGGATTAACAACACTGCTGTTTCCTGGAAACTCACTGTAGTTCCCAGTACTGTCTAATTCCTAACACCAATCCTTAACACCAGAATGTGCTCTTTTTGTTTTTTGTTTTTTTTTTGGTTTTGAGGTGTTGTTGTTTGTTTGTTTGTTTGTTTGTTTGTTTGTTTGTTGAGCCCTGTGGATCAGGAAACAGATACATCATAGGCTGGAGAATAGCTAGTCAGTAAGAGCATACACGTTTGGTGTAGCTAGCAAGCTAGTGCCCTGAGTCAAGTCGATTTAACATAAAAGTCTAGGTTCTTCAACCTGGTCTTGGACTTAATGTAGTGGGTGAGTTGGTTAGGGGAGCATCCCTTTACTTTTTCTTGAAAAAATAAGTGGGCCGTTTAAAATATGTAATATAAGTACAGAGCGTGCATGTAGGATGTGTATACTGCTCAATTGCTTTTTATTGGGATTACTCACCTCTTCCAACAGCAGTTACATAGAGGAGGAATACAGACCCTTCTCTGAGAAGGTCTGCTCATCACTTCAGCCACGAGGAAAACCGATACTGTTTTTTGCCTCTTTATGAGCTTGTACAAACATAATCAGGCCATTCTTTTGTCTGACCTTATCTGTAATTCGGGTCTAAAAGACTAGTCCTCACTTATGACAGTTTCAGATCAAGTGCAATCTGAAAGTATTAACACCATAAATAAACAGATTTTATTTATGTGTTTAGAGAGGGGGAAAGAGAGAGGAAATATATGTGTGTGTGTGTGTGTGTGTGTGTGTGCGTGTGTGCGTGTGTTTGTGTGTGTATGTATGTATATTGTGGTATGTGACAATGAGATTCTGGGATTCTGAGTAGTAGATTTGCTTCATGTCACATGGAAAGTCAGATGCTGTCTGTCTATTGGTTTTGCTCTATCTGAATACACTAAATATATACACGTGATTGCACAGTCTCACAATATTGTTCAGCCTAGCCTCAAATTCAGGGTTCCCCTGCCTCTGCCCCCTGAAGAATGCTACCCCAATCAACCTCATATGTTGTAGTTTGTGCATTGTGGTGCTTGTGTCTTTAATAATAATGACCTCAAAATATAAGGGTGTTGATTTGATTAGAATGTGTGATACTTGTTCTGTTTCATTATTACTATCTTATTCTTCTTGATTCTTAAACAAACATAATGCTTTACATAGATTCTGTAGATTGTACATTGGAAAGCTAGCTATAATGTGGTCTTTGTTTTAGGTGTCCACCTGGGACCCAGTAACGTATACCACGAGGATAAGGAAAGGCAGTTGTGCTAACAGTCTGTTTGCAAATTCTTAATTCTGTTACTCCTAATTTCTCAGCCCACAGAGAAGGTAGTGTCTTCTGGGGTCTCTACCATTGACACTGACATGATACTGTGTATTTAAAAAGTTCCTGTTATTTTTGTGGGTGAATAACTAATTTCAGCCATCTCTGATCCCCTCTTGTTTTTCTGTGGATCCCTGGAGGAGAGCTCACAGCCTGAGTATTGTTCTGGTTTGTTCATTTGTTGAGGCTCTATAGCTTCTTCTTAGCTCCCAGGACTGATTTATTAGCATCCATATGGGCTTCCCACGGGACAGATGGGTGTTCAAAGCTCTCATTGCAGTGTAAATCCATTTTAAGTCGCCTCAATATGATGCTTACAAGCTCCTGTGTTGTTGGAAGAAGAGTACACCTGGGAGATAGATCTCCCAGAGACTAGTAGACAGCTCTCCCATCTGTACTTGGTACAGATATTTTGTTAATCTGAAACATTTAACTCTGTAACCAGTGGGGTTCTAATTGAAGGTATAAAATAGCCTTCCACTGAAAACCTGGGATTGCTGGAAGGGCACCTGATGCAAATTTGTTTCCTTGTTGGGGCCCCAACTTGAAGTATGAAGCTCAAGCCTATAATGAGGAGCACCATTCCCTAGGCAGGAGAGCCTCAACAATGCTAAGAGGGGAAAGCTAGGTGAGAGTGAGCAAGTGAGGTTGGACCCACGTGTTTATTCTCTCTGCTCTTGACTGGATTGGACACTTGGGCTCCTCGCTTGACTTCACCTCAGTTGGGGGCTCTAACATGGGATTGCAAGCCAGGTTAACCCTTCTTTCTCGGAGCTGCTGTTGTTAGAGGTTTGCTGTTGTTTTAATCAGAGCAGCAGAAATGGAGCAGAGCCATTACAGAACTTTGCTGGTAGACTTTGTCCTACCAGTTATTTGAAGTCCAGAATTCTTGAAGGGCAGAAATAATAGACCCAAACCTCTAAGCTTTGATCGTTTTGTCTCCAAGGGAACCAAGTACTATTTGATCGAAACTACTGATATCCCATAATAAGTATTGTCAGTCCCTATTCAAATAACTGTATTATGCATATAAATTGCGGTATTGCAAAGAATACAGAGAGTCTTAATGAATTGAAGAGGATTGAAGAATTGAGGGCTGAGGCAGTGAGATATATATAATCGCCCAGAAAATTCTTTGTGGCTCCTGTTCTGTAGCTCAGTTATTCAAACTGAGTTATACTGATTGCTAGGCCTGATGACACATGCCTGCTACCCTAGCTAACTGGGGAGGTTCCACAGGAAGATGAAAAGTTCAGTGCCATCCTGTATGACTTAGTAGTACTCTGTCCCCCCAAAGGGGAGCTAGAGCTAGAGTTCTGTAGTAGAGACCTTGCTTAGCATGCATAAGACCCTGAATTCAACCCTCCACAATGCAAGGGGAAAAAACCAGAACCAAACCACCAGAGTAACCTTCCTTCCTCTGTCTCTATCACTATGGGAGTCACAGTGAAACAGCATTGTTAACAGCTGGTGACAAATAGCCTCTTCCCAGTGGCCATTAAAGCCAGTTTTCCAAGAGATAATGGACATTTAAGATCTTTCCTGTGGATGAAGGGAGGAACATTTAAAGTCTTCATTTATTTGATATGTTGCTTCTATGGAGGGAAATAGTAACCAATCTTTATTTCTAGGCCAACAAATGTGCATTTTAAGTACAGCCTCAGAGAGAGTTGATATTGAGTATCAATTTTCAGTTTTGTACCAAGTTATTTTGTACAGTTTGAGTTATTAGAATAAAAGTTCAAGAGCTCTGTTAGTATTTATGGTGTTTCAGAAAGTACTCATTCTTACCTAAGGAGGTATCAGGAACAGACAAATCCTTCAGACTTTGTTTATGCTTGGTGACTAGAACTCCTAGATCTATAATGTCTGAGCTAGGAGACTAAAGGGGCTCTCCAGTCTAGGATGAGAGGAGAAACCCTGCACATCTTCCACTTGAAAGTGGCTTTGCTGTGTGTTTTATGATGCCCATTGTGTGCTAGCGCTCTAGGGAGTCAAGTAGCAATTTGATACAGTGGAAGAAAAAAATAAGTCTTGAATTTTGTTGCCAGAGATAAAAGGACATGACTAGGATTAGGCTCATTTGTGCTGAACAGGGAAGAGAACTGCAGACAGAACAGACCGCACAAAAGTTTCACTTGCTTCTCAGGAAAGTCAGCAACCCAGGGCAGGTGTCAGCCCAGCAGGAGCTTCTACCTCCCTCTGAAGTTCCTCTCCCCAACAAAGGACCCTGGCAGTCTGAAGGACTTCCCCAGTCCAGTCAGCTTGCTTACTCAGGCATTGGGAAGGAAAGGTGTCACTTCTTTTCTCTTTATTATTTTCTTCAAACCTTGGCCCTGTATGCCCTAGGTAGGGCTCAACCCTAAGCTCTCCCCAGTTCCTTTGCTGTACTTTTGGAAATGTTAGAAACTTTAATTTTTAGGTAAGTTTCAGGTTCATAGAAAAATGTGCAGAAAGTACTCAAGTGTCCCCCATTTCCTAGCCCCCTTTCAAGTAAAGAACTAAATAGAAAGTGCTCTGTGAAAGTTCCACCTGCTTCCCATTGTACAGCATTTGGTGCCCTGGCTAATGTGGAACTGGGAAGATGCTCTTTAAGCTGGTTGCTTTGCCTCTATCAGATTAAATTGTCATTTTAAGGTAAATTTGAGAAATTGTTGGGTAGGAAATCTGTCATTTGATAATCAAAATCTTTTTCATTTTTTTCTTGATTATGTAAGAGGAATTTGAGACAAAATTGTAAAATAATGTTTTAAAAGCAGTATTTTTATTATTATTATTTTCTTTATTTACATTTCAAATGCTATCCCAGAAATTCCCTATACCCCACCCCCCCGCCCCTGCTCCCCTACCCATCCACTCCCACTACTTGGCCCTGGCCTTCCCCTGTGCTGGGGCATATAAAGTTTGCAAGACCAAGGGGCCTCTCTTCCCAATGATGGCTGA
>NC_034595.1:25244548-25266584 GCF_900095145.1 Mus pahari | reverse complement strand
GCCATTTTGACTATGTTAGTCCTGCCAATCCATGAGCATGGGAGATCTTTCCATCTTCTGAGATCTTCTTCAATTTCTTTCTTTAGGGATTTGAACTTAAAAGATGTTTTTAAAATTTTTTAAATTATCTTATATTTATATGTATATTTTATACATATATGTTAATATACCATGTGTGTCTGTTCATGGAGGAAATAACAAGGATTCAGATCCCCTAGAAGTAGTTTTACCAATGTTTGTGAGTCACCATGTGTGTGCTAGGAGTAGAACCCATGTCCTCTGCAAGAGCATTCAGTGCACTGAACAACTGATATCTTTTCCAGAAGCTGTTTTTGTTTGCATGTTCATATGTTTGTATTTTCATTCTAAGATACATTATTTTTAAGATTTGTTTGTTTTATGTATATGAGTGCTCTATCTGCATGTACACCTTTATGGTAGAAAGTGGCTTCAGGTGACATTACATACAAATGGTTGCAAGACACTCAGGAATTGAACTCAGGACCTCTGGAAGAGCAGACAGTGTTCTTAATCTCTGAACCATCTCCAGCCCCATGATTAGAATTCTTGAAGACATCATCTTAAGTGTTTTAAATGATAAGAAATCATGTATGAGCAATGTGGAAGCCTATATCAGTTTAGAAGCACATTTTTATAGTGAGATTTGAAACAATACTTTTCAGAATTTGTAAGAAACAATTTTAAAACATTTAAAATAGAGCTTTGTGTTCTTTAGAGCATTGTAAAATAGCTTGAATACAGACTTTAAATGTAAAGACTTTTGAATTCAGAAGGAGAAACCATGACAAGGAAGCCTCTACCTTTCCCCATATCCATGCTATAGCTCCCTTTGTGATAAGTGGTTTTCTTCCATTTAGAGCGTACTCCTTCCACGTTACTGCTGATGGCCAAATGCAGCCTGTCCCTTTTCCCCCCGATGCCCTCATTGGACCTGGGATTCCCCGACACGCTCGGCAGATCAACACCCTCAACCACGGGGAGGTGGTGTGTGCAGTGACCATCAGCAACCCCACAAGGCACGTGTACACAGGTGGCAAGGGCTGCGTTAAGGTCTGGGACATCAGCCACCCCGGCAACAAGAGCCCCGTCTCTCAGCTGGATTGTCTGGTGAGCAAGCATCAGGTTCACCTGAGCTATTTTCATAAGCAGAGAGTAGAAGCCCCTCTGTTTCCTATATTAGGTAGTCAAAATTCTGCCCTGTTCATTCTTTGAGCAGGATTCAGTTACTGCCACTACACTGTTTCAATCCTGGTGTCTTATTTTTGGAGATGTTTTGCAGTGGTTTGGAGTTCACTTTGTACACATGATTTCTAAGATGGTATCCTATGCAGTAGAGAAAAAGTAGTTAATGTGGACTCTGATCCCAGCTATCTACTCATTGTTAAATTCCCCTGTAAACTTTAGCTAAATATCAAACATCAACATTTGCTAATATGGCATTTGAAACCCTTCCAAACTGGTCTGGTATTGTCAAGAGGGTGGGGAGGTAGCTTTTCCATTCTGCCATAGCTGTAAAGAGTGGAACAGAAAGAATTGTTTCCCAAAACACTAAGCTACTCCATCAAGAACCTAGAAGCACCTATTTGCCTTGTGATTGCCAGACCTGTAACTGGGCTGTCCTGACTGTATATCTAGATGATGTTATTCCCAAACAAGAAGGGCAGATAAAGACCTAACAAGCAAGTGTGTGTGTGTGTGTGGGGGGGGGGGGATGCTTTTGTTGTGGTAGTGCATACTTATACTGAAAGCACCCTTTGTCCCTCTATCTGGGTTGACTTAGATGGAGAGTCACCTTTTGGCCTTTTGATTAAGAAAGTTCCATAGGACAATAGCTATGGTAATATTGAGGAAGCCAATCCATTAAATTCTTAAATAAGTACTCAGAACTCATTGGGCAGTATCAGGAAAAATGAAAACAAAAGCATATTTGGTGGGTCTGCGCTGTCCTACGGTAGATGACGGCGCGGGCAGTGTTCTCCACAGGAAAGTGCACTCACACCTGCCTTGCACCTAGATGCTTTCAAGTCTGTCTGTACAGTTGCAAATCAGGAATACAGCTTAGCAGCCCTGTGAGTTTATTTACTCTTTGGAAGAAGACAATGGCAGTTGAACCCTAGTCTTTCCTGGGGAACGGAGTGTTCATGAAATCTCTCTCTTGAAGTTAAAAAAACAGAACAGCATTTAGGAATACACAGTATTATCAGTTAGCAATGCTCCACAGTGATTACATTTTGCTATTTCACAGAATAGAGATAACTACATCCGTTCCTGTAAATTGCTACCTGATGGCTGTACTCTCATAGTGGGAGGGGAAGCCAGTACTCTATCCATCTGGGACCTGGCAGCTCCAACTCCCCGAATAAAGGCAGAGCTGACATCCTCAGCCCCTGCCTGTTACGCTTTGGCCATCAGCCCCGACTCCAAGGTCTGCTTCTCATGCTGTAGTGACGGCAACATCGCAGTGTGGGACCTGCACAACCAGACCCTGGTGAGGTGAGTACAGGGACTCTCCTAGGGAAGCCTCACTTAAGAGCCTGCTGTATGTTGAGTGTTGATACAGAAGCCTGTGGGTGACGAGTGCACTTGGCACATGCCAGAGTGTCACCCATTCTTTCGTCCACACTGAAATGGCAGATGTGGCTGTGTCGAGGGACAACATAATGTGGAGTAAATTACAATACAAGAGTCTCCAGTCTAAATGGTTTGAGCTTGACCAGAGTCTTGTTTGTGCAGATGGAAATCTACTGACACAAGACAACAAAAGAACATTAAAAATAAGCTTTCATTGCATTCAAACCACAAAATAGCTTTAAAATATCTGTATTTCTCATAGCTAACTAAGAGGGTCATTCCACTTGGAAGTACACAGGCCTCTGGTTGACTTCTAGATCCTCGCTCTTCCCTCAGCAGCTAAATACTAGAGTCATTCCAGAAATTATTTTTAAGAGTAAGCACTTAAGTCAAATGTAGCCAGCTTTTGGGAGGTAGAGATTTAGATTTTAAGACAAGACTATATGTACCTCTATCATCCTCTCTACTTTATAGATGAGAGCCGAGGCAGAGAAGTTCCCTGTCTCTGGACCTTTAGTCAGACCTGGCATTCTGCTGTATGCTGGCTCCCTGGAGTCATGGGGGGGGGGGGGGCGTTTTAGTATGGACTGGCTATGTGTGGCCAGTGGCTGCTGTGTGAGAGTCCTGTATCTTCTAGGACACAGCATATTCTCAACAATCAGCAACTTGACCGTCACTAGGACATGCATGGAGGGAGAGGCTGGAGGGGTGCTCATTGTCCACAGGGGAAGATGTTTGGAATGAAGAACTAATAATTCTTTGAGTTGAAGAGGTGATAACAAGTCAGGGTGAAAGATAAAGGTTGTGACAGTTGTTTGAAGAGACAAAAGGAAGAAAGGCATCACAAAGACTCCTTCATTCCAGGTGATCATGGAGAGGCCAGGTAGCACCATTGAGGTCCACTTGCTGGGCATCCGCAGGGGATATTGGCCATGTGGGAGAAGAGGACTAGTAGGGACAGGAACTGACGTAGTGATCGTGCTTGGGAGAGAAAGGTTTCTGGCTCATATCTTGGCTAGGAATTCAGGGTGGCAATGGTAATTTTTTTTCTTTCCCTTGCACTTTTAAATTCTAAGCTTGGTGCTCTGTGGTAATAAGGTATGTGGGATCTTCCTGAAATTGAAGTTTCTAAGCCATTCTATTCTGGGTCTTTCCTGGTTCTGGAGGTGTGGGTCCTGACCTCTCTGATGTGCCCTGGCAAACGCATGTGCAACATATAGAGTCAAGTTTTTGAGAGTCACTGCGTGCACACACACACACCATCTGCCAACCCCAGACTCCACTGTGCTCATGTTCTCTCACTGAACTGACTTTGTTGCCTCATGCCCTTCCAGGGGTCAGAATCCTTGCCACCCAGTTGATTTGGGTTGCCCTTTGAACATGGTGTGAAGGTCCCGTGTAAGAAAAGCCTTGTACTGGGCCTGGGGGCTGGCAAGTGTCTGTCCTCCTGGACTTTTCTCTGTCTCTACCTAACACCTCTGAGGTCAAGAGGCCTGTTTGACCCTTGGTCTCTGGGAGTCCACATTTTCTCATGCAAGGCCCTTTATGATTCAGAAGGGCTGAGTACACAGAGTTCATAACGTGCTAGCAGGAAGGGCCCTGCTGGAAGATTATCTTCTAAATGAATGTGTTCTTGGAATAACCCTTTGACTTTCTGTGGGTTCAAGCCTTGGCCACTGAAGGACTGGCCTTTATCTTTCCTTAAGGAAATTGGGTTTTGTGTGTTTATCTATATTGTCTCTTAGTACTTAAATTCTTTTCCAGACCAGGGAAGAGTTTCACTGGGTCTGTTTAGCAAGGGGCCATAGGATACCTGGCTTCTGGCAGCATCCTGCAAGCCAGTCCATTTCTTTAGGCCTTGGATCTTGAAAAAGGAAACAGAACCTGCAGGGGCTGTTTCCTGTGCTCCTCAGGGGAAGGTTACTTTGATACTGCACACCAACAAACACTGAGATGACACAGTGAGTCCAAAACTAACAACACAACAGTGTTTACCTTGAGCTCTGGCAGGAAATCATTATTCAGTCTGGTTTGTTTTATCAGGCAATTCCAGGGCCACACAGATGGAGCCAGCTGTATTGACATTTCTAATGATGGCACCAAGCTCTGGACAGGCGGTTTAGACAACACTGTGAGGTCCTGGGACCTGAGAGAAGGGAGGCAGCTGCAGCAGCATGACTTCACTTCACAGGTGAGTGCTTGTCTCTGGCCTGCTGTGGAGACAGAAGGGGTCTGTGGATCATTTTTCCACCTAGCATCAGGGTACCATAATAAGCAGATGTGTTTAAAACCACACACACACACACACACACACACACACACACACACACACGGGATGGTTACAAAAAATCCTGTGAGTCAAACCATGTTAAGATGCTTTATGTACACATGGTTTCAGTGAAAGGAATTTATACAGTAGAGCATATACAGGTTTACTTCAGCAGGAGAGTCTGCTGTGTATATTATCACCATCAAATGCAGAAGAAGAGTGAAATGAATGTTAATTTGTTTCAAGGAGTCTAAGAACATGTGGATACCTGTCTCCTTTCTTAACCTTAACAACCATGTTGAAGTCCCAACACTGAGAGGGCAAGTGGACTGCTAACCAAGAAGCTATTTGCAGTTGATACCCACTGGTAATGGAAAATCGGTTTTCTCCGATGGAGGGTCATTAGGTACATCTGCTACCCTCTGGCCCCGTAACTCAGAGTAATTGACCAACACAAACTCCATGGGGCATTGGGAGATAGAGGGGGCTTTTTTAATGTCCTTTTGTTTGCTTTGGGGTTTTTGTTTTTGTTTTCTTTTGACTTACTGATGTTTTGCTTGTTTGTGTTTGTGATAGAAGGGTAGGAGGGAGAATATAAAGGTGGTTGGGTAAGAAGGTGGGGGAGGGGACCTGATTAAAATATATAATCATGATCAACTAGATCTTTTGAGACTTGACTCAAACGCAAGGCAGTCCTACTACTTCAGCCTCCACAATACTAGGATTAAAGGTGTACACTACTATGACTGAGTAGAGTTTTAAAATAATATAAAAACATAGTAACTTTTGGAGAATGTGGACTTATTTGGCAGAAGCAGTTCTCACCCTTTACTGGTGTCTTCTTGGTAAAACTGATCTTCTGTGTATTACTCAGCCCCTCCCCCCTCCCTGCCCCCCACTTGCTTGCTCATGGCGTGTTTTTTGTGTACAGGTAAGCAAAATTTAAAATTCGGGTAAAAATGGAAAACAACTACATATATTGTTTTAACTTCCTTCCTGTGATAAGATATGACAGAAAGCAGCTTAGAAGGAAAATAGTTTATTTAGTTAACTATTCCAGATCACAGTCCATTGTTGTCAGAAAGTCACAATTCGGGAGCTTAAGACAGCTGGTCACATTGCATCTGTAGTCAAGGGGCAAAGAGGAAGGAAGTACCTCACACATGCTGGTACAATATCTGTGTTCTTTTCATTCAGTCCAAGGCTCAGCCTGTGAAGGGGTAACATATATTGTGGGTCTTCCCATTTCAAATAACCCAACAAAGAAAACCTTTCACAGGTGTGCCTACAGGCTGACCCAATCCAGGTAACTCTTCATTGAAATTCTTCCCACACAACTCTAGGTTGTGTCAACTCTCACATATACTAATTTAGGTGACTATTGATTTTAGTTTCACAACTTTTCCTATTCTACCATTCTGTAGAATATGCACGATATTATTTTTGGTCACCAGTTTTAAACTTAAGAAAATTTCAAATGTCTATAAATGTCAACGTATACAGGCCTATATCAAACACAGACAATTACATTCCCTAGCCTAAGCTATTGGTACCTGGCTAGTTTTGTTACATCATCCTCATTCCAACCCTGAATTACATATCCTAGACATTGTATTTCCCACATAAGTATTTAGTTAGTGTCTCTTTTTTTTTTTTTTTTTTTTTTTTTTGGTTTTTCGAGACAGGGTTTCTCTGTGTAGCTCTTGCTGTCCTGGACCTCACTCTGTAGACCAGGCTGGCCTCAAACTCAGAAATCCGCCTGCCTCTGCCTCCCAAGTGCTGGGATTAAAGGCATGCGCCACCACGCCTGGCTTCAGTTAGTGTCTCTTAATGACAACTTCCAATGTTATTATAAAAGATAACATCTTCTTTCACAGCATGAGTGGAACTTTTAGTCTCCCATTGGTTCCGTAGAGGATTCTGGGCTGGGCTGCGTCCCATGCCCCTTCCTAGTCTGCATTTGGCAGATTAAACCCGTTTTTCGACCCCATGCTTACGCCACTTGTTGCCGTCTCACTTCCTTAATTTATTGAGTAAAGTCATCAGGGATCCTGTCTTACCCATAACAGATCTTCTCCTTGGGATACTGCCCAACTGGGGAGTGGCTTGCTGTGGGCATGGAAAGCAGCAACGTGGAAGTGCTGCATGTGAACAAGCCTGACAAGTACCAGCTGCACCTCCACGAGAGCTGCGTGCTGTCCCTGAAATTTGCTTATTGTGGTGAGTTCAGCCGCCCAAATGGGGAAATACTTTTTAAAATATGCTTAGAGATGGTATCTGGGGGGAAAAAAATGTGTTGCTCCATGCAGCTGGATGCAGTAATTCTATTGCCCCTCAGAGCAGAGTAATGTGTGTCTCAGCCTGCTTTGTTAATTTGAGAAAAGTCAGCAGGCACTGAAATATATGGTAGGGGTGGGGTGTAATTGCTGGTGCTCTGAAGTGTGGAGGGTAATGATGTTTAGAATAGGACCACAGTGAAATCACTATGTGCTGACTGTATAACGAGGATCCAGGGTCCGAAGGATGTTAGCTGCACTCAGATTCTTTTTCCTGAATGAGAACAGAGAAGGGAAAGTCCATGTGGAGACTGGTGTGCTTTGTGTGGCCACATACTTATTCATTGGCTGTGAGGATAGATGGGTGACTGATAGTATTTGCACATTCTGTATGCATCTGATAAATGAGCATTTCTGATTAGTTCAGTATTGAATTCTTTTGCTCTCATTGTTTCCATATGAATGAAAATGCCTATGAGACTTGAGTCATGTACTGAATGTGCATGACACACACATACACACACATGCACAAGTACAAACATGCTCAGGTGGGTGTCAAAGCCAGCTATACTCCTGCCACTCAGCTTCTTGGTTTTGAGGCAAGATTTCTCACTAAACTTGAAGCTTGTCTTTTGGCTACACTAGATGGCCAGCAATGTCCAAGGCTTACCTGTTCTTTGACCTTCTCACACTTGTCCATGATGCTTGGATTCCAAGTATGCAAGGCCACATGCTAGGAATCTGAATGTGTAGACATGCTTGCACATGTTTATCCACTCAGTAATCTCCAGCCTTCTTTGATTATGAACAGGATCACACCAAGGAGCCTAGATGTAAAACTTGCCTGGATCATAGACCAACCCTTTGGACATGGAACTTAGTATGATAAAAATGTTCTCTTTTGGGGATAGCTAGATCATTTACTGGATAAAAACAGTTGTTATTACTCAAGCACAGTGACATGAGTTCAGTCTTTGAAACCCATGTTAAAAACTAGATGAGGTAGCTCACATCAGTGAACGCAGCATTCCTACAGTGTGCTGAGAGCAGGAGACAGGAGAATGGCCCCGGATGTTTGTAGGGCAGCAGTACAAACAGTAATAAAGATCTTGTCTCAGCAATGGTGAAAGAAAGAACCAGCTTTACAAAGTCGTTCTCCTATGTTCACACATGCTCCCTGGCCTGTGCATTTGTACTCATAGACACAAAAACACATGCACTCATACCACACACTAAAACCAGTGCTATTTAACTAATTCCAACAGGGGGGATTTTAATATTGCTGAAATCACCTGTGCCTTTGCTAATTCTAGGCAAGTGGTTTGTGAGTACTGGAAAAGACAACCTCCTAAATGCCTGGCGGACACCGTATGGAGCCAGCATCTTCCAGGTATGGACATGCCTACCTCGTGGCCTTGGAATAGCTAGTGAGGCTGTCTCCACAATGGAACACATTAAATATTCTCTGCCTGCTGTTTTTTCTTACAGTCCAAAGAATCTTCATCAGTACTTAGCTGTGACATCTCTGTGGATGATAAATACATAGTCACTGGCTCAGGGGACAAAAAGGCTACCGTTTATGAGGTCATCTACTGAGAACACCACGGCTTCATATTTACAGTTGGATTGGGCCAAATGTTTGGAATTTGTAGAAATAGAAGTTATAATTTAAAAAAAAAAAAAAACAGAAACAACATCAAGAAACCTGAAGAAACCTGTTTCCAGATCTTGACACAGAACTGCTTTGAGTCTACAAAGAGAAGGCAACGAGCCTTATGAGTAGACAGTCTACCTTTGGGCACCACAGTCACACAGTCACATAGGTGTGGGATAGAGGAGCTACTACCTGCTGTCAGTCCTGCCTTGGCCAACTGTGAGCTTACCCTTCTGTTCCTTGCAGTTCAGTTCACCTTGAGTCCTTTGTAGAGCAGTGGTGTCTGCAATGAACTTGTTTCTTGGTTTTGCATCTTGTGATTTTTTTTTTGTATTTTTTTGTTGTTTCAACATTTGTATAAATTGTAAATATATTTGGTTTATTACAGTAAAACCTTTAGTACCAGTAAGTGGTCTTCCTCCTTGACTCTTTTTAATCAGTACGTTTGAATCCTAGATGTGGGTTTTGTGAGTAAAGTCCATACACACATAGGTAAGTTCTTAGTACACTTGATTTTGCAGAAATATATTCGAGTGTGAACATCTGCTGTATTGGGACTGGTCTCATCAAGTCCTTGGGTAATCAACGGAGACTTAGGATCAGAACTGCAATTGTCAGTTCATGACAGCTTTAATAGAAGAAATTGGAATTACTTTTAATACTCACTCTTTGAGGCTCTTGTGATTAAGACTTAAAACTATTATTATGACTGTTATTTTGTTTTTAGTACAGGCTCTTATACTATATTTTATGCTCACCTTGAGCTGCTAACACTCCTCTTGTCTTAGCATGGACTACAAGTGTGTGCCACCCTTGTGACTTTTTCTTAGATAATGTACCAAATAATGATCCTGTTTTCATACATTTTCATGCCTCCTGCCTTCTTTCCCCCTCATCCTTACCCCCAAAGAAACCCCATCTGATGTATGTGGTTAAATCTAAGATTGTGTGGTCACAAAGTAAAGTTCTGTCTTTTCCTAGTATCCTACTGACAAACCAAGCCATTATTATAGGAAGGCCCAGTCTTATCTACATTCTTTCTCTTGTATTTCAAGGAATATGTTGATGATTTGTGTTTTGTTTTCTGATGTGTGCTGTTCAGAATGCTCTGGAGTTCATGTCCCTAGAAAACTGAAGTGGAAAGTCAGCTGGTTATGTCTCATTAGTACTTACTTGATCTATTATACTGATTTCCTTAATCCAGCAAGCTTTCCCCATTCATCTCATTAAGACTGTCCCTGCAGCTCTGGGCATTGCAGTCTGGCATTAATCTTTTGTCCTTCTCTTTATAGACACATTTTTACTAATTTGATTAGGTGATATCTGTAACCCTGGGCTCTTAATAAGCTACCAAGCATGTTTTTTTTTTTTTTAAAAAGGCTATACAACTTATGCTTTTTTTATTTGCTGTTTACTTCTATGTATTAGGAAAAAACGTGGTTAGTAAGTAGGTAAGGAATTTCCTGTGTCCTTGTTTATTTACGATTCAGTGAATTTGTAGTTGTTCTTTATGCTTTTTATTTGTCATCAAGACCTTTTTATATCTTATAAAAACATTATTTTCATTAAGCAAATAGCAAATACTCTCTCTCTCCCTTCTCTATATTGTGGAGTAGGTTTCTCCTTGACTTCCACCAAGACAATCAGCTATATAGTGATGAAAGATTGTATGTAGATTTGTTACCCTCCTAGCTTAGACTCAGGCACAGGCCAGCAGTATTGCTATAGGTATTCAAATTTACTTCCAACTACAAGTAGAGAAGGATGGAAGTCTGTGAATAGAATCTATTACATCCCTTTCATTCACTAGTACATTAGCTGGAACAAACACGGTGTGTCCAGCCTAAAGGGAAGTGGTCTTAGGAGTTGAGAATGGGAAGTTGGAATTTGGGAAACTGTTCAGGTCATCGTTTCTCACTTGTAGAACGTGAATGATAAAAATTACTGTGCCTATTGCTCAAGGTATTGTGAACCATAAGTTGATACTCAGCAGGATATAGTGGCACGTGTTTCGTAAGTGGAGCATGAATGGGGCCATTGTCTTTTCCATTATAGTATAACTCCACATTAACTGTGTATGTGTTTGTATGTGTGTCTACACATAGGAGCTTTTACATTTGTAAATTTCTATATGACTGTTTTGAAGGTCTTTAGTGCTATTAATCTTTCTGTTTTCCTTCCTCTGCCCTCTCCTCCCGTTCCCAACTGAAACTTAATCCTTCATGTTTCATTATTCCAGTTCAACCCTTTATGCAACCATGTTCTGTTGTCTCCCTTGAAAGCCCCCACACACACCCACACACACTAGCCCCCACACACACTACCCTCCCACACACTAGTTTCCTAACATCTATGGGTATTCCAAATATACACATCTGAAGATTCAAAGTTAACATCTACAAATAAAGGAAAACATTAAGTGTTTGTTTTTGTGAGTCTGGAGTTACCTACTCAAAATGATTGTTTCTAGCTTTTATTAATTTACCTACAGCTGGGCGTGGTGGCACAGGCCTTTAGTCCCAACACTTGGGAGGCAGAAGCAGGCGGATTTCTGAGTTCGAGGCCAGCCTGGTCTACAGAGTGAGTTCCAGGACACCTACACATTTCAAAAGTTTGCCTTTTTTCTTTTGTAACAACTAAATAAAATTGCAGTGTATAAACATACTTCCTTTTCAGTACACATTCATCAGTTGATGGACATTTAGGTTGTTTCCATTTCCTGATTACTGTGAGAAGAGCAGCTATGAATATTGATAAGCAGGTCTCTCTATAATAGAATATAGAGTCCTTTGGGTCTGTGTCCAAGAGTGGAATAGCTTCATCCTGTGCAGATCTATTTCTAGTATTTTAAGAATTACCTGATTTTCCTAGTGGTTATACCTCTTTGCACTCCCACCAGCAGTAATTAGCATTCTTCTTTCTCCATAGCTAAATCAACATTTGTTGTTGCTTGATCTTTTTCATTTTAGCCATCTGTCTCCACTGTAAGGTGAAATCTCAAAGTAATGTTAATTTGCATTTCTCTGATGGCTAAGAATGTTGAACATTTTAAAAACCAAAATGTGTTTCAGCCATTTGTAGTTCATGTCTTCAGAACATTCTGTTGATGTCTGTGCCATACATGCCATTAGTTTTCTTCACATTTACTGTTTTGAGTTCTTTGTGTATGCTAGATACAGACCTCTGTCAGATGTATAGCTGGTAAGGTTTTACCCCTTATTCTCTGGGCTGTGTCTTCCCTCAGATGATAGAGTGCTTTGTTGTGCACCCCTTTTGATTAATGAGGTTGTACTTATTTGTTAGTGTTGGTGTACTACCAGAATCCTATTCACAAAGACCTCTCCTGTGCCTGTAAGCACAAGCACCTTCCCCACTTACTCCTTTCTCAGATTTAAGGTATCTATCAGGTCTAATGTTGAGATCCTTGATCCGTCTGCATTGACTTTTATACAGGGAAGATAGAAAGAGCGAGGTTCCTTTACAGGTCACTATCCAGTGTGACCAGCAGCATTTGTTGAGGATGTCATTTGTTCAGTATGTTGTTGGCCTCTTTGTCCAAAATTTGGTAGCTATGATTGTGAACTTATATGCTGGACTTTAGTTCTATTACATTGATCAATGTGTCTGCTTTTATGTTAGTGTCATGTTTGTTGTTTGTATTGTAATAGCTTTTTTTACACCTTAAAATCTGCAGTGTTGATAACTACTAGCATTTTGTTGTTCCAAACTGTTTTAGTTTTCCTGGGTATTTTGAATTTCCATATAGGATTTAAGGTTTTGTTTTTTTTTAAATTTCTGTGAAGAATTGTGTTGGAGTTTTGATGGAATCTGCATGTATTGGTAGATTACTTTTGGTAGGATGGCCATTTTCACTATACTCTACCAAACAATAAACATGTGGGGCTAGGGAGTGACTTTCTGTTTTTCACATCTTTCATATTTTCTTCAATTTTGTTTTTCACTGTCTAAAATGTTTTATTGTGTAAGTCTTTCACTTCCTTAGATTTATTCCAAGGTTTGTTTGTTTCTGAAGCTGTTGTGAATGGAATTGTTTGCCTGATTTCTTTCTCAGTGTGTTGGTTATTTGTACTTAGGAAGGCTACTAGGTTTTTTGTGTTAATTTTGTGTCCTCTTACTTTGTCAAGTATGTTTATCAGCTGTAGGGAATTTCTGGTAGAGTCCTTCTAGTCTTTTCTGTATAGAAGTGTATCATCTACAAATAAGGATACTTTGTCTATTCTTTTCATATTTACAGGGCCTTTATCCCCTTCACTTGCTTAATTAGCCTGAATAGGATGGAGGAGAGTGGGCATGGAAAGGATTTTTCTTTTTCCTCCATTTGGGGTGATGTTGGCTGTGAGCTTGCTGTATATTGCCTCTATTAGGTTGAGCTATGTCCCCTGTATTCCTAGATTCTTTAGGACTTGTCTCATGAAAGTATATTGGATTTTATCAAAGGTTTTTCTCTGTCTAAAGAGATAATTATTAGACTTTCATTATTCATTCTATCTTTGTAGTAGATTATACTTATTTCTATGTATGTAGTAGATTACATTTATTTATATATGTATATTGAACAATTTGTATCCCTGGGATGAAACTGGCTTCATTATAGTGGGTAGTCTTTATGATGTGTTCTTGAATTCAGTTTGCAAGTTGAAGTGGAAACTTACGGGTTCTTTGGAAAGTCAGTTGTGTTGGATGGTATTTTCTTGGGGCAAACACTTGAAGGAGTATTTTCCTGAAGCAGACACAGATAAAAGGATGTTTTGCTAAAGCAAACATGTGGGACACGTGAAGGATTCGTCACTAATGACATGCCTATATTGATCAGCCTTACACTGCATAGCTGAGCTCTGTTTCTTGTGACTCCATAGAATTGCACCAAACAAACAAAGAAACAAACAAAAAAATTAAAAAACAAAACAAAACAAAACAAAACCCTTTAGGCTGATTGGCAAAGTGATGTCAGCTAATACAGACTCAAGTGAAGTTTTGCTCTATCAGATATGTCAGACTCATGCTCAGGCAAGATGTGGTGAGGCAAGACCCTGGAAGGGCATGTAATACTTGGAGGGAGTGTACGTAGGACTCAACAGACTGTGAGAGAGGCTTGGCTAGGCTTGGCTTGCTTGCTATTAGAGCTAGCTGTAAGCTGTACAACTCCTCTTCACATCTTCACTGAGAGAGGCGCAGCCAAGCACTTCTGGCATTCCTCTTGGCCTTGATTCTTCCTGCTGAATCGTGCTGATTAGGCTGAGGCCTGGCGGTCTCTGCTAGGTCATGCTACCACTGCTGATTCAAGTTTGCTATCCTGACTCTATTGAACTAGTTAGTCTGTTGGTATATTCGTGAAGTCTTTGCAACTGGATCAAGCTGCCATTGCTGAACTGAACTGAACTGCCGGTCTCCTGACAAAGCAGATGGGATTTGCTCCAAAGGACCATTTCTAAACAGGTGCACCCCTCCCCACCTCCACCCAACCCCCTGTATCCTTTTTTCCCTCTACCTCTGGTGGGTGGAGGTGGAAGGCTACAAAGAAAAAGGATTTAAGAACCAACATTAAAAGTAAGCCATGAAAAAAATGAACATCATTCTAAGGGGTTTTTATTGAGAGTTTTTACATTCATTCATATTTATCAAAGAGATTGACCTATGATTCTCTTTGTTTATAGGGAGGTCTTTCTCTGATTTTGGTATGAGAGTGATGCTGGCATTGTAAAAATGGTGAAATGTCCTGTAATTTCCTATTTTGTGGAATAATTTGAGAAGTATTCGTATGAATTCTTTTGAAGGTGTTAGAAATGTGTGCCAAATCCATCCATCTGGTGCTATGCTGTTTTGAATTGGAGGATTTTAATTACTGGATCTTTCTCTTTGGATGTTATAGTTCTATTTAAATTATTTATTCCATCTTGATATAGATTTAGCTTTTATAGGTGATAGGTAGCTAGAAATTAATTTATGTCTTTCATATTTTCCAGTTTGTTAGAATATAGATATTTTTAAAAATGTTTTCATGGCTCTCTGAATTTCCTTTTTATATAACTTATTGTATATTATAATAATGACTTTATTAATTTGGATCTTTCTTTTCATTGATTTGGCAAAAGGTTTGTCAACCTTTTCAAAGAACCAACACTTTATTAAATTCTTTGTTTTATTTTCTATTTCATTCATTTTCAGAGCTGATTTTGATTGTCTCTTCCCATCTACTTCTTTTCGGGTGCTGTTTATTGTTTGTTTTTTTTCCAAGGACTTTGTGTATATTATTAATTTGAGATGCCTTGCTTGCTTGCTTCCTTTCTTCCTTCTTTGTTTCCTCCCCCTTTCTCTTTCTTTCCCTCCCTCCCTCCCTCCCTCCCTCCCTTCCTTTTAGCTGTTAGTGTTATGGAATTTTTTCTTAGGATTGACTGTCTTCATTGTATCCCATAGATTTTGGGATGTTGTTTTCATTCAGTAGTTTTAGGAATTGATAAAGTTCTCGATTTCTTTCTTTATTCGGTTAACACTCAGTGAGATTTTATTTATTGTCTACAAGCTTGTGAACTGTCTGCGGTTTCTGTCATTGATACATAGCTTTATACCATTGTGGCAAGATAGGAAATAGGGTGAAATTTGAAGTTTGCTATATATTTTAGGCCACTTTTTTTTTTTTGTATCATAATAGGTAGTTGATTTTAGAGAAAGTTTCATAGGCTACTGAGAAATTATTCTTGTGATAATTAGTTTAAAATTGCATGTAAAACAAAGCATACCTGAATCTCTTCGATACCGATTATGTGTGATTACATCAAAACACTTTATAAAGCATGTGTGACACTCTCCATAAAGATAGGTTTTGTGGATTGGTAAAAATGTTTGTGAGCTACACATACTGAAACAAAGGTCACCAGGCTAGAGAGCACCTTCAGTCCAACCTTCTCAGTGCAAAAGAGGCTTCGCATTCCTCTGCAAGAACAGCCTTGTGTGCTTGATATTCTGGGTTCCAGAGTGCATATGTGTAAGCACAAAGACCTCCATACCTTTATATGTAATGGACAGTTTTGTTAAGTCTAGTAATCTTGTTTGAAACATGGGATCGTTCAGGACTTGGAATAGAATACATGCAGGCTCTCCTGGTGTTAATATGTTCTATTCTAATGTCAGTGCCTTTATCTCTCTCAGAGCTTCCAGTGCTCTATGAGAGCTCTTTAGTCTGTGTTCTTAATATTTGAGCCATAAAATATGAATTACTTTCTTCTCTGGTCTTGTCTATTTGGTATTCTGTGTTTTGTACCTAGATGAGCATAATTTTAGATTTTGGAAATAGTCTTGTATGGATTTACTGAAGATATTCTGTGCATTTGCTGTAGCATTCTGTATTTCTTTTTATGCCTTTAATTCAGGAAGTTGAGGGGTTTTTGTTTGTTTGTTTCTTCTTTGTTTTCCCTTTTATCCCTAGTTTATAGAATTTTGGTCTTCTGATAGTTTGGGTTGTCTGTGTTCTTTTGGTATGTGTTTCATCACTTTTGGCCTTGGTCTGTACTATTTTTTGCCATGTGCTCAATTTTATTTTGGCTTTTTATATTGTAGAGCTTTGAGATACATTATTAGGTTATTTATTAGTGTGAACACTTTCAGCCATAACCTTTCCTCTAAGGATTGCCTAGCTATGTTCCAGAGGTTCTGAAAAGTTTGGTTCTCATTTTCATTATGTTTCCATTTGTTAAGACCTCCAAGGTTTCTTCAGTTTAAAAGTGTGCTATTCAGTCACCAAAAATGTTTTCTGAGGTTATCATTGTTTTCGGTTTCTAGTTCAATTGTACTGTGGTCTGAGATGCAGGAATCATTAGCTTTTCCTTTCCTCTCCCTCACATCCTTCCTTTTGCTTGGCTTGCTTTGTGTTCTACAGTGTGCTCAAAAATGTATCATGTGCCACTGATAAAGCTGTATTATTTATCTGTTGGGTGCAATGTTTTATAGGTCTACCAAGTAAGTTTAGTTCACCTATGGTATGATTTAACCCTAAGCTTTCTTTGTTGATTTTTTTTTTTTTTTTTTGACTGTTGTTGGGTGTTCGGGATTTTTTGTTTTCTTGAGACAGGGTTTCTCTGTTTAACATTGGCTGTCTTGGAACTCACTGTAGACTAGGCTAGATCTCGAACTCACAGAGATCTAGCTGCCTCTACCTCCTGAGAGCTGGGACTAAAGGTATGCACCACCATGTTCTTAGCTGAATTTGACTTGGAGGACACATCTACCTAGAGTGAAAGTGAGGTCCTGTTTCTAGACCTGTGCAGTGATGTGTACCTTTTAATGTCAGGACTCACAACGTACGTGGACCCAATAAAGCCTCAGTGTCCTTTGAGCAACATTATGTTTATTTTATTTGATAAGTCTTAGACTGTCTTCATTTGGATAAAGCTGACTGCACTCACAACTATGACGGCTTTACAGCAGTCCCAATTATCTACCATGGAAGATGCTACCTGTGTCCCCTGTAAACTTTGTAGACTAGAATACTAGAGTTGGGGAAAATGAAATATTCTTATGCAGAGTTGAGTATGGGCTGAGTAGGGATAAAGTGTGAGTAAGGGGAAAGTAAGCTAGAAGAATGAAAAGCCAAGACAGCACTATGTGTTACATTTGAAACCAATCAGGACACAAATAACAATGCATCGATGAACATTTAAAATACAAAATTCTGGTTATTACGACAAAAAGAAAGAAAAAAAGTTAATTTTAATGAGTATGATATTATGATATGTGTTTTTCTATATATTTAATAAAATCTAGTATTTAAAGATATATAAAACCAAATGAACAGTAGACTCAGTCATGGTTTTCTCAGTCAGTGCTTCTCTCTGGTTAGGTAGAGCCCACCTGTGTGTTTGCCCTAATCTGGTCACCATCAAGCATCCCCTTCTCCCACCACCTCCTGGGCCCCACCCTACATCCCAGGCACAGGATGCTGAGGATGCCCCGTGCAGACTTCTTTACCACACTGCCTTTTTCTTAGTCTGTGTCTGTAAGTCTGGCCTTTTCCTTGTTCTGCTCCTCTGTGGGTTCGCAGCCTTTGTTTCAGGAGGAGAATAGACGCATAAGCAATGCAGTTTCCCATCCAGGGTCCCTTCGGCTCATGGACCCTGGAACCATTTTTTGGTAAGTTCTTCTAAGTTGAAGTCAGCTCCTATACTGTTCCAGCTCCTTCTTGAAGTCTAGCTGGTTACCTTCGGGGAAGGGCCCGAGAACTGTCTTCCTAAGACTCTTTGCTCTGAACTGTTGGCAGAAGAGGGTGACTGGTGGCCTTGTGAAGCTTGAGAGCTTTCAAATGAACATACTCACTCATCAGGCACTTAACCAAGGTTTGCTTTGAGTTTTTATCAGCACTCTGTACCATCCTGGGAAACAACCTATATGTTCCTCTATGTTTGCATTTAAGGTGTACAGCCAATATTAATTATTCTTATTTTTTGACATTAATTCTTTCAAAGAATTCTTAAGAAGGCAACTCATTGTTTAGCTTCCAGAGCTACTTTTATAATCAGTCTGTCTCTATGTCTCTGTCCGTCTCTCTCTCCCCACTCCCACCCTCTCCTGTTTATTTTCTATAGACTTGTATTCTAAGTATTATTAAGAATTAGTAATTTGTGAAAATTAGATGTGTTAATGATCCTTTAATTACCTCAGTGGAGTAATTGAGTGTATGAATGTCCTTTTCATTACTTTAACAAAATACCTGATAGACTCAATTTGAAAAGTAAAAGTTTGAATAGCCACTCAGTCTCTCTTAAGGTTTTTGTTGCTGTGAAAAACACCATGACCATGGCAACACTTATAAAAGAAAACATTTAATTAGGGTTGGCTTACAGTCCAGGGCTTTTGTCCATTCTCATCATTACAGGAAACATGGCTACACACAGGCAGATATGGTGCTGGAGAAGTAGCTTAGAGTTGTATATCTGACTTCTCAAGCAGCAGGAAGAGAGTGACAGTGGACCTGGTTTGAGCTCCTGAAAACCTCAAAGCTCACCCAGTGACACATTTCCTCCAACAGTGTCACACCTCTTAATAGTGCCACTCTCTGAGTCTGTAGGGGCCATTTTCATTCAGACCACCACTGGCTCACTATCCCCTTTAAAGACACAGACTCAACTACTTTTACAAGACACTTTGCTGAGGACTAAACCTTTAACATGGGACCTCTTATGAGATGTTACAGATCCAAATTATCTACAGAACTTTAGTTAGTAAACAAACCATCTTAAGGGCAGAGATCTGTGGCCTGGCCTGAACTACTGTTTATTAGTAACACTACTGTTGTAATGAGAATGTCATCAAGGAACAGCCCAGTGGGTAGGATGTATTGGAAGAATGCTTTGGAATGAATGAAGTTCTGCCTAAGTGTACACTGTGGTGTAATACACATTTACTGTAGCCTAGGGAACCTCTTAGTTCTTCTCGGGTCTTTCTTCAACTGAAACACTGAGACACCCTTACAGGGCTATTGGCAGGATTAAAGAATTTAGAATCTTTGTAGAAATAAATATGTATTTCTTGAGATGATTCTATTTGGGCCCAGTTTGACTATTGAACCCAACCAAATGGTAGTTATCTACAGTTGACTTAGACCATCAAGGTGAAGAGTAACAGAAGTTTTCATGCAATGTAATCAGTACACTTGTGACTCCATTTCCCTTAAATGATATGGCTGTTCTTGGTTGTCAACTTGAAAACTTCTGGAATTAACTAAGATCCAAATGGCTGTATACACCAATGAAGGATTTTTTTTTCCTTCATAATTGAATCATTTGAGGTGGGAAGACAAACTTTTCCACTGGGTCTGAGAGAAATATACCTTTATTCCAGATCTTTTAAGGTGGAAAGATCCACCTTAAATCTGGACCACAGCTTCCACTTGGAAGATGGAAGCTCTCTCTTCTTGCCTGCTTGCTCTCACTCTTGCTAGTAAGTCTATTCCTTCGCTGGCATTAGAACCCACTTCTTCAGGATTCCAGCACATACTGAAGACCAGCAAAGATAGCCAGCCTTGTAGACCGAGAAACTACTGGATTCTTGGACCTTCCATTCATAGGCAGCTGTTGTTGAATTATCTGGACCACAGGAGTGTAGTTTGTTTGTGTGTGTGTGTGTGTGTGTGTGTGTGTGTGTGTGTGTGTGTGTGTGTGTGTGTAAATAGATACTCATTTTGTAAGTTTTGTTCCATTAGAAAACCCTGAATAATGCAGATTTATTACTTGAAGTACAGTCACTTTTGCTGATGTAAATGATCATATCTCTTGCTGTGAGTAGGGCATGCTATGTTGTTTTTCCCTTGTTCTATGTCTAGTTAAAAATTTGTCCAGCAAAATGATTCAGCTTTACTGTATGCTATGAAACTAATGTGATTAGTTTAGTTAGGTGCATACAACATCCAAAACCATTTGCAAAATATTTGGCAGCCTGTGCCCAAACCAGAGTCCTTGGAAGGAAGGAAGAGGCTGACTACAAGCATTAAGTAGAAGCCAAACATCACCGTCCTCAAATTTCTATTTTTTTGTTTTGTTTCCCTTGAGTTTGTCTTTATGTGCATATATATGTAAGCATTCTATATTCTGCTCATTGGTGATTGCAAGTTCTTATGCTTTCTATGTCTTCATAGTTGACGTATTCCTGACTCAAGCAGATGAAAAACCATTCATTGTTAAATCACTAAAGTGATATACTTTTTACAGTCAATAATGCTGTTACCAAATATTTTCATGAAGGACCTCTTTCTTTCCTTCTTTCTTTCTTCCTCCTCCTTATTCCTACTTTTCTTCTTCCTCTTCCTTCTCCTTTGAGCTGTTACTTTGGTGTGATCTCAAGACTTGGAATATTCCATCATAGAGTGTAAATATATTCTAAGTATGATTTTACCCCTCCCTCTTCGCCCATGGCTTGCCTCCATACTATTTCCCTTTCATTTTTGAGCCAGGCTGGCTTTGAACACAGCAATCCTCCTGCACCAGCTTTCTGGTTGCTAGGATTTCGTGAGCAGATCACTGTGTCTTCGTGCAGTCACATTTGGTTTTGATGGTTGACGCTTTTCAGTGAAGCATACAGGTAAAATCAGCTGTCCCTGACCAGAACAAGTGTCTCGATGAGGCCTGACTTTTACCAAGCACTTTAAGAATAACACCTCTCACAAAAAGTCTTGTATATGGAAGAATTGAAGGAAAGAAAAAATCATCTTTTCCTATGATATGAACTGTAAGCACTCAAGCAAGGACAATGCCAGAGCCTGTACACTCTGAAGTTTTTTTTTTTTTGGAAGTATGTGAAATGGTCCATGTGCTACTCTGTGTAAAAGAGCATTAATGAGAAAGACAAAGCTCTTATTCTCTGGGTGAGTGGGTAAGTGGCGAACTGCCTAGAGTTTTCCCACAGGGGAGCAGATTCCTTTTGTGGTTTTCAAAGCTTGCTCTTCAACTTTCACCATTCTGCTTCCAAGTGCAGTGTTGTGCAGTAGTGAAAGCCTGATACATAATCCCACTTCTGGAGTGTGAAGCGAGACCATTCTTAACAGTTTAGCTCAAAGCAGCTATCTCAGTCCCCTCTCCCCGTGTATATCAGACAGCCATTTTCATGCCACTGCATTCTCTATTTAATGTAGTGTGCAATGAAAACCTTTTTAAAAACAACTGTAGTCCTTTGAAAAACAAATCTGTCAGTGTGAAAACACACTGACTCATGTGCCAATGTGACCTAGTGAGACTTGGTTGTAGTTTTCCTCTTTTTCCCATATAAGAAAACTGGACATGAAGAATACTAAAAGAAAAAAAGTGTGTGAGCAGGTTTGTCAGAACCATGGTGAGAGAGCTGTGTGGCCTGAGTATGAGAGATGAGACACTTGTCACCAGATCACAGTTTCTAAGGTCTGTGTCAGGCGTTTAACTTGAATAAAGGAAACTTTGTTGTATTTTTTGAAAACCTTCTCAGATGCCTATTCTTTAGTGTCAACTTGACTACATCAGTAATTAACTAAAAGCCAAGAAGCTGGGTGCACATGTAAGGGACTTTTGTTTCTTTTCTTTTTCTTTTTTTTTTTTTATGATCTTTTATTAGATATTTTCTTCATTTACATTTCAAATGCTATCCTGAAAGTCCCCTGTACCCTCCCCCTGCCCTGCTCCACTACCCACCCACTCCCACTTCTTGGCCCTGGCATTCCCCTGTACTGGGACATATACAGTTTGCAAGACCAAGGGGCCTCTTTTCCCA